>NW_022196281.1:0-563957 GCF_008641045.1 Pistacia vera | reverse complement strand
AAAAAAAAAAAAAGGGTATGTGATAGGTCGAGATGGAGCGTAAAACGCACTCACTCATAAACACAACCATGAAATGAGATGGAGCATAAAATGCACTCATTATTTTTCAAAACAGAAAAAAAAAATATCCCTAGTTTGCTACCCAGTTTGTAGTAGTAAAGAGAAATAGTTGAGGAAAAAGTTGAGAGGTGAGTTGTACATGAATTGGTTGTGATTAGTTTCCTTCTTTGCATTGACTGATTGAGAGTAATTGTGAGAAATGATGAAGAGAGATGAATGTCATTAACTCTACTTTATTTTTATTTTGTTGCTGCCTAAGTTAGGTATGAATATGCATGGATTAAATATTGTTGCTTGTGCATCATGATGGTGTTCTTGATATGACTTCAGTGTAGTGTTTATTTGAATTAGTTTGCCCAAGGACGTGCAAAAGCTAAGTTTGTGGGAATTTGATGAGAATGCAAAATGACATATTTACCCCCTTAATGTCTAGTCTTTTATGCTTATTTGTTGCCTAAATGTACTCATTATTATTCTATTTTTATTTAGGATGCAAATGGAGGCGTTAAATGCAAAACGGAACTAATTAGGTGAATTCGGATAGTTTTGACATTGCTTCGTAATCTCGGCATAAATCTCTCATCCGAGCTCCAATTGAGATGATTCAAAATTCTATGGAACCCTAACAAATATATCTACAACTTTTATGTTTTGAGTTTGGAGATACACTCGCTGCATCAAGGTTATAATTGGGCTTGAAGTTGACGCACCTTTACTGCTGTCGTTCTGGAACATTCTGCCCTTTCATGCAAGTCAATTAGGCAGTTTATTATTGGAAGATTTGAAGACCCGTTGCACACAAGTTACAGCTGGACACACCACTTTTATATTTTATTTTAGAACTTTATTTTATTTTCAATTAATCAAAATCAGATTAGGATAAATGTTATTTTAGGATATTAGAATATTTTTAGGAGATTTAGTAGAACTCAAATACTTGAATTAGATATTTTTAAGAAGGGGGAGAGATCAGATTAGAAAAGATTTACACATGCCTCTCTTCCTCTCTTCTGGATTTTTCTCTTTTGATTTTCGTGATGGCCATGAGCAGCTAATTTTCATAACTTGGTCGAAGGAAACGGACGCCTCGGAATCATTAAACTGTGAGATCTAATCTGTTTTTCTTTAGTATTCAATATATGTTTTGAGTATTGGATGTTCTTCTATGCCTATTTTCATGATTGTTGCATTTAATTACTAGGAGGCCTACTAGTTTATTATTTGTTGCAATCTATTGCTTAATTAGATATCAAATCCGTAATTGTTTGATCCCTCTAATTTGTGAGTAAATAAGAGTTAAGAATTTGCTGCGTTAGGAATTATTAATTCTTAAGAAGAACACTCGACTGAATTAAATACAACCGCTTGTGTTTGTGTTGTTCAGCTTCATCGATCTCTTTAGTTCTTAAGGTTGCCACTAGATTAAACCTTTAGCACTTGTGTAGGCTTTTTTAGTAGTAAGATTAATTAGATCGCTTGTTTCCTAATTAACTACAACTAAGGAGAGATAGGAAAATAGTTCCAACAGTGAATACTCAAAGTAGCAATTGATATATGCTTGCATCGATGATCAGTTAAAAGATTCCGATGGTGAATGTTGACTTAGACCAAGGTTTGTTATTTTGATTGATTTCGGTAATTTAACTTGAATTGTTTTTCCTGAATGTGTTTCTGTTCTACTCAACAACACCCCCCCCCCCCCAAAGCCTTGTTCACGGTAACATTAAATTTGGCTAGACACTCTCTGTGGGAATGATCCTGACTCACATTACTACATGTGTTTTTAGGTTTTAATTTTGGGTGCCTACGACAACACACCATTGAGGGAGAGAAATTAATCTCAATCATAAAAATACCTGAAGTCATAGCATTTGACTTCTTCTTGCTTGCGAGGAAACCCTTGCAGTGTTTCCTCCAATGGCCAGGCTTGCCACAAAAGAAACAGACTACCTCTCCCTTCCCTATGCCACTCTTAGGACCAAGAGCAACCTGTCCTTTGGACTTGGGCTTGGGCTTGGGCTTGGGCTTGGCCTTACTCTTGTCGTTACCCTTTGCCTTACTGGCAGCAACCAGTAAAACAGGCTTGGACTTTTTCAAGTCCTGCTCCGCAGTCCTCAGTATGTTCAAAAGTTCTGACAGGGTTTTCTCCATCATGTTCATATTGAAATTCATTATGAACGGAGCATAAGAGTCAGGCAAGGATTGCATAATTAAATCCATTTGGAGTTCTGCATCCAAGCCACATCCCAAACTCTTAAGCCTCCCTATGTGCTCGATCATCTTGAGCACATGAGGACCAACTTGGGCTCCCTCAGTCAGACGACTCCCAAACAGTGCTTTCGACACCTTGTACCTCTCATGTCGAGCATTTGTTTCGTAAAGCTCCTTGAGATGTAGAATAATGGAAGAAGCATCCATATTCTCATGCTACTTTGTAGCATAGGTGTTCATCGATGCTAACATCAAGCATTGAACGCTATCAGCATCATCAAGGAACTTTGATAAGTATCCTTTACTTCTTGGTGGCATCACGATCAAGCTCAGCCATGTATGGCTTTTAAGGATATAAATATTCTTCTCTGACTTGAGTATATGCGAAGATACGATACCAGTATGAGAAATTGGATCCATCAACCTGTTTTCTTCTCGATTATCCGGCCCTCGCCAACGAGAGCAGCCGATAATTGCTCAGCGCGTGGTGATATACAATTGCAGAAAAATAAAGTCATTATAAAGTTCATTATTATTTAATATGGTCTTTTATTAAACGATGCTCCCACTATTTTACTCAAGTCAATAGCCCTCACCATTAACTCGGGAAAGCCCGTTGACTTTCCTAATGGACTGAGATCCCATCCGGCCCATTTCAAACCTTCGCTTTGGCGAACAAGCCAAAATGAGTTGATTAGGTAGGCCAACAAACTTAATCCACACCAGTTGATAGCTCTTACTGTCAACCTCAAATGTGAAAAAGCCAACAAGCTAATCACACAATCCAATGGCTAAAACCATTGTCCTCAAGTGTGATTCTCAGTTTTAGTAGAGTGGACACTACATGTCACCACGTACACACAATATGTGTACTACTCTACTATGCCTATGACGCGTTTATCAACCTTCACTTTGGCGAACAAGCAAAACTGTCATTTTAAGTCGACCCATCACCATTAAGGAAAACTCCAATGCATTTTAACCTCCCGCTGGTAGAAGTGTACCCTTCACTTTGGCGAACAAGGTTTCGACGAACAGTGGTTTGATTAAAGCTATGGTGATGGAAGGATTACATGACTTATTATACTTGAATTGAGGGTTTGTTATTTAATGTCTCACCAGATTATTATCTTTGTTAGAATGACATTGTTTGGCATGTCATTCAACATTCAACATTCAACCTTAGCATGCATTCTAAATATAATATAATATGTGTCGGTACATGGCCCAACCAAAACCGATTTCCTCGAGCCTAGAGGAATCGGTGGGTCACCTAAGGGTCCTGTAATAAACAACTTGAGTCTTCAAGTATGGTTGCCTCGTCCTTTGCTCCGTCTTCAAGTACATTACAAAAATATCATTCTAAATTTACAATAAAATAATTATACAAATTCTTTACATCAATAAATTTAGAAACCTCGATTTACATTTGAGGGGAAAGAGATGAGAAGAGAATGTACATTGAGAAGAGGAGAAAGGTAGGACATGCATGCCGTATTTAATAAATTTACAACCATACATACCCAAAAGAATTTTAAAACATTCACCCTTAGGTCTAAGGCTCATGTATCGGGCACCATGCAATATACAAACAAGTACAAAGCATACATGTCAAAAAAAATCAATTTTTGAAATTTGTGGGTTAATTATCATTTACCACCTGACAATTTACAGATCTGCAATTTGGTCTAAAAGTTTTGAAACTTTACATTTTAGCCCTACACGCTCGGAAGTGTGCTCACTGTGGTGATGAGTTATATCACCGCAACGTGCGTTGGTTATGCTGACGTCCATGCTCTAAGGACGATTGCCACGGCGATGGGTTAGATCGTCGCGGCGAGCGCTGTTTTGTACAACGCTCGTCCAAAGGACGATTGCCACAGCAAGCGCTGGTTTCGTCACCAGCGTGAGCGTGAATAACGCTCGCCGCAGCGATGGGTTATATCGCTGGAACGAGCATACACAAATCTGTAGCTGCGGATCTGTTCATACAGTAACCATATACACTCCAAATAGATTTTTAATCAATCATACACACTGATTTAAACAAAAATCCATCAACCATTATTCCAAACTTGCAGATCATCAGCAAATTAAAATTAATCGATTAATAGATTTCTTAAAACATTCTTTTAAGGCAGATTTTAGGCAGATTCTATAAGGCAACATAATATCATCAAATACATTTTATCAACCATTCACATAAAAACTATAAAATTTGGTACCCTAGGCTTTGATACCACTGTTAGGAAACGATCCATATAAGCAGCGGAAAACAAAAATCATAATACAAGGATCGTTCCAAAGAGCCAAGATCAAAGGTATAATTTTACAGTTTATATTATAGTAGAAATCTGTAGAAAAATTAATCATGAGTTTAGAAACCATACTCACGTTTGGAGGCTCCTCCAACTTTGTCCCTGATCGTGTTTTGCTACCGACCCAAGTGTAGGATTGAACCGACGTAGTCCATACAAAGACAATCACAAGGAACTAAGGAGGGATTTGCTAGATCCTCCTTAGCCTTAAGAACAAAGAAAGAAAAAATGAAATGTATTTGATTTTTAGGCAAAAACCAAAACTGGCGTGAGAGTGTTTTTCAAGGGGTTGTAGCTCTTCTCTTTTACAATGAAATGAAATAATGAATGACTTAAATTTTCTCTCAATTAAACTTTTCTTTTATAGTAAAATTTAATTGCCCTATTCCCATATGGAATAGGCTTGGGCTCCAACCCAAACACCCCATGTTACCAAACACTCCCAATTAGATATTTATTTTATTTCATCATTATCTCAATTAAAAATCAATTAATATATATGTATTAATATTTAACAATAATGATGATTTAATTAAATATATGCGAACACATATTTAAAAGTAATTTCACTTATTTAATTTTTTTTAATAAATTAAATAAAGGCTACGACCTCAGCAAATTTAATTGCACTATGAAATTATCAAAATACCCTTTCGCCTAAAAAAAAAGAAAACACCCTTCTTTCTTCTTGGCTCTTAAATTATCTTCTATGTGTGTAACCCATAGGCTCCTTGTAATGCCCCACTTGAGGCGTCGCCGGGGTGAAGAGGTGTTACAACCATGATGTAGTTGCTGTAAGTTTTCGCCGAGGCGAAGAGTCAGCTGAGTTTGATTTTTAAGTTTTAGACATTTTATTCCCTAAGGGCAATTTGACCATTCTACCCCTAATTAGTAGGAAAAGTGGGGAGTAAAAAAGTGGGGAGTAAAATGTAAGGAAATTTCATGGAAAATATGTTGGTATAGGGGTGTGATTGTAATAAATAAAAGGATATAGATGGAATTACAAAGGAAGAGTAAGGGAAAAATGGGAATGCTTGCCCATAAGTTGAGTTAAAAGGATTTAAGTCATTGCAAACCCTTCATTCTTCTTCTCCACCGCCATTCTCCTTTCCTACTTCCCCTCAATTCCTCTTTCATTAGTTCAAGGATTTTTAGAGGGCTTTTTGGAGTGATTGGGGTAGAAAATCAAGCTAAGACATCCTAAGGTAAGGATTCTTGCTTTGGATGTGAGGTTTTGTGTGTATATTTGTATATTAAAGTTGTATGGTTTCATTGTTTAAAGGGTAGAGAAAAGTCAAGCAAGCAAGAGGAAAAGAAAGTTCTAGTGAGAGTTCTCCCTTACAAGGTAAGTAAATCCCCACCCAAGTTAAGGTTTGAGAACTTTGTGAGTAGAGATTTAATAGCAATTATGTATGTATGTTAAATGCATGTGATATGCTATGAAATTGAGATTAATTACCCATGTTGTGATTGAATACACTTCATTTGAGAGAAGTGTTGATATGTGTTGAGAAGATGTAGTTGAGATGAGGTTTGGAAGGTTTTGGGTAAACCTTTTTAGAAGTGTTATTCCTTCGCAGGATTTATAGCTATGTGGGGGAGTTTTCTCCCATTTGGGATGGTTAGAGAAAGAAATAGAGCTATTGTTATAGTATAGTCTTTATATGCACTTGAATTGTTTGATGAAATGCCTAAGAAAGGTTTGAGTATGAATAATAAGCCTAAATACTTGCAATATTGCATGTTGGCATCTCATAAGTGCATTAGTGGAAATGAACCATCCATGCCTTAATTGTGCATTGAGGTGTGACTTAAGAAAGAGTAGAAAACTTTGTGAACTACTCTAAGAGTAGAAAGAATAAGAAGTGCTAGGGGTAGGTGCTTGTGATCTCCACCCGATAGTTATGAGAAACAGGTTGATGGTTTGTGATCTCCACCCGATAGTTATGAGAAACGGGTTGATGCTTTGTGACCTCCACCCAATAGTTATGAGAAACGGGTTGATGCTTTGTGATCTCCACCCGATAGCTATGAAAGATGGGTTGATGCTTTGTGATCTTCACCCGAAAGTCACGAAGAGTGGGTTGGTGCTATGTGAACTCCACCCGGTCGTGCCTCCGGCAAGATGAGGCCATGACTTATAGCAGAGGTTAATAAAAAGAAAGATGTGTGAAAGAGAAACAGAAACAGAAATAGTGTAAGGAAAGAATTAAGAGAAATAGTTACGGGGATAGACAAGTAGAGGACTTACTTACTGAGCATTATTTTGTGCTCACCCCATTATTTTTCCTTTGTGGTTGCAGGATCTAGGTGATGTTGCAGTCGGTTGGACGTCGGCAAGCGAGGAGAAATAGCCACACTGTCCCCTATTTTGAATAGCATTTTGTAAATAATACTCTTTTGTACAAAGAATGTATATACATAATACAAGACAAATTTTTGGGCCCATTTACTTTTATTATTCTACATGTATTTTATTAGTATACAGCAGTTATTACACTCCTCATCATACCGGCAGTGTATAGTATCGTGATTAACACCAATTAATCGCCTCACTAATACACAGACCAAGATTGGCCCCTAGCAAGGCATCATGGCCACCCGATAGATTCAGATTCAACAAAGTAGCTACCTGTCAATGATATGGTTACCGTATAATTCGATCTTTTCATCATATGTTATCTCGACGAGACAAAGGCATAGAAATAGTGTCAACCTTCGGTTACTCTCGATATTATGTATTAAGTTTTTAGACCAATGACTTGTATTATAATCCGGATAGAGGAACAATTCAATCCTACTGTGGCCACAGTTTTAGTGTCATTGCCATTTACTGAATTGCACCGTGAGATAACTTCTCTCATAACTGGGAGTGAAGAATCCTCTGTCTATCCACCATAGTCTTGATACACTATTTGATGCAGCCAATCGCCACCATATTGATAGCTCTGAATATAACTGCATTAGGCTAGTGTCAAACTACACCAATCAGTGCACAAGGCGCTCCAGTGATCTCAAGTCTAAGGATCACATGCACCACCATTCGTTAGAGGATTTGTTCCATAGACACTAGGGTTACCATCCATATGGAATCCTCTTGTGGGTCAATCCAATGAACTTGCTACGATGTCTTTGCCTTCAGCAAGCACCCATGTGTTGCACTAGGTTGTCACCAAACAACCTTGACAAGTGAGATCAGTCACTGCCTTTTGACAGGGTCGTTCAACACTATAATAGCCTTATCATATTATCTGTGCCCTTTATTTCAGAATAATACTGGGGCTACGGACATTTCTTGAATGGCCACCTTATGTGCTCATAGGGTTCTCACTATCAAGATTTGAAACACTTGATATGCTTATCACGGTTCTACCATTCTAAGGACATATATCAATACATACAATGATGATTTACGCAATATAGTATAAAATGTCTTTTATTGATCAATGAACATTATTACAAAGAGTCAATTCTACAATAATTGATTGACTCTAGGGCATCTATTCTAACAAGATATTGGTTTGAGCATACAACATGGCATTGCTCACTTGGATCCGATTGATATCCACTACAAGTGCTTGATGCACATGAGATATCAATCCAAGCATATAACATGGCATTGCTCACTTGAATTCAGTTGATATCCACTACAAGTGCTTAATGCACATGAGACATCAATATGAGAATACAAGATGGATCCAATTGCTTATGCATATGGGATCCTCTTCATTCTATCTCCTTTATCGTATGGTTTATGAGATATATCCTTATAGAGATAGACACCATGTGCCATCGGAAGAAATCCCTTCTTGGATTCTTCCATACTGAATCTATTCAATACCTTGTCTATGTACTCTAACTTAGGCTAAGCAACCTACTCGATCTATCACGATAGATCTTTATTCTAAGAATGTAGGCTGTTTCTCCTAAGTCCTTCATGGAGAAGCACTTAGATAACCAAGTCTTTACCGACTGCAAGTTTGGTAAATCATTCCCGATCAAAAGTATGTCATCGACATACAACACTAGGAATGTCACTACGCTCCCAATTACTTTCTTGTAAAAATAGGCCTCATCTTCTTTCTTGATAAAACCGAATTCTTTTATGGTTTCATTGAAATGAATGTTCTATCTCCTTGACACTTGCTTGAGTCCATAAATAGACCTCTGCAACTTGCATATCCTTTTAGCTTGTCCATCAAGAATGAAACCATTGGGTTGTGTCATGTACATATCCTCTTCAAGGTTTCCATTCAGGAAAGTCATTTTGACATCCATTTGCCAAATCTCGTAGTCATTAGCTTGTCTATCGAGAATGAAACCATCGGGTTGTGCTGTATACACATCCTCTTCAAGGTTTCTATTTAGGAAAGTCATTTTGACCTCCATTTGCCAAATCTCATAGGCATTGGCTTGTCCATCGAGAATGAAACTATCAGGTTGTGTCATATACACATTCTCTTTAAGGTTTCCATTCATAAAAGCAATTATGACATCCATTTGCCAAATTTCACAGTCATGATATGCAACAATCGCAAGCATAATCCAGATGGATCTGATCATGACAATTGGCAAAATGGTTTCTTCATAGTCATGCCATGAATTTGTATGAAACATTTGGGAATCAGTTGTGCCTTATAGGTATGCACCTTGCCATCCATGTCAGTCTTCTTCTTAAAGGCCTGTTTACACCCTATGTGTCTTACCCCTTCAAATGAATCCACTGAAGACCATACTTGGTTCTGGCACATGGAGTACATCTCAAATTTCATGGCTTCAAGCCATTTAACAGAATTTGGATCCAATATAGCGTTTTCGTTAGTTCTAGGTTCATTGTCTTGGTAGACCAGTTTATCACCATGTTGAGTCACGAGATAACCATATCTTTTGGGCTCACGACATATGCTCCCAGATCTATGTAGCTCATGTGCTACCTGAGGTGGTTCACTTTGATCCACAAATTGTTGAGTAACCTCTTCAAGATGTTCAACCACCTCTTGTGGCACATCTTCCAATCCTTCGTCTAATGTATCTTGTAGTACTAGAACTTCATCGAGTTCTACTTTTCTCCCACTAGTACTTCTTAAAAAAATCCTTTTCTAAGAAGACACCAGTATGAGCAACAAAAATTTTGCACTTTTCTGGATGGTAGAAATAGTATCCTTTTGGTCTCCTCAGGATACCCCACAAATATACATTTATAGGATTTCGGGCCCAACTTGTTTGAAGTCAATTTCTTAATATAAGTTTCGCAACCCCGAATCCTTAGATAAGACAAGTTGGGCTTTCACCCACTCTATTGTTTATATGGAGTCTTATCTACAGACCTTGACAGCACACGGTTCAATACGTGAGTCGCAGTCTCTAGGGCATAATCCTAGAATTATGTGGGCAAATCATGAAAACTCATCATGGACCTAACCATTTCATGTAAGGTCCTATTCCTCTTTTCAGATACACCATTATGCTGGGGTGTATACGGAGAGGTGAGTTTTGATACTATCCTCCCAAATTCCTTCAGGTATGTTTAACTCAACTTGCCACAGTTGGCATAGTTGTTATTTTGAGAATATCCTTATTTTCTTTCTTAAGAACATATTATTATGAAATAGTTCCATAATAAATATTATTTATACTCAAGGACAATAATCCATTAGTAAAGTAATATTCTCACTTGTCCTAAGCAGACACAAAAATATGATTCTAGAAACTGAAGAAAGATCATAACAATCCACAAGTTCCAAGAATCAAGCCATAGGCAAAATCAAACGATAAGATCCTACTGCAAATGCAGCACCACATGCTTCATTTCCAATTGTTAGGTCCACCTTTCCCTCGACGAGCAATCTACTTTGCCGTAGTCCCTACACATCAGGACAAATGTGAGTACCACATCCTATGTCAATGATTCAAGATGTTGATGGGAGAAGTTAATCTCAAGAACGTACCTGATGAAGAAGTTTGAATACCCAAGATGTCAAAGGTATGTTCCTAACTCAAAATAATCCTTTAGATGTTAATTTTATATTAAAAATCATAAAATCTAACTAAGGGCAAAATAGTCGATTCATTTGGAACGGTATGAATCAATTATCCATAGAAAGGCATTAGGGGCAAAATAGTCATTTTTCCAATGGATAAGCATTGAAAAAGTCAAGGATGAGTAGGCTTAATTGCATTTAATGGCATTAATTAAGTAATAATTATGTCTAGTGTGAAATGACCAAAATGCCCTTATATGAAGAATTAAGGACTTATGAGTTATACAATTAAAATAATTGGGCCAATGCATAATTTTGGAAAATTAATGAAATATTTTCCTATAATGAGATGAAATTCGTTCAAGCCCAGGAAGAGAGCATTTCTTCAACATTTCTTCCATTTCTCCAAATCTCCATGAAACAAGCATTTTTCTCTAAGTTTTAAAGGAGGTTTGCATAATTTTTCAAGGAGAACAAGATAGGAGCCTTGGATCTTCAATTTGAGGGTTTAAGGTAGGATTAAAAACCTAGTTTTGATGTGATTTGAAGATTTTTAAGTAGATGTTGAGGTATAAGTGTATATATGTAGGATAAGGTGTGAAAGAAGACAAAGGCAAAGGATTTGGGAGGAATTCTTTAAAAAGATAAGGAAGAACCTCCTATGACTTTAAGGATTATGCTAGGGTTTGTAGATTTTATGAAACCTTAAATTAAGGCTTGAAGGCATAGAATTAGTTGATGGCAAGTGCAGTTGAACTCATTTATTCTACTTATTGCCTTAAATTGTTATACATGAAGTTATTGCTATTTATGTCTTATGAGTTGTATTGTTTGATTGATAAAATGAAGTGTGGATGCTGATTGTGGTAAAACTTGTAGTATTGGAGGCCACATGGTGTTGAATGGTTGCTATTATAAGTGTTGAGGTATTGTGCATTAGCTTACAATGTTATAACAAAATGGATGATTATGGGAAAGAGATTTTACACTTACTTTAAGATGTTAAATACTATTAAGGGGAGGTTTATTTGATCCATAAGTTGACATATTGGTTAATTGTCAATAGGAATTGAGTGGGCATAGTTAATATGAAAAATTCGGATTAGTACGCTTAGTGGTTATGTAAACATGCTTCAGTATTTCAACCATAACTTGAGTTATAAAAATCAAATGAGATGATTCTTAAAGCTAAGAAAGTTAAGACACAGCCCTATAACTTTTATGTTTATGCTAAGAGCCATATCATTTGAGAAATGGATGGTAAAGGCCTGAAGTATAAACTAGTTATAAGTTTAAGATTTAACATGATCAATTCTTATGATATTAATGTATTATTGTAATTATGCCATGTATAATGTTTACCCATTAGTTAGATGATCTTTGAAAGATATACATGGTCATGAGTCAATGCATAATTAATGTTTTGAAATGGCATGAAGATGCAATGTAATACATGTTTTAAGATGATGTATGTGAGCAAGAGGTAATGTAAATGGATTGATAATCATAGATGAATTAAAAGTAGTAAGCTCACCAAAATATGTATACATGCCATAGATGTTAGAGATGCATATAGACATGATGGGAAATGCGTAAGCATATCCTCGATACCGATTGAGGAAAGATGAATATATGCTTAGATGCTAATAACGCGTAAGCAAGCTCCTGATGATTGAGCTCTCGATGAATTTGAGGCTAAATGATATGAAGTGCTTAAGACACCAAGAAAAGTCTGATTGGCTAGACGTTAAATGCTTCATATGCATTTAGTTGCACTACATGAATTATGATGTTATTTATATCATGAGATGATTTATACTCATGTTAGATGATCTTTGATGTATATCATGACATGTAATGTGTGTGTACTATGTTTACATATTATTTGTATGTGTATGCATTGATGTTTATATAGCCATGGGATAAAATGATGAAAGACATATGAAATAAAAAGGAAAACAAAGAGGGGGGGGGGGGGGGGGGGGGGAAGTATGCCTAGATGTAAAAGATAGTGGTATGTTAATAAATTTTTAAATGAGGGTCAAATAGCACATTTAGAATGCAATGGATCATTCCTTACTGAGGATTACGCCACCCTTTCATTGTTGATGCCTTGCAGGTAGACCAGAAGCGAAGGATGCTAGAGACAGTGGGGGTACACGTGAGGGGAGATGATTTATTGTCATCTTGATGTTTTTATTTGATGTAAATGATAAATGTTTGTGAAACACCTTTGAAAGTTCCAGCCTATAAATATGTTTTGATTGTGTAATTTATGGATAAATTCTTAAAGTTTGAATTATAAGTTGGATCTTGCGTGACATTTTATATGCATGTTTTGTGTGTAGAAATATTTTTCTTGTATTTCATAATGAGATGTACAATGTTTATAGCAAAAACAAAAAAACTAGTCTAGGAAGTATTGTTAAATTCCTATTATAATCTATTCCTATATTACAATGAGATAATTCTATTTCCTTATTACAAGAGAATAATTCTATTTCCATTTACATTTCAACACTCCCATCAAGCTGGAGCATATAAGTCATATGCACCAAGCTTGTTACAAATAAAGTCAACACGAGAACCTTGAGAGACTTAGTGAGGATGTCTGCTACTGGTCGTTGGAATTGACATAACTCGTTTGCAATACACCTGATAAAATTTTCTCTCAAACAAAGTGACAAACAATTTCTATGTGTTTAGTCCTCTCATGAAACACTGGATTTGGTAATATGAAGGGCAGCTTGATTATACAGAGTAACTTCATTTGTGATACTTCGAGAAATCTCAACTCTTGAATTAGTTGTTTTAACCAAACCAGCTCACAAGTGGCTAAGGCCATTGCACGATACTCTGCTTCAGCACTTGATCTTGCAACAACGCTTGTTTCTTACTTTCCATGAAACTAGGTTTCCTCCAACAAGAACACCAAATCCTGAGGTAGAACATCTATCAGATGGAGAACTTGCCCAATCAGCATCTGAATATATGACAATATGCGAATGGCCCTATTTTCATACAGTAAGCCTCTACCTGGTGCTCCCTTGTATACCTTAAAATCCGGACAACTGCATCCCAATGACTATCACACGGAGTTTGAAGGAAATGACTCACAACGCTGACAGAAAGGTATCCGGTCGTGTGATGTAAGATAGTTAGTTTTCCAACAAGTTTCGATACCTTCCAGGATCAGTAAGAGGCTCCCCCTGTCCAGGTAAAAGTTTTAAATTAGGATCCTAAATGAGTCTATTGGTCTGCAATCTGACATCCCTGGTTCCTCTAGAATATCCAATACATACTTCTCTAAGAAATAACAATACCAAATTTAGACTGAGCGACTTAAGTCTTTCATCTGAAAGTGTTGAACAAGTGTTGCTTCAACTGTCCAATGCCATCTTGATCACTTCCTATAATAACAATATCATCGACATAGACAACCAGATAGATACACTGCCCTGATGATGTATTCTATAGAAAACAGAGTGATCAGACTCACATCGAATCATACCTAACTCGTAGATAACTGTGCAAATCGTCCAAACCAAGCACGAGGAGACTGTTTTAGACCATATAGAGAACGACGAAGTTTACATACCAAACTAGACTCCCCCTAAGCAACAAAACCAGGAGGTTGCTTCATATAAATATCTTCTTGAAGTTCACCATGAAGAAAAACATTCTAATGTCCAATTGATGCATAGGCCAGTTTCGAGTGGCAGCCATAGCAAGAACAACCGGACGGAAGACATCATAGAAACAGAGAAAAAAGTGTCAAAATAATTTGTCCCATAGATCTGAGTGTATCCTTGCACCAAATGGGCTTTCAGCCGATCAACCTACCATCTAGACCAACCTTTATAGTGTAAATCCATGCAACCAACCGTGAATGGCCCGGAGGTAAGGAAACTAACTCCCAAGTATGATTATGATGCAAAGCAGAAATTTCTTCAACCATTGTGACGCCACCTGGGGTGAGAAAGTGCCCATGACATTGCAAGGAACAGAAACAGAAGAAGGGTGGGACAAAGGCATAATATGAAGGATATAAACGATGATAACTCAAAAAATTGTAGATGGGATGAGGGGTGTGTGTAGACCGATACTTTACGAATAGCAATGGGAAACTGATTAGCTAGAGACAGGACCATGGATTAGAGGAATGGGCACAGGACCTGCCGTAACAGGGATCTCAGGAACGGCAGCGGGAACCAGGATCACCTGTAAAAGGAACAAGACTATTGTCGACAGGAAGAGTGATATTAGTAGGAGATGAGGTATCAAAACAGACGAAGATGGGAAAGCAACGATGAAATAGGTAGAACATCTACTACCGGATCAGACTCCACTGGAGGATAAGGAAAAAATGGAGAAGACTCAAAGAACGTAACATCAGCAGAGATGAAGTAGCGATGTGGGCGGGAGAATAACACTTGTAGCCCTTCTGAAGATGTGAATACCCTAGAAATACATCTTTCGTGACTTGGCTAACAGTTATTCCTGACCAGGAGGGAAAATGTGAACAAAACAGGTGCTCCCAAAGAACACGTTGGGAAGAAGAAATAATGGGAGATCAGGGAATAATATGGAGTGTGGAACTCGTCTTGTAAGATAGAAGAAGGCATGCGATTTATTAAGTAACAGGCGGTTAGAACTGCGTCAGCCAAAATCGGAAAGGGACGTGGCTATGTAAAGAAGAGTTCGAGCAGTTTCA
The DNA here is from genome assembly GCF_008641045.1 of Pistacia vera. Classification (NCBI taxonomy): domain Eukaryota; kingdom Viridiplantae; phylum Streptophyta; class Magnoliopsida; order Sapindales; family Anacardiaceae; genus Pistacia; species Pistacia vera. The sequence goes on along the minus strand of NW_022196281.1, from coordinate 548,673 downwards.
ATGAGGTGTCTATTTTTACGCTCAACAATGCCATTCTGTTGGGGACTATAAACACAAGAAGAGTGATGAAGAATTCCTGAGATGTCATGAATTTAGTAAAGGAATCAGAGAAATATTCACGAGCATTATCACTTCGTAATATACGAATGGTAGTATTATGTTGAGTCTTAATTTCAGCACAAAATGATGAAAATATGGAATATAATTCAAAACGAGAGCGCATAAGAAATAACCAAGTGCAACGGGAAGAGTCATCAATAAATGTAACAAAATATTTAAATCCCAAAGAGAGTTAACACGACAAGGACCCCACACATCTGAATGCACTAACTCAAAGGGGGACGCAGCCCGTTTATTGACATGCTTTGGAAAAGAACTACGAGTATGCTTTCCAAGCTGACATAACTCACAACTCAAGGATGAAATTTAGATAGACCTGGATCATTTTCCGCAGTTTGGAAAGACTAGGATGGCCAAACGATTATGAAGGAGATCCGGAGACTCAGAGACAATGCATGCTGTAGATGGGTATGGAGATGATAGAGACCCTGTGACTCATGCCTATGCCAATCATCCGTCCATGTCACGATCCTGTATAACAACAGAGTCAGTATCAAAAAGAATAAAGCAATTTAAGGAGCAGGTAAGTTACTAACAGACACCGAGATTAAATGGACATTGGGGAATAAAGCACAGAGTCTAACGCTAAAAAGGGAGGGGTTTTGCACATCCAATAGCTTGAACATCGGCTTTAGACCCATTGGTAAAGTAACAGGAGGTAAGATACAGTATTTAATCTGAGTAAGTAAATGAGGGTTACCAGCAATATGATCCGAGGCACCTGAATCTAGGACCCAAGGTCTAAAGCGGAAGACTGAGAAAGGCAAGCAACTAAATTACCTGTTTGAGCGACGGAGGCAATGGATAAGAAGACTGCTTAGCCTGATACTGTAAGTATTATCATAATCAGTACCTGTAAGAGTTAAGAGGGCTGAGCTAGCACTTGAGAGGACTTAGAATGAAGATCAGAGTGATCAGCCTGAGCAATATTAGCATCTCGGGTAGGCGACCATGTAACTTAAAACATTTCTCTCTGGTATGCCCCCACCGATGACAGTAACTACACTTGGGCCGATTTCCTCGCCACTTCAATCGCCCTGTTCTCGAAAAGTGTGGGACTAAGAAAAAAGGACTGAATAGTCACCTGGGGAATACACAATAATGGGGAGGAAACCTGAAGTAATCTGGCAACACTCGTCAAGGGAAGGCACAGTGGATCCAGAAAGAATTTGATCTCAACAGGTGTAAGATCTGACGAGAGCTACAAGTGTCAGGCCATAAAGAACTTGTCCCATTGAGCCAAATCTTCTGCTACAGATTTACCAGCTGGTAACAACAGATTAATTCTGTCTAAGAAAAGCCATCTTACCAAGGAAGGTCGACATATTCATATCCTGTTGTTTGAGATGAACTAGGTTGGACACAACAGAATATAAACGTTGAATGTCATTTGTATAGAGAAGTTTAGCCTGACTCCAAAATCAACAAAGAGCGGTAAGATTTATAAATAGGGTGAAGGGGGGGGGGGCTACATAGCATTTCATCAATTTAGTCCAGGAAGACTTATCTGACGTAATATCGGAGCCTTTGGTGGTCAAGTGATCCTTCAGACCTTGACCCATACACCATAATTCGACAGAGGCAGCCCATGATGAATAATTAGCAGTCCCAATAATCGCTCAGTGGTGATGGGAGGGAGAGATACAAAGAAAACACACTTGGATCGAAGGAGAGGCTGTTTTTGAAGAATCCATGAAGTCTTGAAACTGACAAAAACACAGAAACTTACGCTTGTCGGAAAAACTGAACGGAGGAGGGGCTGCTGAAAAAAACGATCGGCTTGTGAGGGTGCGTGCAGCGGCAGCCGATGACGAAACCACTCGAGTTAGACGATGAGGAGAAGACGATCAGTCCAGTGTGATTGGACTAGATTCTGATCGTTGCCGGAGAACAGTCGCCGAAAAAAATCTGAGAAAGAGAGAAATTTTTTGAAATTTCAGATACCAAGCTCTGATACCACGTGGAGAAATATTTTTCTTGTATTTATAATGAGATGTACAATGAATTTATAGCAAAAACAAAAAACTAATTAGGAAGTAAATTGTTACATCCTATATAATTCTATTTCCATTCCTATTATAATTCTATTTCCTATTTACAATGAGAATAATTTCTTTTCCTATATTACAAGAGAATAATTCTATTTTCTATTTTACATTTCAACATTTTGGATATATTATTATTATCCTTACACATATTTTTTCTAAATACAACTCATTCTCCAGACATGTATCCCGGGATCTCATTGGGGATATTCAGAGGATGTTAGAGTAGATGCCCTAGAGCCAATCAATATTGTAGAATTGACTCTTTGTAATAATGTTCATAATCAATAAAAGGCATTTTATTCTATATCGAGTAAACATTATTATTGCAATATGTATTGATATATGTCCTTAGAATGGGTAGATCATGACGAGGGTATCAAGTGTTTCAAATCTTGATAGTGAGAACCCATGAGCACATATGGTGGCCATTATCGAAAACGTCTGTAGCCCCAATTATTCTAAGTAAGGGCATAGATAATACGGTAAAGCTATCATAGTGTTGAATGACTTGTCGAAAGGCAGTGACTGATCTACTTGTCAAGGTTGTTTGGTGACAACCTGGTGCAACACATGGGTGATGCTGTAGGCGATTACGCTGCAGCAAGTTCACTGGACTAACCCACCAGAGGATTCCATATGGATGGTAACCCCAGTGTCTATGGAACAACTCCTCTAATGAATGGTGGTGCATGTGATCCTTAGACTTGAGATCACCAAAGCGCCTTGTGCACCGATAGTGTTAGTTTGACACTAGCTAACGCAGTTCTTTTCAGAGCTGTCAATACGGTGGTGATTGGCTGCATCAAGGAATGTATCAAGACTATGGTGGATTGACAGAGGATTCATCACTCTCGGGTATGGGAGAAGTTATCTCAAGGCGCAATTCAGTATATGGCAATGACGTTAAAATGTGGCCAAATGGGATTGAGTTGTTGCTCTATTAGTTTATAATACGGATCAGTGTTCCAGAAACTGAATACCTAATATCGAGAGTAACTGAAGGTTGACACTATTTCTATGCCTTCGTCTCGTAGAGATAACATATGATGAAAGGATCGAATTACATGGTAACCATATCGTTGACAGGTAGCTACTTTGCTGAATCCGAACTATAGGGTGGCTGATGCCTTGCTAGGGCCAATCTTGGTCTGTGTATTAGTGAGATGATTAATTGGTGTTAATCGTGATACTATACACTGCGATATGATGAGGAGCCTATGGGTCACACACAAGAAGACAATTAAGATCACGAAGAAAGAAGGGTGTTTTCGTCTTTTAAGGCGAAAAGGTATTTTGGTAATTTTACAGTACAATTAAATTTGCTGAGGTCGTAGCCTTTATTTAATTTGTTAGAAAAATTAAATTAGTGAATTACGTTTAAATGAGTGTTCGCACATATTTAAAATATATTATCATTATTATATATATTATTATATATATATATAATTATAATAATATTATATATATATATATATATATATTTAAATATATATTAATTGATTTTAATTGAGATAATGATGGAAAAATAAAATATTAAATTGAGAGTGTTTGGCAACATAGGCTTGTTTTGAGCCCAAGAATGTGTTACATCTAGGAAAAGAATTCTTTGAGAGGTCTGTGCATCAAAAGGCCAAACACAAGGCCCGAAAAGCCCTAAATGGTGTATCAACTTAAAATGGCCATAACTTTTGATCTGGGAGGAGTTACGAGCCCTTAAAGATATCAACGAAAAGCTTGTTTTGAGCCTAACAAAGTGGGACATATAGCACAAGAATTCCTAGAGAGGGATACACATCAGCAGCCCAAACGGAAGGCCAAAAAGTACTAAATAGGCACGTCAACTTAGAATAGCCATAGCTATTGATCCAGGAGGAGTTATAAGCCCCATAAGATATCAACAGAAAGTCTATCACAAGAATTCCTAGAGGGGGCTATGCGTCAGAAGCCCAAACGCGAGGTCAAAAAGTCCTAAATGGGCGCGTCAACTTAGAGTAGCTGTAACTTTTGGTCTAGGAGAAGTTATAGGATAAGATATCAACGAAAAGTCTACCACAAGAATTCCTAGAGAGGGTTGTGCGTTAGAAGCCCAAACTCAAGGCCCAAAAGTCCTAAATGGGCATGTCAATTTAAAACAACCATAATGTTTTATCTAGGACTAGTTATAAGGCTCGTAAGATATCAATGGAAAGCACATTTTAAGCCCAACAACGTCGCAGGTATAGCACAAGAATTCCTAGAGAAAGCTATGCCTCATAAGTCCCTAGGGAAGATCCAAAGGTCCTAAATAGATATATTAACTTAAAACGACCATTACTTTTAATCGGAGAGGTGTTACGGGGCCTGTAAGATACTAATGAAAAGCTCACTTCAAGCCCCTGGAGAGGGATATGCATCAGAAGCCCAAACACAAGGCCCCAAAGTCCTAATTGGGCATGTCAATTTAAAACGACCATAACTTTTGATCTAGGAGGAGTTACGAGGCCCATAAGATATCAACGAAAAGTTCATTTTGAGCTCGACATAAAAGGTCTAGCACAAGAATTCCTTGAGAGGGTTGTGTGTCAACTTAAAAAGGAAATAACTTTTGATCTGAGAGGAGTTACAGGGTCTGTACGATATCAATGGAAAGCTCGTTTTGAGCCCAGCAATGTGGCATACCCAGCACAAGAATTCTTGAAGAGGAATGCACGTGAGAAGCCCAAACGCAAGGCCCAAAAGTCCTAAATGGGCATGTCAACTTAAAACGGCATAACTTTTGATTTAAGAGGGGTTACGAATCCCGTAAGATATCGATGGAAAGCTCATTTTGAGCATAGGAAATCCTAGAGAGGCCTGCACGTTAGAAGCCCAAATGCAAGGCCCAACAGTCCTAATAGCATGCATACTTAAAACAATCATTACGTTTGATCCAAGAGGAGTTGTGCATCAAAAGCCCAAGCGGATGGCCCAAAAGTCTTAAATAGGTATGTCAACTTAAAACGTCTATAACTTTTGATTTGGAAGGAGTTACGGGGCTCGTAGGATATCAATAGAAAGCTCATTTCAAGCTCGATGTAGAACATCTAGTACTAGAATTCTTAGAGAAGTTGTGCGTCAAAAGCCAAAACATAATGCCAAAAATCCTAAATGGGCATGTCAATTTAAAACGGCAATAACTTTCTTTTCGGGAGGAGTTATGGGGCACTTAAGATATCAACAAAAAGGTTGTTTTGAGCCCAACAATATGGCATGTCTAGCATAAGAATTCCTAAAAAGGGCTATGCATCAGAAGCCAAAGTGCAAGGCCCAAAATGTAACACAAATTCCACTCCATAGCCGTAGCTTTGATACCAAATTGATGTGAAATCAAGTCACCAATTTCTACATCATTTAATTTCATCCATTTATACAACAAACTAACACTAAAACTCATAGGCCTCAACTAGCACTCATTCGGCCAAACAAACTCAAGCACCATCAATCACTTTAACACCTTAAATCATCAAGCCTAATATGCTAACCATCTCAAGAGATCAACCAACTTGAGACAACTCACAAATTGGAGCAAGAAATTCACACACATATCAAAACTGAGAAGAGGAAAATGGGAACCAAAGCTTAAGTAACTTACTAGGATAAATAGCCAAGATACATTCAAGCTTAAAGGAAACTCCACCGGTTTGAATTTAATCCACCACTAAGCTTAGCCGGTTGTTGGTATGGGCGAATGTGTTGTGATGGGTTCTTGGTGGTGTGAGGTGATTTTGGTTTGTGACATCACGACTTTTGGTAGTGCTAGACTTGGGGTTGTGTTTTTGTGATTTATCATTGCGTTGTGGGCCCACTATGTAAATGTCCAAGTTGTGTATGCTGAGGCATTAGATGTTTATTTTGGAAAATTTTGAACCTAACCCAAGGCATGTCCTATGGTAGGTTGGTTCTTTGTATTCTTTTGGCTCCTCTTGGTTACATTTCCTTGGTAAAAGGAATGGAAAAAAGAGAAGACTAGGGGTTGGCTTAGATAGCATAATTCTTTTGAACCTAACCCAGGGTTTGTCTTGAGGTAGGCCAGTGGCTTTTAAAGACTTGCATATTCTTTTCTCTTTCTATAAAAGACTTACCAAAAAAAAGAAAAAGGACAGGCTTGCCTTTATATAAGCATTACAATATTGGAATTGCCCTTAACAAAATGTTACACAAAAATTAAGGGTTTAATTCTCCACCATTCATTCAAAACACAAGGCCATAACCATTTAATGCTAAAGGACAACTACCCCCTTAAATTAAGGATCTATTTCCCCGTTGAGTTTTGGAAAAGTAGATTTATTTAGTGATTCAGGGGTGAAACTATAAAGAATTTAAGGTTTAATGCATGATTTATGATGTAATTTCTTGCATGTTTCGTTATCTTTCGGAATCACGGGTTGTGTGTGTTTTTTAGGTATTCAGGTGCAAAAGAATGGATTATTCATGCTTGTACTGGTGTTCGGATGTCTTGGACTCATTCGAATGTGGATGGATCAAGGCGAGAAAAAAAGAGTGAAATTTTGACTTTGCGCCACGGCTCAATTAAACTGAGCCACGACGTAAACGCGCTGGGGCACAAATAAAATGAGCCATGCATAAATGCATGTAATACCCACATTCAGAAATATGGTAGGGATTATTTTATAGTCATAGTGAATATATTTAACTAGTTTTATAGAGAAATTTCATAAAAGTTTCAGTAAGGGCAAAATGGTCATTTCACATAGAATCACTTGTTCAAGTGAAAAGTGAGTATGAAAAATATAATGTATTAAGTGTGCTAGCCATGAGAATAGAGTAGTAGAAAGATTATGGAAAATACACATGATGTGATGCTGAGATAAATACGTGTTTGTAAAGTAATAGGAAGAAATTAAAGAATAAGGGTAAAATGGTCTTTTCACTCACAACTAGATGAAAAAGTGGTGAGCGTAAGGAAGCAAAATAATGTGAAGAAGATGATACAAATGAGGGTAATTAGGTAAATGACAAAGGACACAGATGAAATTTTTTAGAAAGTGTAAGGGCAAAATGGGAATATATATTAGTTATAAGGCTTCAATTGACAAAACCCTAGCCATTCTCATCCCTTGAGCACGCCACCTCTCATCCATTTTCTTTCAAGCTTCTTCATCAAATTTCAAAGAGAATTCATACGGTTTAGCTTAAATTTTTGTAGATTTTCAATCCTAAAGCATCCAAAGGTAAGATTCTAGCACAAAAGTGTGTATTTAAGCTTTAAAGTTTTGAATTCTTATGTTTTTACATGATTTAGGTCCAAGAGGAAAAGAATTTTAGCAAAGGAAGGTTGAATCATTAGTGTTGTACAAATTCAAGGTAAGTAAACCCAATCTAAGCTTTAATTTGAGTAGTATATGTGTAAGTTGATTCTTGAGTGTTTGTGTATGATATATGATAAGAAGTATTGGCTGTTTAGATGCTTGTTTGATGGAGAATAATGTATAGAAATTCAGCCAAGATGAGTAGTTATGTAGATGTGATGTTTTGGTTGAACCTTGGATGAAATTTTGAAGAGTTGATGTTGGAATTTGGAAGTGTTGAATTCGGCCATAATAAGGGCTAAGTTTTTGTTGAATTTTCTTCCAACTTTAAGGTATTTGGAGAGTCGTGGAGGTGTGGCCAGCCATGTACATATATGTGCATGTAAAGTGTTTGGTGAAATTTCAAAAAGAAATTCATGCATGAATTTATCAAATATTGTTAAAGATATTGTTTGAGAAAGGAAAGAATTGATGTTAAAAGGTTGTATTGGACTTGACCAAGTATAAGTTTAAGTGTTTAAGAGTGCATTTTGTTATGCCAAAATTTAGAATAGCATTTGGTTATGTTAGTTCAGTGAAATGAATGGCCTTTAGTGTATGGTTCAAGTTGCTTGAACTTTTAGCATTAGTTTGAATGGCATATTGTATTTAGTCATTGAATTATGAGTTTTGAAACTTATGACTTTAGAAAAGTGATGGCAAGAATTGCATATTACATTGTTGCAATAGTGTAGTATTGAAGATAGTAAAAGATGGGTGATTATATTATAATATTACAATATGCCACAATAAATAGTCAAGCTTGTATGTGTAACAACTGCTGTAAACTAGTACAATGCATGCATAATAACAATAGAAAATGGGCCCAAAACTTTTCCTTTTTATTATAAGTCATACGTCTTTTATACACAAAGAACGTCATTTACAAAAATGCCATTTTAAAAGACAAAACAGGAGAAACAGTGTAGCTATTGCTCCTCGCTTGCCGACAACTCCGACTGCATCATCACCTAGATCCTGCATCCACAAGGGAAAATAACGGGGTGAGCACAAAATAATGCTCAGTAAGTAAAACCCTCTATCTGTCTATCCTCGTATGTATTACTCTTAATTCTTTCCTCACACTTTCTGTTGTTTCCTACTAAACGTCATGGCCTCATTTTAAAAGACAAAACAGGGGAAACAATGCATGCATAATAACAATAGAAAATTGGGCCCAAAAAACTTTCTTTTCATTATAAGTCATATGTCTTTTATAGAGTATTGTTTACAAAAAGTCATTTTAAAAGACAAAACAGGGGAAACAGTGTAGCTATTGCTCCTTGCTTGCCGACGCCCTTTCGACTGTATCAACACCTAGATCCTGCATCCACAAAGGAAAAAAATAACGGGGTGAGCACAAAATAATGCTCAGTAAGTAAAACCCTCTATCTGTGTGTCCCCATATGCATTACTCTTAATTCTTTCCTTACACTATTTCTGTTTCTATTTCTGTTTCTACTAAACGTCATGGCCTCATCTTACCGGAGGTACGGCCGGATGGCGTTCACACAGCACCATCTCACTCTCCATGACTATCGGGTGGAATTCACACAGTACCAACCCGTTCTTAGTGACTACCGAGTGGGGATCACGAAGCACCTACCTGGTTTTCGTAAACTATCGAAGGAAATGGGTGATTTGGTTAATCTATCCACTATCACCCATATAGCATTACACCCTTTCCGTACTCTGGGGAGACCCATGATAAAATCCATTGAAATGCTCTCTCATTTCCACTCTAGAATACTCAATGGTTGAAGCAACCCTGAGGCCGTTGTGTTCCGTTCACTTGCTGGCAAGTTAGACATTTAGCTACAAACCTGCAATGTCTTTCTTCATACTGACCACCAATAGCTTTCTTTACACCTTGATACATCTTGGTTGCTCCGGATGAGCGGTGTACGGTGTGCATGAGCCTCCATAGAATTTTCTGTTTCAACTCCTCATTCGGAGGAATGCACAACCGATGTTAAAATAAAGGACACCATCTCTCACAAAGAACTCGGATGTCTTGCCCTCAACACATTGCTGAACGTTTTCTGACACCACTCATCAGCCACTTGCTTTTCTCTGATTTCCTTCAGTAAAGAAAACTGTACCTCTAGACTGGCAATTCTTCCCAGAACCACTTCAATCTGTTCCTTAGACAATTCTCTATTAACTCTTTCTGCTTGGTAAGCCGGAATAAATAGGCTTTTCTATCAAGGCATCGGCTACTACAGGCTTTTCCGGTTGATACTGATCTCACAATCATAATCCTAACCAGTTCTAACCACCTTCAACTGCCTCATATTCAACTCCTTTTGAGTGAAGAAGTACTTTAAACTCTTATGATCGGTGTAGATATTACTCTTCCACCATAAAGATAATGCCGCCAAATCTTTAAGGCAAAGACCACGACTGCTAATTCTAAGTCAGCGTAGGGTATCTGGTCTCGTACTCTTTAATTGACGAGAAGCATAAGCTATAACCCTACTTAACTGCATCAGCACGGCGCCAAGTCCCTGCAGAGAGGCGTCTGTAAAAATGTCATACCTACACCCTCCTGTGGTAACACTAGTATTGGAGTGTTGTTAACCTCTTCTTCAATTCTTGGAAACTCTTTCACATGCTGCTGACCAGACAAAAGGAGTTTTCTGTTTGGTAATGAGCTGTCAACGGTTTAGCCAGTTGGCGAATCCCGCTCAAATCGCCGGTAGTAACCTACTAAACCTAAGAAACTCCTGATTTCTTTCACTGATCTCGGCTTCTGCCATTAAGGATTGCTGCACTTTACTCGGACAACGAAATCCCTTCCTTCGATGCGGTATGACTCAGAATATCACTTGATTAAGCCAAAATTCACACTTAGAAAATTTAGCACACAAATTCTTTTCTCTCAGCCGTTGCATACTAATCTCAAGTGTTTCTCATGTTCTTCTCTTGACTTTGAGTAACAGAATGTCGTCGATGAAGACAACAATAAACTGATCCAAATACTCATGGAATACCCTGTTCATCAAGTCCATAAAAACTGCTGGGGCATTAGTCAGCCAAAGGCATCACTACAAATTCATAATGCCCATATCTTGTACGAAAGGCAGTTTTAGCCACATCTTGCTCAGCACTCTTACCTGATGGTACCCGGACCTCAAATCAATTTGGAGAACACTGCTGCTCCTTTCAACTGATCAAAAAGGTCATCTATCCGGGGTAGGGGTATTATTCTTCATTGAATTTTATTCAACTCCCTATAATCGATAACATCCTTAGTGATCCATCCTTCTTTTTCACAAACAGGATTGGAGCTCCAAAGGAGAATGACTCGGTCGGATAAAGCCTTTATCTAAAAGCTCTTGGAGTTGCTTCTTAATTCTTGAAGCTCCAGCTGGGGCCATTCGATAAGGGGCTTTAGATATTGGTGTTGTCCCTGGTGCTAGTTTGATACTAAATTCTACCTCCCTTCTGGAGGCAAACCGGTAACTCTTCGAAACACATCTAGAAAGTCTCGAACTACTAGACCCTCTGAATCTCTAGCTGTGGAAATCACCACTCTGCACTACATGGGAAATATATCCTGAACACCCTTTTCTCAACATCTTCCTAGCTTTCACCCTACTAATCAGCATGCTCAAACTGATGGCCCTCTCCAAAACTAAACTTATCCACTATCGAGATTAAATCTCGCCTTCTTTTTCTGACAGTTAATCTTCTACTCCATATCTCCCTAGGAAATCCATGCCCAATATCACATCAAAGTGGGCATATCAAAAACATTAAGTCAACTGTTAACTCTCTACCCTGGATCACCAAGGACTCTCTCAACAAAATCTCTTGGTCAGAACACTACCTATCGGGTACTCTATCTTAATGGGTTGAGTCACTCTAATAGGTTTCAAACAATCTCGCAAATCCCACAAGATATAAACGATGATTGGCGCGAATCAATTAAAGCATATAAGGGAACTGAAGAAATAATAACAACCAGTAACAACTGATGGACTGGCCTCTGCTTCCCCCTGTGCCACAGTAAACACTCTGGCATTCGAGTACCTCCTGACTTGAGTGGTTGGTGGAAGATGAGCTTTACAATCTCATCATGTGCCTGGCTGTCGGCACCTAAACACCTCTCTGGTCCCTCAGCATTCTCCTGGGTGACCCCACATTTAGGGCAAAGAGGAAAACTTCCGTCGGGATCGCTTATTCTTCCACTCTTTTCTATTCTGTCTATACTGAAACTTCTTTCTTCTGATCTTCATGTCTTTACCTTTTACACCCTCATGTTTCTCTCTCTGGGGGGCGGAGGGTGGCTCATTTGGTCCTCCTGCGAGGACCTACGAGGAAGATTTTATTCTCAAAAATCTCCGCCTTCATTGCCCGCCTCAAAGCCTCACTATAATTTTGAGGAGGGTTGGAACTTGTCATTAATCCGGGCTATCCGGCTTCAACCCGTGCACAAACTTATCCCTTCTCAAGGCCAGAGTACTAACTATCGGGTGCGAACCTTGCAAGAGAATTGAATTTCACCGAATACTCTTTCACGGCACTAGTCCCCTGCTGTAAACTGATAAATTCTTAGACCTCTCATGAACTTGTCCTCTGTTCTATACTCAGCCTCAAACTCTTGCCTGAACTTCCCAAGTCATTACTGTCACTCAATGAGTTTCTTCCATTAATTCCACAAATTCGGGATTACCCGAAACAAGAAACTCGCATACCGGATCTTCTCCCAGTTGACATGGAAATAAACCCGTGGCTCGTTCTACGACAAGCCACTCTTCTGATTACTGGATCTGCAATACCTTAAACTCTGAGGGTTGATGTTGACTAGAAAGACCGTAAATCGGTTCAACTCTGCTCTATATTGGGGGGGGTAACGGTTGCCCTTTCGACATGCGCAACTGGGCGTACCTGTACGGGGGTTTCAACTCTCCCTTGGGTTTCTGCCATGACTGCTGTATAATTCCCTGAATTCTAGCTTCATCCAAGGGAGAGGGCGTAGACCTAGTGGGTTAGAAGGTTCTCCTCATTCACCACACCCTTACACGATTCCGATAACTACGCCTCATCTACAAAATATCACACCAATGAACTCAAGAAACAATTATTGTAAGGAAAGAATTAACTCACACAGTCGGTTATAGGACGTCGTGGCGATGAGAATAGTACACTGTTCAATCCCAAAATCTTTGCTCTGATACCAAAATGTAACAACTGCTGTAAACTAGTACAATGCATGCATAATACACTAGAAAATGGGCCCAAACTTTCCTTTTATTATAAGTCATACGTCTTTTATACACAAAGAACGTCATTTACAAAATGCCATTTTAAAAGACAAAACAGGGGAAACAGTGTAGCTATCGAGATTATCTCGTCTTCTTTTTCCGACAGTCAATCTCTACTCCATATCTCCTAGGAAGTCCATGCCCAAAATCACATCAAAGTCGGGCATATCAAAAACTATTAAGTCAACTGTTAACTCTCTACCCTGGATCACTAAGGACTCTTTAACAAAATCTCTTAAGTCAGAACACTAACCCCATCGGGAACTCTATCTTAAGGGTTGAGTCACTCTGCTAGGTTTCAAACCTAATCTCAATCATCCCATAAGATATAAATGAATGAGTGGAGCCTGAATCAATTAAAGATAAGGGGACTGAAGAAACAATAACTAACCAGTAACAGCGGACGATGGCTCTGCTTCCCCTGTGCCACAGTAAAAACTCTGGCATTCGCAGTACCTCCTGAACTCTGAGTGGTTGGTGGAAGAGGAGTTTTACAATCTCTCATCATGTGCCCTGGTTGTCGGCACCTATAACACACTCTCTGGTCCATCAGACATTCTCCTAGGTGATTCCTCCACATTTAGGGCAAAGAGGAAACCTTCCGTCCGGGGTCGCTTATTCTTCCATCTTTTCTATTCTGTCTATACTGAAACTTCTTTTCTGATCTTCAGTCTTTACCTTTTACACCTCTTGTCTCTCTTCTGGGGGGTGGAGGGTGGCTCCTTTGGTCCTCCTGTCAGGGATCCTACGGGGAAGATTTTATTCTCAAAAATCTCCACCTTCATGCCCGCCTAAAAGCCTCACATAATTTCGAGAAGGGTTGAACGTCATTATATCCCGAGCTATCTCCGGCTTCAATCCGTGCACAAATTTATCCCTTCTCAAGGCTGGAGTACTAACTATTCCGGGTGCAAACCTTGCAAAAGAGTTGAATTTCACGAGGTACTCTTCACGGCACTAGTCCCTTGCTGTAAACTGATAAATTCTTGGACCTTCTCATGAACTTGGTCCTCTGTTCTATACTCGGCCTCAACTCTTGCCTGAACTCTTCCCAAGTCATTACTGTCAACATCATGAGTTTCTTCCATTATTCCCACCAAATGGGCATCACCTCGAAACAAGAAACTCGTAAACGGATCTTCTCCCGGTCTAACATGGAAATAAACCCGTGGCTCGTTCTACGGACCAACCCACTCTTCTCATGTTATTGGATCTGTGTACCCTTAAACTCTGAGGGTTGATGTTGACTGGAAAGACCGTAATCGGTTCAACCATGCTCTGTACTAGGGAGGTACCGGTTGTCCTCTTTCGACATGCACAACTGGCGGTACCTGTACGGGGGTTTCAACTCTCCCCTGGTTTCTGCATAACCTGCTGTATATTCCCTGAATTCTAGCTCATCCAAGGGAGGGGGCGTAGACTTGGTGGGTTAGAAGGTTCTCTTTCATTCACCACAACCTTACCACGATTTCGATAACTACGCCTCATCTACAAAATAATCACACCAATGACTCGAGAAACAATTACTGTAAGGAAGAAAAATACACCCAGTCGGTTATAGGACGTCGTGGTGATGAGAATAGTACACTGTTCAATCCCAAAATCTTGCTCTGATACCAAAAATGTAACAACTGCTGTCAGCTAATACAATGCATGCATAATAACAATAGAAAATTGGGCCCAAAAAACTTCTTTTCATTATAAGTCATATGTCTTTTATAGAGTATTGTTTACAAAAGTCATTTTAAAAGACAAAACAGGGGAAACCGTGTTGCTATGCTCCTCGCTTGCCAACGCCCCTTCGACTGCATCAACACCTAGATCCCGCATCCACAAAGGAAAAAAATAACGGGGTGAGCACAAAATAATGCTTAGTAAGTAAAACCCTCTATCGTGTGTCCCGTATGCATTACTCTTAATTCTTTCCTTACATATTTCTGTTTCTATTTGTGTTCTACTAAACGTCATGGCCTCATCTACCGGAGGTATGCCGGATGGCGTTCACATAGCACCATCTCACTCTCCATGACTATCGGGTGGAATTCACACAGTACAACCCGTTCTTAGGACTACCGAGTGGGGATCACGAAGCACCACCCGGTTTTCGTAATATCGGGTGGAGACCACCTAGCACCTACCCGTTCCTCATAACTTTCGGGTAACGATCACTAAGCATTAACCCGCTCTAATCACTGTCAGGTGATGATCACAAAGCATCAACCACTTCTAATAAATGTCGGATGATGATCACAAAGCATCAACCCCTTCTCTAATAACTAACCGGATGGTGGTCACAAAGTATCCACCTGTTTCTAATACTTATCGGGTGACGATCACAAAGCATCAACCCATCTCTAATGGCTATTCGGGTGGTGATCACAAAGCATCAACCCGATTCTCATAACTGTCGGGTGATGATACAAAGCATCAACCCATTTCTACTACTCTCTCATTCATTATTCTAGCATTTTTCATTCTCTCTACCCTTAGAGTAGTTGCATCCACCAAGTTCTCTACTCCTAGAGTAATTGCATACACAGTTTCTACTCTTTCTTAGGTCACTTTCAATGCACAATTAGTGCCTATGGATGGTTCATCTCTACTAATGCACTTATGAAATGCCAAATGCAATGTTGCAAGAATTAAGGTTCACTACTCATACTCAAACCTCTATTAGGCTTTCATCAAACAACTCAAGTGCATTATAAAACTCTACTATAGCAATGATTCTAAATCTTTCTCTAACCATCCAAATGGGGAGAAACCCCCTCAATAGCCACATAACCTGCCAAAGAAAGACACTTCCAAAAGGATTCCACAATACCCCTTCAATTCCATCTCAAACTACCTTTCAACCCAAACTCACTTCTTATATTTGAAAGGCATAAACAATCACAAAGCACTAGAATTCTCTATTAAGCCTCAAAACATGGCATATAACATGTATATAACACACATACATAAGTGCTATCAAAACCCTAATCAAGAAAATTCCCAAATCTCAACTTGGGTTAGGGTTTACTTACCTTGTTATGGAGAGACTTCACTGACTCTCCTTCACTTGGTTTGCTGACTTTTTCTCTACTCTTAAACAAAAGAACAAAAACCCTTAAATTCAATTATACACAAAAACTCACAAGACTTCACAACAAAGAAGAATCCTTACCTTAGGCTGTCTTAGGTTGATTTTCTACCCCAAATCACTCCAAAAGCCCTTTAAAACTCCTTGATCAAAAGAAGGAAATTGAGAGGAGCAAGAGAGGAAAGTGGCGTTGGAGAAGAAGAATGAGGGGTTTGCAATGTCTTAATTCCTTTAATGAAATTTATAACAAGCATTCCCATTTTGCCCTTACTCTTCTTTAGAAATCTATCTATATCCTTTGATTCATTACAAACACACCCCATATCAACATATTCTCCATGAAAATCCTTACATTTACTCCCCACTTTCCTGCTAATTAGGGTAGAATGGTCAAATTGGCTTAGGAAGAAAATATCTAAAACTTAACAAACATTTGGTTGGCCTGTCACCGCGGCGAGGAAGTTCTGTCGCCACGGCGAAACTGTCCAGCAGTTTTCCCCGTGGCTTCAACACCTCTTCGCCACGGCGAATATTCTTCTTCGCCGGCGAAGCTTGGCACAACTGAATTTCTTCATTTTCAATAATTCAGGGCAAGTATTCCACACAACACTCAATCAAATGTCAACCAAACAATATTACCAAGAAACCAACTCAAATAAGAGCAAAAGAAGAAACAATAACTACGTACCCAAGTGGGGCGTTACAATTTTCCCCCCTTGTATGAATTTCGTCCCGAAATTCATACAATAACTCTGGAAAGCGATTCTGCATGTCCCGTTCTACTTCCCAAGTGGCCTCTTCCACTTTGTGATTCCTCCAAAGGATCTTCACTAGCGGAAAACTCTTGTTCCGAAGCTCTTTAAACCCTTCGATCAAAATTGAACTGGCGTTCTTCATATACTAGATCTCTGTTACTTCAACGTCCTCTACACTCAGGATGTGGAGGGGATCACTTACATATTTCCATAGCATCGAGACATGGAAGACATCATGCACCCTGTCCAGCTAGGTGGTAGTGCCAATCTGAGGCCACTTTCCAACTAGTTGCAAGACCTCAAATGGACCTACATATCTCAGTGCTAACTTCCCTTTGCTTCCGAAGCGCATTACTCGCTTGTAAGGGGAAACTTTCAAAAACACTTTGTCGCCCACTTGGAATTCCACCTCTTTCCTCTTCAAGTCGGCATAACTTTTCTGTCGATCTTGGACTTGTTTCATTCTATTTCTGATTAACTTCACATCTTCTACTAGTTTCTGAGTCGTCTCTAGCCCAAGAGCGGTACTCAACTCATCTTTTTCGCCTACTTCATCCCAATGGAGCGGAGACCTACACCGTCTACCATATAGAGCCTCGTAAGGCGCCATTCTAATTGTAGACTGATAACTATTGTTGTAGGCAAATTCCACTAAGGGTAACATCTCATGCCAGGATACTCTATAATCCATGCAACAGGCTCTCAACATATCTTCGAGCACCTGATTCGTCCTCTCAATTTGGCCATCCGTCTGAGGATGATAGGTAGTACTGAATGCTAAACGGGTACCCAAACTCCTCTGTAAACTCGTCCAGAAGGCTGAAACAAATCTGGAATCTCTATCTAACACTATAGTCTTGGGCACACCATGCAATCTGACTATCTCCTTGAGGTAAATCTGAGCCAACTGATCTGCATTGGCGCTCTCCTTTACGGGAAGGAAATGGACTGATTTGGTTAATCTATCCACTATCACCCATATAGCATTAGACCCTTTCTGTACTCTGGGGAGACCCGTGATAAAATCCATTGAAATGCTCTCCCATTTCCACTCTAGAATACTCAATGGTTGAAGCAACCCTGACGGCAGTTGATGTTCAACTTTCACTTGCTGACAAGTTAGACATTTAGCTACAAACTCTGCAATGTCTTTCTTCATACCTGACCACCAATAGCCTTTCTTTACACCTTGATACATCTTGGTTGCTCCCGGATGAGCGGTGTACGATGTGTCATGAGCCTCCATAAGAATTTTCTGTGAATTTTAATTTTTTTAATTTTTGTGAATTTTTTTTTTTGTTTTTTAGATTTGGTGTGTTTTTATTTTATTTTTAATTGAGTGTGTTTCAGTTTTTTTGAATTAATTTATATGTCAATGATAATAACATGATTGCAATGACATGGACATTTAGAACAAGTCAAATTTTACTTAGTTTAGGAATAATTCTGAATGTTGGTTTTGCTTAAGTTTGAGACTCTCATGAATGTGGTTTGTAAGGTGGGTTAGTTCTAGCACTTAGGGATGTTTTGTGTGTGACTATCCTATGGCATTTTTGAGATCCCCAAACTCTAGAATCTATTTGATGACCACTTGAGGTGAAATCCTAGATGACACATGACCTAAGAAATGATTTAGGCCATCGTTAGACCGTTTGTGTCTTTCAAGCCAACCCTATATTTTATTATCTCTTGTCACCCTTTTATGCCGATATTGAATTTATATTAGCCTTGATTTTCTTTCATTTATCCCACAGTAACATACCCTTTTAACCCTTAAACACACTACTCTACCCATGATTTTTAAGAGGATTTCATCTGAATTTATGCAAAGTGAGAGTGTTTGTGTGTGGCTTAGAGTGTTTTTCTCAAAATTTTAAAAGGTATTCAAAAGAATGGGTTGGGGGTTGTGGTGTATTGTGAGTAGAATGATTGTAATATCCATGCTTCCTAACTATAGATTTAAAAAAAAAAAAATCTGAAAAAAAAGAAGAAAAGAAAAGAAAGAGGAAGGAAAAAAAAAATGAATGAATCAAGGAAGTATGGAAAGTGTGTAAATGCAAATGCGGTTGGGAAGAGAGAAGTAATAAAGGCTTGGAAAATTTAGAGAGAATGTGATATGCTTTGAGCGATATTGTTGTAAATAAGTAAGATTAATCATCTTATTTTGTTTGATTCATTTCCATTCTTTCATAACCGAATACCTTAGCCTAAACATTACAAACTCAATAAAGCCTTAATGATCTAAAGTTGTGTGATCGTTCTACATTAGTGGAGCGTGGTTTGAAAAGTAGGCCTATGGAGTTTGTATGTACATAATTTTATTCATGTTTCATAGTTATTGGGATCAATTTTGTGTCTATGGATGTTACATATGGAATTATTTATGGTGTTAGGATTGAAAGATTGTTGATTGATGGATGTTAGAGAGTCGAAAACGAAGGTGAGATTGAAGTTTAGGATGTTCCTAGATCCAAGGTGAAGTTTGATTATTCTCTATGTTGTGTGTATGCGATTTCTGAGACACCTATTTGAATTACTTTGGAAAAATTTTATTTTATTTTTATTTTATGTGTGAGTGTTTATGTGTTAGTTAGATTTGTTGGATTTTGTGGGTAACATCGATGTAAACCCTCATGAGACTATAACTTGTCCACTAGGAGGACCTAGGGGTTTAAAGGCTTATTGCATACACTAAATGCAATCGTGTCAATATACAAGAATGGTTTGGGTTAGGTTAGTTAGAATTAGATTATATTAGATCGCTTCAGTTGCTAGGGACTAGCAAGAAGCTCGTTGGAAGTTGTGATGAGTGCTTGGAAGTGTACTCATACTTAGTGATTTTAAGGGTATTTTGTGAGGGAAATAGGTTTAATTGGTTAATTTTACTTAATTTCTATATCTATTTTGTTTTCTAGAATCACGGGTATGTTTTGTGAATTTGCAAGTGCTTAGGTGCTAAAAAATGAGGATTCTCGAACCGTTTGTTCCTACACGCTTATGATTTTGTCGTCTTCAATGTCCATCGCCAGGGCAAAGAAAAAGCTTCGCCGTGGCGAAGTGGTGTTTTAACCCGCGGTGAGCTGCTGGAGTGTTTCGCCATGGCGAAGACAATGGGTCGGCTGAGAAATTTATGGAAGTTTAGATATTTTCTTCCCTAAGGGCAATTTGACCATTCTACCCCTAATTAGTGGGAAAAGTGAGGAGTAAAATGTAAGGAAATTTCATGAAAAATATGTTGGTGTGGGGGTGTGATTGTGATGAATTAAAGGATATAGATGGAATTCCTAAGGAAGAGTAAGGGCAATATGGGAATGCTTGCCCATAAGTTGAGTTAAAAGGATTTAAGTCATTGCAAACTTTTCATTCTTCTTCTCCACTGCCATTCTCCTTTCCTACTTCCTCTCAACTCCTCTTTCATTAGTTCAAGGATTTTTAGAGGGCTTTTTGGAGTGATTGGGGTAGAAAATCAAGCTAAGGCATCCTAAGGTAAGGATTCTTACTTTGGATGTGAGGTTTTGTGTATATTTGTATATTAAAGTTGTACGGTTTTATTGTTTAAAGGGTAGAGAAAGGTCAAGCAATCAAAGGAAAAGAAATTACTAGTGAGAGTTCTCCATTACAGGGTAAGTAAATCCTCACCCAAGTTGAGATTTGAGAACTTTCTTGAGTAGAGATTTAATAGCAATTATGTATGCATGTTATGTGCATGTTATATGCTATGAAATTGAGATTAATTATCCATGTTGTGATTGAATACACTTCATTTAAGAGAAGTGTTGATATGTGATGAGAAGATGTAGTTGAGATCAGGTTTGGAAGGTTTTGAGTAAACCTTTTTAGAAGTGTTATTCCTTGGTAGGATTTATAGCTATGTGAGGGAGTTTTCTCCCATTTGGGATGGTTAGAGAAAGGAATAGAGCTATTGTTATAGTAAAGTGTTTATATGCACTTGAGTTGTTTGATGAAATGCCTAAGAGAGGTTTGAGTATGAGTAGCAAGCCTAAATTCTTGCAATATTGCATGTTGGCATCTCATAAGTGCATTAGGGGAAATGAACCATCCATATGCATTAATTGTGCATTGAGGAGTGACTTAAGAAAGAGTAGAAAACTTTGTGAATGAACTACTCTAAGAGTAGAGAGAATGAGAAGTGCTAGTGCTAGAGTAGAGTAAATGAGAAGAACACTAAAAACGGGTAGGTGCTTTGTGATCTCCACCCGATAGCTATGAGAAACGGGTTGACGCTTTGTGATCTCCACCCGATAGCTATGAGAAATGGGTTGATGCTTTGTGATCTCCACCCGAAAGTCACGAAGAGTGGGTTGGTGCTATGTGAACTCCACCCGACCGTGCCTCCGGCAAGATGAGGCCATGACATATAGTATAGGTTAATAAAAAGAAAGCTGTGTGAAAGAGAAACAGAAACAGAAATAGTGGAAGGAAAGAATTGAGAGAAATAGTTACGGGGATAGACAAGTAGAGGACTTACTTGCTGAGCATTATTTTGTGCTCACCCCGTTATTTTTCCTTTGTGGTTGCAGGATCTAGGTGATGTTGCAGTCGGTTGGGCGTCAGCAAGTGAGGAGCAATAGCCACACTGTCCCCTGTTTTGAATGGCATTTTGTAAATGATACTCTTTTGTACAAAGAATGTATACACATAATACAAGAAAATTTTTGGGCCCATTTACTTTTATTATTGTACATGTATTTTATTAGTATACAGCAGTTATTACAATTTTTTTTCCCTACAAAACAACTAAACCATAAAATACAACGAAATAACCTAAAACAAAACAATGAAAACACTGAAAATACTTGAAAAAATAAAGAAAATAAAACCATAAATGAAATTAACATAAAGTTCAAAGTAAAAAATTAGGTTGCCTCCCAAGAAGCGCTTTATTTAACGTCTAGGCTAAACGAAATGCATGATCTATCAAGCTCAATCATTGGAATCTAAGGGAAACGCCAAGGAATTGAAAACTAAGAACTCCATTGTTTCATCCAAAACTATCATTGTAACATCAATCACTGTCTTAGTTGTAGCCATAAATGGGCGGCCGAGCAAAATGGGCAAATCTCTATCATGAGTTGACAACTTCTCCATATCTAAGACTACAAAATCAATAGGAATTATCATTTTATCAACTTTAAGCAAGACATTCTCTGCAATACCTCTTAGATATTTAATTGAATGGTCAGCATGTAATAACTCTCTTTAGCTAGTATACTTTGGGAAAATATATTATGAAATCACTAAATATGTTATAGAAAACATATATGTACATAAATATAAGATAGTGGGCCAAAAAATAGCATTACTTTTATATACAAATCTCTACATCAAGTACCATAGTCACAAAAATAAACTCAAAATACAGTCAGACAGTGTTGCCTTTCTCCTTCGCTACTTGATGTCCAATCCGACCGCATCTCATCTACTACCTGCAAAAATAGTGAAATCAACGGGGTGAGCACTAATTGCTCAATAAGTAAACCCACAATACTTCTATTCTTTCTCCGTTACTCAGATCCTGGATTTTCTTTCCTTACACCAAACTTCTCAATTCTTCTCTGCCCTTTATAAAATTCTAGTTTCTCACTTACCGATATGTAAGCACAAATAGGGAAACTAACTTAGGATAGTAGAAATGGCATGATGCATATGCACAAATGCATAAACTTTTTCTATGCATTGCATTTCTTTTCTGTTTCCTTATTCTGTTTTCTTTCTTTTTTCTGCATTTCTTTCTTTTTCTGTTTCTCTTCTTCTTTTTTGTTTCTCTTCTTTCTTTTCTGTTTCTATTCTTTCTTTTCTGTTTCTCTTCTTTCTTTTCTGTTTTTCTTGTTTTTCTATTCTTCCTTTCTTTTCTATTCTTTTCTTTCTTTTCTTTTCTATTCTTTTCTTTTCTTTTCTATTCTTTTCTTTCTCTATGATTTTCTTTTCTTTTCTATTATTTTCTTTTCTTTTCTATTCTTTTCTCTATTCTTTTCTCTATTCTTTTCTTTCTCTATTCTTTTCTTTTCTTTTCTTTTCTATTCTTGTTTGCCAATCAAACTCAATTGAGACATGGATTTGGAACCTCGGTCGTGTGAGTGGGTACAGTCCTCATTTAGATGCACTTCTAACAGATTGTACAAATTCTTCTCTCTTATTCTGAGGCCACTCACTAAAGGCGGCGTGCATGTAGGTATGCTCTGCTGGGTACAGTCCTCATCCACATGCACTTCTAACGGACTATACAAATTCTTCTTTCTTATTCTGAGGCCGCTCACTAAAGGCAGCGTGCATGTGGGCTATTCTTCTTCTCAGTCACTCATGGGTTCCCCATCGCAACAATCTTCTCTTCTCTTCTCTTTTTACATTTCTTTAAATAAAATTTCAGATTTGAACTTCTTTAATTATATTCTTTAGAGGATAATTCTACAATTTATTTCTTTTCTTTCTTTCTCTTTATTCTTTAATGTTCTCATACATGTGTATGTGCATGAAAATATGTTCATTCTTTGCTATTCTTTCTAAATGCAAATGTGAGAATGTGAGAATGCATTATGGCATATAAAGATATCATTAGGGAACTAGTATTCTCTACCAACAATATTCCCACACTTGAAATCAAACATAGATTATTAGACTAAAAATAAACTAATAAATTGGAAGCACTTTTGAGGTAGTCACTCTACACAGGTCATATTTAAGGAGGCATATCTCGTGTTATACACATTGGATTACTATGATCTTGGTCTCATTTTAAAGCTTAGAGAAAGGGCTACAACTTTTATGTTTAGGTCTCAACCCAATTCGATATGTAAGATGCTCAAAAATTACTCAAAAGGCCACATATTTGACAGGGCAACAATGGTAACAAGTTTTCTCTTAGGATTTTCATCAAACAATTCATATGCACATGCAAATACTAAGTTGGCTACACTTCCACATCTTTATCAAGCCACCAAAATAGGAGTAAGAACTCCCTAAAGCCAACAATCAACCTAGCTGAAATTCATCCTCCACCGTTCCACATCCATACTTTCATTTTTAATCCAAAATTTCATCAACTCAACACATACAAATATATCAATTCTCATCACATATTAATAAATCAATTCTCATCTCATACTAATAAATCAATTATCTACACATACTAATGAATCAATTTTCATCACATACATCATCTACTAATAAATTACTTCTCATGGTCATGAAATTCACATATCAAACAACCTCAATTTTCAATCCATAATTTCTCATCATCCAAACACACATACAACATAAAATAAATTTCTCTACACAACTTGTGATTAAAAAAAGACTAAAGTTGCATTTACTTACCTTGAATTTAAGCAACTCCAACACTATAATCTCTCTTTGGTGGAATTCCCTCTCCTCTTAAACCCTAAGCATATACAACCATAAGAATTCAAAACTTTAAAATTTAATCTCACTTTTTGGTGCAAGAATCTTACCTTTGGATGCTTAGGATTGAAAATCTATCAAAATCTAGCCAAAATCCAATGAATTTCCTTGGAAATTTAGTGAAAAAATTTGAGAGAATTTGGGTAGAGAAATGGCATGAATGGAGGGGTAGAGTGGCTAGGGTTTCTCCTCTTGAACTCTTATTACATAACAATATATATAGTTTCCCATTTTACCCTTGTACTTTCTAAAAAATCCATCCATGTCCCTTAGTCAATTACAAGAATGCCCTCATTTTTATTATCTTCTCCATGTTATTCTACTTCTTTTCACTCCCCACTTTTTCAACTAATTATGAGTGAAAAGACCATTTTACCCCTAGTGAAGTTTTAAGGAATTTTCTTTACACTTGTTCAAGATAACTTTAACAAAATTCAACTAAGGGTATTAGGGCATAAATAAAGTTACATACCTTGATGTGGGTGTTACACAGCCATTTGTAAAGACATTGTTGTTGGCTTTAATTCCCCCAATCCTAATCACAGATAAGTGGAGCAAGGCATGAGATTAATATTTTCCCCCACATCTAGCATTGCCCGTTCTTCCATTTCATCACCCGTGGTAAAGTTGATGATGAAGCTACCTGAATCTTTCAATTTGAGTGGCAAATTCCTTTGAAGTGCAACACTTACCTTTTCAGGAACATCACTTTTTCATTATGTTCAAACTTACGCTTGTGAGTAAAATTAAACTAAGCTGCGGCATAAACGCGTTGGGGTGCAAATAAAATAAGCCACGACGTAAACACATCGGGGCACAAATAAACCGCGCCCCAGTGCAAATCGCGCAGAATGTAAAAATGTCGCATTTCCATCCCTAATTTCGACGACCATTTTTTACAAGTTTGCCATTTCGTATAAAAACTATATAAAGGCAGCTTTAGTCCGTTTTTAGAGAGTTTTGAGGTTTGAGATACACATTTAGGGCTTCTTGGAAAGGTGGAGCTTGGAGAGGAGAGGAGGTTATCTTCCTCTCCTCCTCCTTTGTTCTTCATGATTATGGTTCCAAGTGCTGTTGTTTCTTATCCTTTATGTTGTATTTTGTTTTCTAGGGATTTGATGTAATCTAATTGAAGTCTTGTGTTTTATTGTTAATCTATTTGCTTGATCCATTCTATTATGTTCTAGATTCATTCATTGTGCTTAATTCAATCTTTAGTTGATATTAGGGCCTGATCAACCTTGATGTTAGTTAATTGATTGTATGAGACAAGATTGCATGTGGAATGATTGATTTATAGCCTTGCCCGGGTATAGATTTGTTATTGTCTTTAACATTGTAACGCCCCACTTGAGGTACATAGTTAAGATTTGATGTTTTGCTTGAATGTTTATTGATTTGTCCTAATTGGAGCTTGCATGTTGTCATTTTCGGTTGGTTGGCCCTTAGTTGGATTGATGAGTTGCTTTGGTTGAGTGTTTGCCCTGAAAATTATGAAGAATTGGCGAAATTTGGGGTTACAGGATTCGCCGGGGCGAAGAAGAAGCTTCACCGCGGCGAGGAGGTGGTGCTGCTGCCCACGGAGTAGCTGCTGGAGTATTTTGCCGCGGCGACGGAAGCTTCTTCGCCGCGGCGACGGGCCAACTGAAAATTTTGTTAAGTTTTAGATATTTTTTTTCCCTAAGGGCAATTTGACCATTCTACCACTAATTAGTAGGAAAAGTGGGGAGTAGAATGCAAGGAAATTTCATGGAGAATATGTTAGTGTGGGGGTGTGATTGTAATGAATCAAAGGATATAGGTGAAATTTCCAAGAAAGAGCAAGGGCATTATGGGAATGAATGAGGATATTTTGAGCTAAAAAGGGTTGAAGCTTAGTGAACCCTTCATTCATTCTTCTTCCACCGCCTCCTTCATTCTCCATTCCTCTCAAGTTTTCCTTCAATCTTTCAAGGATTCAAGAGGGCTTTTTGAGTAGGTTGAAGTGGGAAGTTAACCTAAAACATCCTAAGGTAAGGATTCTTGCTTTAGATGTTAATTTTACCTTTATATGAGGTGAAGTCTTATAGCATGGTTGGTTAAAATTGTAGAGAATAGACAAGTTATCAAAGGTAAAGAGAAGTGCTAGTGGAATCACTCCATCACAAGTAAGTAAAATCCAACTCAAGCTAAAGTTTAAGAAATCATTTGAGTAGAGATTTCTTTATGTTTGTATGTATTAAGCTTGTTGAGAAATTGAGTTGAGATGTTATGAGTATTTATCCATGTTGTGATTGATTACACTTCATTTAAGAGAAGTGTTAAAATGTGATGAGAGGATGTAGTTTGAGATGGAGTTTGGAAGGTTTTGAGTGAACCTTTTTAGAAGTGTTTTTCCTTGATAGGAATTGTAGCTTTGTGAGGGAGTTTTCTCCCATTTTGGATGGTTAGAGAAAGAAATAGAGCTATTGTTATAGTAGAGTTTATATATGCACTTGAGTTGTTTGATGAAATGCCTAAGAGAAGCATGAGAATGAGTTATGAACCTTAATTATTGCAACATTGCATGTTGGCATTTCCTAAGTGCATTAGTGGAGATGAACCATCCATATGCATTATTTGTGCATT
The DNA here is from genome assembly GCF_008641045.1 of Pistacia vera. NCBI lineage: Eukaryota > Viridiplantae > Streptophyta > Magnoliopsida > Sapindales > Anacardiaceae > Pistacia > Pistacia vera. The sequence continues at coordinate 522,045 of NW_022196281.1, read as the reverse complement.
GAGAAGTGACTTAAGAAGAGTAGAAAACTTTGTGTATGCACTTGCTTTACGAGTAGAGAACTTTGTGAATGCAACTACTCTACGGGTAGAGAGAATGAGAAGTGCTAGAGTAGAGAAAGTCATTAGAAATGGGTTGATGCTTTGTGATCGTCACCCAATATTTAGTAGAAATGGGTTGATGTTTTGTGATCGTCACCCAATATTTTGTAGAAATGGGTTGATGCTTTGTGATCGTCACCCGATAGTTATTAGAAAAGGGTTGATGCTTTGTGATCGTCACCCAAAAGTCATGAGAAATGGGTAGGTGCTTTGTGGTCTCCACCCGATAGTTATGAAAACCGGGTAGATGCTTTGTGATCCCTACTCGGTAGTCACTAAGAGCGGGTTGGTGCTGTGTGAACGCCACCCGACAGTCATGAAGAGTGAGATGGTGTTGTGTGAATGCCATCCAGCTGTGCCTCCGGTCAGAAGAGGTCGTGACATACATTAGAGAACTTGTAGAGAAGAGTATGAGAAATAGAAAGAAAGCAGAAATGAGAAAAGGTCACGAGTAGTGGGAGCTTTGTGATCTTCCGGTCGTGCCTCCGGCAAGACAAGGTCATGACCTATGAGTGAGTAAAAGTCACGCAGAGCGGGCTTGGGTTCCTGGCCGTGCCTCTGGTGAGATGAGGTCGTGACATTCAAATGAGAAAGAACAGAGAGAGAAAAGTATAAGCCACAAAGAGTGGAGCGAGTTCCAACTGTGCCTCCGATAAGATGGGGCCGTGATAGTTAAGAAACAGTTGATAGAAAAAAGAGCTATGTGGAAGAGAAACAGAGAGAACGAGAGAGTATTGTAAGGAAAAAAATTAAGAGAAAGAGTTACGGGGATAGATTAGTAGAGGATTTACTTACTGAGCCTTTTTGTGCTCACCACATCATTTTTCTTTGTGGTTGCAGGTTCTAGGTGAAGATGCAGTCGGATGGGCGTCGGCAAGCGAAGGGAAATAGTTACACTGTCCACCCTGTTTTTGAGAGCTTTTATATATATAATACTTTATATTTGTGTAAAGTATATGCATATTTAATAAAAGAAAAATTTGGGCCCATCAATTTATGTTATAATACATGTATTTTATTATATGTATTTTCTGAGTATATGAGTAGAAAGCAGCTGTTACAAACATCGTCTTATGCTTAATGGGTTTTTATTACTAGACTAGGCTACATGCCACTAGCTAGTTTAGTTGATGGAAACACTAGCTTATTCCGAATGGCCGTGATAATGCCTTAGAAATGAGAGGCACCGTGCCTATCTTGACTAGCTCTGTGAATGGATGATTTGTGTCTATGTGAATTGGTTCCTTCGTTGTTTAGACTAGGCTACACGCCACTAGCTAGTTTGAATGATGAATGTACTAGGTTGAACCCGAGTATAGATTGGTTATTGTCTTTAAGATCGTCTTGTGCTTAATAGGTTTTTATTACTAGACTAGGCTACACGCCACTAGCTAGTTTAGTTGATGGAAACACTAGGTTATTCTGAATGGCTGCGATAATACCTTAGAAATGAGAGGCATCGTGCCTATCTTAACTAGCTCTATGAATGGATGATTTATGTCTATGCAAATTGGTTCCTTCGTTGTTTAGACTAGGCTACACGCCACTAGCTAATTTGAATTATGAAAGTACTAGGTTGAACCCAATAATGTACGAACCCTAGAATGGAGTGGAGAGAACGATAGTTTGATGATGAACATGTAGCCTAATAATTATGATGGAGTTAAAGCCCCAGGATTCTTTGTATATAGTTAGATTTAGATTTACTTAAATGTAGATTTTATGTTTTCTTTATTTCAATTCTTGTTGTTTTCACAAGGCATAGTTACTAGGATTGCGAGAGGACCTTCAGTCTCTATGGGATCGACCTTTCCTCATGCACTATGCTGCAATTGCGACTCCTACATTTGCAAAGGATTAAACTTTGTATGTCTGACGGTCCCTAACCCCTAATTAGCTTGAATAACTCCCATCCATTTGAATCAAATAACACCCATTTATTGGACTTGGCCTAAATGGATTTCTCCACACATGATGCCCATGGTTTGGGCTAATAAAAAGGTCTTGAGAAATATCTTGGACCTTTAGCACTCCACAGACAAGCATGTAGACTTCCTTGAGAGAATGGGCCGACTAGGGCACATCTTGCAAAGCTTGGACTTCTTGGCTCTTCAATGGAAACTCTTATAGAACCAAGGAGTTAATGGCACATATAATCTCATTAAGAATTCCTGAAGGTGGCTATGTGTCAGCAGCCCAAACACAAGGCCCAAAAGTCCTAAATGGGAATGTCAACTTAAAACGACCATAACTTTTGATCTAGGAGGAGTCACAGAGTCTGTAATATATAACTAAAAGCTCGTCTCGACCCCAACAATGTGGCACATCTAGTAGAAGAATTCCTAGAGAATGTTGCATGTCAGAAGCCCAAATACAGGGCCCAAAAGCCCTAAATGAGCATGTCAACTTAAAATGGACATAACTTTTGTTCCGGGAGGAGTTACGGGGCTTGTAATATATCAACAGATGCTCGTTTCGAGCCCAAAAATATGGCATGTCTAGCACATGAATTTTTAGAGAGGGTGGCATAGTTGAAGCTCAAATGTAAGGCCCAAAGGTCCTAAATGGGCATGTCAACCTAAAACAGCCATAACTTTTGATCCAGGAGGAGTTATTGAGAGGTTTGCGCATTAGAAGCCATAACGCAAGGCCCAAAAGTCCTAAATGGGCGTGTCAACTTAAAATTGCCATAACTTTGATCCGAAATGAGTTATCGGCCCGTAAGGTATCAAAGAAAACCTTGTTTCAAGGCCAACAAAATGGCACATGTAGCACAAGAATTCTTGGAGAGAGATGCATGTCAGAAGCCCAAACGTAATTTCCAAAAGTCCTAAATAGGCATGTCAACTTAAAACGGCCATAACTTTTGATACAAGAAAAGTTACGAGCCAGTAGGATATCAATGGAAAGCTTGATTCGAGGTCAACGTACAAAATCTAGCACAAGATATCATGGAGAGGATTGTGTGTTAGAAGCCCAAATTCAAGGCTTAAAGCCCTAAATAGGCATGTCAACTTAAAACAGTCATAACTTTTTATCCAAGAGGAGTTACAAGCTCGTAAGACATCAACGAAAAGCTCATTTTGAGCACAATATGGCACATCTAGCACAAGAATTCCTTAAGAGGGATGCGCGTCAGAAGCCCAAACGCAAGGCCCAAAAGCCCTAAATAGGCACGTCAACTTAAAACAACCATAACTTTTGATCCAATAGGAGTTACGGGGCCAGTAAGATGTCAACGGAAAGCTCACCTTTAGCACAATATGGCACATCTAGCATAAGAATTCCTTGAGAAGGCTGCGTGTCAAAAGCCTAAACACAAAACCAAAATTCCTAAATGTGCATGTCAACTTAAAACAACCATAACTTTTGATGCGGAAGGAGTTATGGGGTCCGTAAGATACCACCAGTGTAACGCCCACATTGAGGTATATAACTTATTTATGCTTTAATGCCCTTAATTTTATTTATTTCAAGGTGAAAGATTGAGAAATTAGAATTTGTAGACTTCGTTGCAGCATTGTACACACTGCCCAAATCGTGCTTTTAGAATTACAGACTTCGCCGTGGCAAGGAAGAAATTTCTCTGCAGTAACATACACTTTGGAATGTTTAACCGAGGTGAAGAAACAACTTCGCCAGGGCAAAGAACTTGTTGGAATTTTTGAGCAAATTCTAGAAAACTTCCTTAAGGGCAAAATGGTCATTCCACCCATAATTAGTTGAAACTGTGGGGAGTGAAAAGTAGTAGAATTTCATGAAGAATGCAATGGAAATAAGGGCATTATTGTAATTAACTAAAGGGTAAAGATGGAATTTCATAGAAAGTATAAGAGCAAAATGGGAAAGTATGAGTAATAAATGAGATATTAAGGGTTCAAGAATGAAAACCCTACCATTCTCTACTCCCTCACACGCCACTTTCATCCCCAAATTCTCTCAATTTCTTCATCAAATTTCCAAGGCAATTTAGAGGATTTTTGGTTGGATTTTGGTAGATATTCAATCATATGCATCCAAAGGTAAGAATTCTTGCAATAAAATGTAAGATTAATTTTTAAAGTGTTGAATTCTTATAGTTTATTGCTTAGGGTATAAGAAGAAGAGGAAGTCTGCCAAAGAGAGATTCTAGTGTGGAACTACCCAAGTTCAAGGTAAGTAAATCCAACCCTAGCCCTTGATTTGAGCAATAATGGGTGTAGAGAAATTTTTATATGTATTTTATATGCTTGAGTGTTGAGATTTTTTGATGGAATTGATGATGATTCATGGTTAGAATTCCACCATGAGGAGTGATGATTGTGTTTATAGTAATTGATGGAAGTTTGGATGAGCTAAGAAAGAATTTGAGTAGAGTTATTGAGTGTATTTTCCTGGCTAGGTTTGAAGCTATTTTTAGGGAGCTTTGCTTCAAAATTTTGGTGGTTAGAGATTGTTATGGAAGTGTAATCACCTTAGTGCTTTATTTGTGCATGCAAAGTGTTTGATGAAATTTCATAGAGAAGTGAATGTATGAGTATGTTGATTTATCTTTTTTATATGAGTTTGTAGATGGTAGAGAAAGTAGAGAATGACATGTTTACATGCCAAATTGCATCCTTGCATTTAATCATTTGAATTAAGAAAGAACAATAAGAAAAACCCATCTACATGCATATAAGAATATTAAAGAGCAAAGAAAGAAAAGAGAATTATTAAAGAAAACAAATTATATACTAATTTCTAAAAGAAAGATAAGAGAAAAGAAGGTTGTTGCGATGGGGAACCCGTGAGTGACAAGAAGAAGAATATTCCCACATGTACGCTGCCTTCAGTGAGCGGCCTAAGAGTAAGAAGAAGAATTTGTATAGTCCGTAAGAGTGCATGTGGATGAGTACTGTACCCAGAAAAATATACATACATGCACACCGCCTTTAGTGAGTGGCCTAAGAAGAAGAAGAATTTGTACAGTCTGTAAGAAGTACATGTAGATGAGGACTGTACTCACTCACACAACCAGAGTTCCGAATCCATGCCTCAACCGAGTCCAATCGACAAAGAATAAGAAAGAAAGAAAAGAATGAGAAAGAAAGAAAACAAAAGAAAAGAAAAGAAAGAATAGAAAGAAAGAAAAATAGAAAAAACAGAAAGAAAAATGCACATCCTATGCATTTGTGCATTTGCATCATACCTATGCATGATACAATGCTTACAATCATGAGTAGTGAGAAATTAGAAATAGAGAAAGAACAAAGAAAGAACCGAGAAGAATAGAAAAGTGTGATGTAAGGAAACAAATTCAGAATATGAGCAACAAAAATAGAAGGGTACCATAGCGGATTTACTTATTGAGCAATTAGTGCTCACTCCATTGATTTCTCTGTTTTTGAAGGAAATAGATGAGAAGCGGTCGGATGGAATGTCGAGAGCAGAGGAGAATGGAACTACTACCCATTGTTTTTGAGTTTATGTATATGACACTTTTAATAATGTAAAGAAATTTTTGGGCCCACTATTTTGTACTTAAATACATATATAATTTCTATGATATATTTAGTGACTTCATATTATATTTTCCAAAGTCTACTAGCTAGAAAGAGTTATTATAACCAAAAAGCTTGTTTTAAGCCCGACAATGTGGTACATCTAATAAAAGAATTTATGGATAAAGTTGTGCGTCAAAAGCCCAAACACAATACCATAAAGTTCTAAATGAGCATGTCAACTTAACAAGGCCATAACTTTTGATCTGAAAGAGTTACGGAGGTTGTAAGATATCAACGGAAAGCTGGGTTTGAGCCCAACAATGTGGTATGTCTAGCACAAGAATTCCTAGAGAGGGTTAATATAAAACCCCCATTCAATCAGGTATCCTCTGAATATCTCTCAATGAGAATCCCGAGGATACATGTCTAGAGAACGAGTTGTATTTAGAAAAAACTTGTGGATGGATAATAATAATAATTTTCAAAACATGCATATAAGATTCACGTAGGATCCAAACTTATAATTTCAAAAACTTTAAGAATTTTTCCGGAAATTACACAATCAATTCATATTTATAGGTGGAAGCTTCCAAAGGTGTTTCACAAACATTTATCATTTACATTATTTACATCAAGATAAAAACATGAAGATGACAATAAATCATCTCCCCTCATGTGTAGCCCCGCTGTCTCAAGCATCCTTCGCTTCTGGTCTACCTGCAAAGTAATCAACAATGAAAGGGTGAGCGCTAATCGCCCAGTAAGGAATGATCCATTTCATTCTAAATGTGCTATTTGGCCCTCATTTAAATATATTTGTTAACACACCACTTATCTTTTACATCTAGGTATACTTCCCTTTTCTATTTCATATGTCTTTCATCATTTTATCCCATGGCTATATAAACATCAATGCAAACATATACAAATAAGTATGTAAATATAGTACATACACATTACATGTCATGATATAACATCTAAATATCATCTAACATGAGTATTAAACATCTCATGATGCAAATAACATCTAACTCATGTAGTGCAGCTAAATGCATATAAAGCATTTAACGTGCAATTGATCAGACTTTTCTTAACGTCTTAAGCACTTCATATCATCTAGCCTCAAATTCATCTAGTGCTCATATCATTGGGAGGCGTGCTTACGCGTTATTTAGCATCTAAAGCATATATTCATCTTTCCTCAACCGATATACGAGGATATGCTTACATGTTTTCCATTATGTCTATATGCATCTCTATCATGTTTATATGCATCTTTAACATCTTATGACATGTAAATACATATTTTGGTGAGCTTAATACTTTTAATTCATCTATGGATTATCAATCCATTTACATTACCTCTTTCTTACATACATCATCTTAAAACATGCATGTAACATAACCCCTAAGCTTACCAAATCCGAATTTTTCATATTAAACTATGTCACATCAATTCCTATTGACAATTAACCAATAGGTCAACTTATTGATCAAATAAACCTCCCTTTAATAGTCTTTAACATCTTAAAGGAAGTGTAAAATCTCATTCTCATAATCATCCATTATTGTTATAACATTGTAAGCTAATGCAAACAACAAATCAACACTTCTAATAGCAACCATTCAACACCATGTGGCCTCCAATACTACAAGTTTTGCCACAATCAGCATCCACACTTCATTTTCTTCAATCAAACATAACAACTTATAAAACATAAATAGCAATAACTTCATGTATAATGCATTTAAGGCAATAAATAGAATAAATGAGTTCAACTACACTTGCCATCAACTTATTCTATGCCTTAAAGCCTTAATTTAAGGTTTCACAAAAATCTACAAACCCTAGCATAATCCCTAAAGTCATGGGAGGTTCTTTCTTACCTTTTTAAAGAATTCCTCTAACAAATCCTTTGCATTTGTCTTCTTTTACACCTTAATCCTAGATATAAAACATTATACCCCAACATCTACTTCAAATCTTCAAATCACATCAAAACTAGGGTTCTTAAACCTTTCAACTTGAAGATCCAAGGCTCCTATCTTGTTCTTCTTGAAAAATTATGCAAAACTTCTTTGAAACTTAGAGAGAGAAGGCTTGTTTCATGGAAGATTTTAGAGAAAATGGAAGAAAGGTTGAAGAAATGCTCTCTCCCTTGGCTTGAACAAATTTCCTTTCATTTATAGGAAGATTTTTCATAATTTTTCAAAATCATGCTATTGGCCCAATTATTTTAATTGTATAGCTCATAAGTCCTTAATTCTTCATATAAGGGCATTTTGGTCATTTCGCACTAACATAATTATTACTTAATTAATGCCATTAAATGCAATTAAACCTACTCATCCTTGACTTTTTCAATGCTTATCCATGGGCAAAATGACTATTTTGCCCCTAATACCTTTCTATGGATAATTTATTTATACCGTTCTAAATGAATTGACTATTTTGCCCTTAGTTAGTTTTATGCTTTTTAACATAAAATTAACATCTAAAGGACTATTTTGAGTTGGGAACATACCTTTGACATCTTGGGTATTACAGTTGTAAGTTGGAAGTGCAAACAGAAGGCCCAAAAATCCTAAATGGGCACATCAACATGGCCATAACTTTTGATCCGAGAGGAGTTACGGGGTCTGTAAGATATAGTTTCGAGCCTAACAACATGGCATGTTGATGAGAATGCAAAATGTCATATTTACCCCCTTTAATGTCTAGTCTTTTATACTTATTTGTTGCCTAAATGTACTCATTATTATTCTATTTTGATTTAGGATGCAAATGGAGGCGTTAAATGCAAATCGGAACAAATTAGGTGAATTTGGATAGTTTCAACATCACATCGTAATCTGGTCATAACTCTCTCATCCGAGCTCCGATTGAGATGATTCAAAATGATGTGGAACCCTAAGAAAGAGATCTACAAGTTTCATGTTTTGAGTTTGGAGATATACTTGCTGAATCAAGGTTGTAATCGGGCTTGAAATTGACGCACGTGCACTGCTGACGTTCTGGAACATTCTGCCTTGTCATGCAATTCAAATAGGCAATTTATTATTGGAAGTTTTGAAGACCTATCGCACGCAAGTTACAGTTGGACACACCACTTTCCTATTTTATTTTAGGACTTTATTTTATTTTCAATTAATTAGAATCAGATTAGGATAAATGTTATTTTAGGATATTAGAATATTATTAGGAGATTTAGTAGAATTCAAATACTTGAATTGGATATCTTTAAGAGGAGAGAGAGAGATCAGATTGGAAGAAAAAAACACACATGCCTCTCTTTCTCTCTTCTGGAATTCGTTTTCTTTTGAGTTTTTCATAGCCATGAGCGGCTAAACTTTCATAACTTGGTCGAAGGAAACACTAGCCTGATGGTACTCACCATGCTTCCCAATTGACTATAGCCCCTTGGTCTTGGGTTCGAGTGGTGAGGGAGGTGAAAGAAATCCCTTAAGGGGGGCCTTGGGGGGGGTGCTATCCTTAGAGTCATGAAGAGTGGATGAGTTCCCGGCCGTGCCTCCGTAAGATGGGGCCGTGACAATAAAAAGGTGCTAGCCTGATGGTACTCACCATGCTTCCCAATTGACTATAGCCCCTTAGTCTTGGGTTCAAGTGGTGGGGAGGCGAAAGAAATCCATTGGGGGGGGGGGGGGGGGGAGATATTCCTTAGAGTCACGAAGAGTAGGATGAGTTCCCGGCCGTGCCTCCGGAAAGATGGGGCGGTGACAAAGGAGGCCTTGGAATTAATAAAACTATGAGATCTAATCTATTTTTTCTTAGTGTTCAATTTATGTTTTGAGTATTGGATGTTCTTCTATGCCTATTTTCATGATTGTTTCGTTTAAGTACGAAGGCCTACTAGTGTATTATTCGTTGCATTCTACAGCTAAGTTAGATATCAAATCCGTAATTGTTTGATCCCTCTACTTGTGAAGTAATTAAGGTTTAAGAATTTGATGCGTCAAGATCATTAAATCTTAAGAAGACTTCAACTAAATTAAATACAATCGCTTGTGCTTGTGTGTTTTTAGCTTGATCGATTTCTCTAGCCCTAAGGCTGCTACTAGATTAAACCTTTAGCGTTTGTCTAGGGTTGTTTAGTAGTAAACTAATTAGATCGCTTGTTCTTAATTAATTACAACTAAGAGAGATAGGAAAATAGTTCCAACGGTGAATATTCAAGGTATGAACTGATTTATATTGCATCAATGATTAGTTGAAAGATTCCGATGGTGGATGTTGACTTAGACCAAGGTTTGTTATTTTGATTGATTTCGATAGTTTAATTTGAATTGTTTTTTCTTGGAATTGTTTCTGTTTTATTCAAACCCCCCCCACCTTGTTCACATAACATGAAATTCGGTTAGACACTCTCCATGGGAAACAATCCTTACTCACACTGCTACATGTGTTTTTAGGTTTTAATCTTGGTTGCCTACGACACACACCACATGTCTAGTACAAGAACCTTAAGAGGTCTGTACATCAAAAGCCCAAATACATGGCCCCAAAGTTTTGAATGAGCGTGTTACCTTAAATGACCATAAATTTGTTCCAAGAGGAGTTACGGGGCCCTAAGTTGTCGTGCCCATTTAGGACTTTCAGTCCTGTCGTTTTGGGTTCTACAGCGTAGCTCTCTCCAAGAATTTTTCTGCTCGACATACCATCTTTTCTCATGAAGAGTGGGATGAGTTCTCGGCTCGGCCGTGCCTCTGGTAAGATGGGGCCGTGACATAAAAAGGTGCTAGCCTGATTGTACTCACCATGCTTCCCAATTGACTATAGCCCTTTATTCTTGGGTTCAAGTGGTTGTTGATAAGCGTATTTTACACTATGATTTCGCATTGAATTTTGATAGGATTTAGGATACTTTTCATACATTTGGGCCATATGGCTACCTAATTCTATTAATTTGTCTTTGTAGGCCTAAACGATGATTTTTAGCATAAATGACAGTTTTGAGCGTAATTGTGTAACTTGAGCTTGAAAACTCGGAATGACCTGAATTTAGAAGCTTTGGAAAGCTAAGAAAAGAGAATACCGTTCATGTTTTGGGTTTTTCCTAATTCTGACTGGAAAAATGTGAAAACTTGGCTTGAAGTGTGAAGACGCTGGGAACTGAGAAAAAACGTCTTTGGACGTGCTTCAGTATTTCTGCCATACCTTTAGCTTTAGACCTCGGCTGGTGCTGATCTTGAACGACCAGAAAATAATTGAAAGGGCTACAATTCATATTTTTAACTTTTCCATATTCGAACTCTATCATGCTCAAATTGGGCCTGTAATTCTTCGCCGCGGTGAGGAAAAATATTCGCCGCGGCGACAACTGCAGCAGCTGTAAAAAATAAAACCGCGTTTTGGCTTGCTAGGGCTTCGTCCTTAAGTGAGAGAGGTATAAATTAGAGTGAAAAGGAAAGAAAAAGGGGGCTTGGTTCGTGATTTGGGAGGCAGCTCATGGAAGGAGAAGATTATTGAAGATTTGGGCTCAAATTAGAGAAGATTTCTCCATCTTTTGCTTGCTTTTCAATGATGAATCTTGATTCAGTTTGTTTTTTGTTTTATTTCGTTTTTGAGTATGAACTGAGTTGTTTAGCTAGGGTTGATGTAATCTTGATACAATGATTCAATTTATATGGATTGAATTACTTGAGTTTTTTTTTCATGATTGAGTGTTTATCTCTTTGCTTAATGTCTTTTGGATGCTTGATCACCATTCAAATGTGTGTTGTTCACAATGAGACTGAGAAGTGATTTGTGATTGTGCCTTTTGGTAAATGCCATAGATTAGCAAACGCTAGAGATAGGTTTAGCGATCTATGAAATCTAGATAGAATTTCACATCTTAAAATCCTTTGAACTATTAATCTTCATTTTGTTGGGTGCAGAAGCTTAATAGGATAAGTAGGAATGTGCATGAAATGTATGTTTTACAACTTAGGGAATTCGATTTTCAATCAAGGAATTAAACTTGGGTAATAGATTCTATGATTTGGGTTAGCATATTTAGGTGAATTCAACACCCTAGCATTTGTTTTAGAATTGTTTAATTAGTTAAGTTGTTGGGTTTTGCATTTGTATTTAGTTTGTTAATCTTCCATCAATCCAATTATGTTGCTTCAATTAGGACTTAAACTAGAAAAATCGGTAATTAGTAACACTATCCTCGTGGGAACGATACTCACTCATCACTTTATTACTTTTTGCGACTAGTATACTTGCTATTTTTGCATGTTGTAGTAAACATCCATCAAGTTTTTGGCGCCATTGCCGGGATAGTTGATTATTATATGATAGTATCTAGTGTAGTGCTAAATTGAAGCTTTTATTTCATTTTTGTAGTTAATTGTAAATATTGTATAGTTAAGTATGAGAATTGACATTACCTCTTTCGTGCAAGGCAACGATAATCACATATGAAGCTTGGGAGAGGTACACGGAGTTGTTAAGGAATTGTCCACGTAATGGTCTACCGTTTTGGAGACAAGTCCAAACATTTTACAAGGGTTCTACCAAATATTCAAATGATGGTAGATGTGCAGCAGGCGGAGCCTTAAATAACAAGACCCCAGAAGATGCTTATGAATTGCTTGAGTTGATGGCCAACAATAACTACCAAAGACCTAATGAGAGAGCAATGCCGAAACAAGGGGTCTACATGAAGTCGTGAGTTTGCCACATTATCTGCACAAGTTACATCACTTCAAAGCCAGTTGGGCGTATGAATGTAAATTCAATTCACTCACCTTTTATAACTTGTGAATTTTGTGCAGGAAACCATGAGAGTGTGGAAGCCAATATGGAAACCAGTTATTCTCTCAACAACCGAGCAATTGAATTACATGGTTAGTTCACAAAGGCTGCAAAGTGACTCCTTCTCCAATGCTTACAATCTTGGTTGGGGAATCACCTAAATTTGTCCTGGAGCGATCAAAGCAGTTCAATCAAATCAAATGACAAGCAAACCATCAACCAGTGGTGAATCATCAACCATGTGAGCAAAGATGTCGAAATTGGAGGATATATTTGGGGAATTCATGCAAGAAACCACAATTTTATGAATGAGACACACTCAACTTCATAAATCAAGGATGTCCATTCAAAATTTGGAGGTTCAAATGGGCAATTGGTTGAACAACTGACAGAGAGATCAAGGTTCTTTGCCAAGCACAATGGTCACAAATCCTGAAGAACAATTGAATGTCGTAACATTGAGGAGAGGTATAGTGTTGGAGCAACCTCACAATGAAGAAAAGTTGGAAGAACTTGAAGACAAGACCAATGAAGAGGAAATCTTCAAAGCGGAAAGGTGTGCAAAATACTTAGGGGAATTTCAACCAAGCAACTCACCTCACAAGAAACAATCTGAGGAATTTGGTTGTAATGCACACAAGTCAAAATTGGTGTTGGAAGAGACTCCAAACATTGGACTCAACCAATCACCATCTCATCTCAAGTATGCATAGACATATTTGAAGTTTCGAAAAGATGCTTATGAGAATGTCCGAAATCCAAAGGAAAGATCAAGAGGTGGCAATGGGAAGTGAAGCACCCCACAAGGATCCGATTGACGAAGGACCATGGGAAAGTCGAGCTTTCGACTATAAACAAGCGTTCTTGGGAGGCAACCCAAGTCTTTTCATTGTTTTTCATTTCATTGCTGTTGAATTTGTTTTAGTTTTCTTATGATTTTGAATTAGTTTTAATTTGTGTGTTTTTGGGTGTTTCAGGTGAAGTTTGAAGCTAAGGAAAAGGAAAGAAAATGCTCCAGACTTCGCCGCGGCGAAGTTTGTTCTTTGCCGGGCGAAGTACCCTAAAAATGTTGCAGCCCTATAATGTTTCGCCCGGCGAAGAATTTTTCGTCGCCGCGGCGAAGAATTTTTCGTCGCCCGCGCGACTGGGTTTGAATTTAGGGTTTTATCATGAAGAACTCCCCGCGGCGAAGTCTATTCCTCGCCGCGGCGAAGTCTGTTTCCTTTAATAGTCGCGTACCTTTCTTTTTGCGAAAATTTTCCTGAAGCACTTTTCTTTTTAGTTTTGTTTTTATTTCTTTATGTTTTGTAAGTAGGAATGATGTTGATTTCCTGGTTTTTGGCTCTTTATTTGTTTTTGTTTAGATTTTAGGTTTAATTCAATAAGGTTGAGATTAGGATGAATTCCTTCATATTAATTGGTGAGGGTATCTAACACATTTGGCACCAAAGACTTTCATTTGTTTGACAGATGATGAGTATGAGGAAGCCAAGGAATTGATGCTAGGATGTTGCACAAAAATCGGCCTTTACGGATTATTCGGGAGTATCTCGTAACCTTTACTTTGTTTTTCTATTCCTTGGATGTGCATGATGTGACATTGGGGACAATGTCATTTTAGTTTGGGGGTAGGAAATAGACATAAAGCTTGGTTTAAGGGTATACCCTAGAAACCAGAACCCGCCTTAAAAACTGCCTAGCAGTACTTGGCAACCTCTGGTATAACAACGCCACGTACACCTTAAAGAAAAAAAAAAAAAAAAAAAGAAGCCTTAGTTATTTTATTTAGTTTGATTGTTTTTGCCGATGATGAATTGCATATCTATGATGAAACTTGAATTGTTGGGATATTATTCTTGGAAAATGTTAAGCATTGCTTCAAGTTTAGGTTTATTGACTGAATTTTGATTGAAGTTTGTTGAGTGGTTCAACCACCATTTTCATTTTTTCGCATGTTTAGAAACATTTTATGTGGTTAAGTGAAGTTTGATAATGTTGGTGGACTCTAGAACCTAGTAGAGAAGTGCTTGAGGCGAAATTCTAGGATTAGACATTGTTGAGGAATGATTTAGGCATTTTTTGGAACGTTTGAGCCTTTCCAGCCGACCCATGAATGAATCTTTCCCTAGTCACCCATTTGAGCTTATGAGATTATCATTTCCTTATTTTCCTTGCAAACCAAAAATTGTCCAATCCCTATACCCTAAACACTTTATCATACCCTTTAGGAGAATTATGGACCTAATGTATGACACAAAAGAGCTTTGAGAGTGTGGTGAATAAGTGATGGACCAAAATTTTAAGTTTGGGGTTGCAAAAAGGGCACGAAGAAGGGGCAATAGACCTCAATGGTGTTGCAATAATTGTTATTGTAAAATATATATTGATAAAAAAAAAAAAAAGAAAGAAAGAAAGAAAGAGAAGAAGAAGAAGAAGAAGAAACCAGAAAAAAAAAAAAAAAAAAGAATTGCTTTAGTTCAATTCAAAATCAAAAATAAGAAATGCATAAGTTTGAGGGTTGTAAAATGGTTGACACTTTGATTGGTGGTTGAGAAAGAAAGTGGAGATTGATGTAGCTCTTAGTGTTGCATGAGGAAAACCGAGTTCTCTTACTTTTTTATCCTATCATTTTCCTGGAGCCCACCACTCGAGCCTAACGTTACAAGCTTGCAAAGACCTTTTGATCCTTAGCGATGTCTAGTCCACATTAGTGGAGAGTAGTTCGATACTTAGCTTAGGAGTCTGCCACCATTTGATAAACTTTACATTTTTGCATAAAATAATCCGGAAGTCGGAATGTTGACTAAAGTGGGGATCACCTACTCGGGGGATCAATAGAGAAAGATAGTCGATGCAACTTATAACTTCTTGAGTGTTGAACATTTTCTACATAATTTTTCAACAACCTTAGAGACTTGTATAATTCTAGGCAATTCTTGTGTTGAGTTTGAGCCTAATTTTTGTTTGCTCATTTTTAGTTTTGTTGTTTTGTTGTTTTGTGTTTTTGTTGTTTGTTGCTTTTCTTCCTTTGAGTTTTATTCCTTTTTGCTCGATGACGAGCAAATCTTAAGTTTGGGGGTAGTTGATAAGCGTATTTTACACTATGATTTTGCATTGAATTTTGATAGGATTTAGGATACTTTTCATACAATTTGGGCCATAATTGCTACCTAATTCTATTAATTGTCTTGTAGGCCTAAACGATGATTTTTAGCATAATGACAGTTTTGAGCGTAAATTTGATAACTGAGCTTGAAAACTCGGAATGACCTGAATTTAGAATCTTTGGAAAGCTAAGAAGAAGAGCTACAACGTTCATGTTTTGGGTTTTTCCTAATTCTGACTGGACAAAGGTGAAAACTTGGCTTGAAGTCGTGAAAAGGACGCTGGGAACTGAAGAAAAACGTCTTTGGACGTGCTTCAGTATTTCTGCCAAACTTTAGCTGAGACCTCGATTGTGCTGATTCTTAAACTACCAGAAACTAATTGAAGTGCTACAATTCATATGTTTAACACTTTTCCAGATTCGAACTCTATCATGCTCAAATTGGGCCTGTAATTCTTCGCCGCGGCGAGGAAAAATCTTCGCCGCGGCGACAACTGCAGCAGCTGTAAAAATAAAACGACACGTTTTGGCTTGCTAGGGCTTCGTCCTTAAGTGAGAGAGGTATAAATTAGAGCGAAAAGGAAAGAAAAGGGGGCTTGGTTCGTGATTTGGGAGGCAGCTCATGGAAGGAGAAGATTTTGAAGATTTGGGCTTCAAATTAGAGAAGATTTCTCCATCTTTTGCTTGCTTTTCAATGATGAATCTTGATTCAGTTGTTTTTGTTGTTTTATTTCGTTTTTGAGTATGAACTGAGTTGTTTAGCTAGGGTTTGATGTAATCTTGATACAATGATTCAAATTTATATGGATTGAATTACTTTGATTTAATTTCATGATTGAGTGTTTATCTCTTTGCTTAATGTCTTTTGGTGCTTGATCACCATTCAAATGGTGTTGTGTCACAATGAGACTGAGAAGTGATTTGTGATTGTGCCTTTTGGGATAAATGCCATAGATTAGCAAACGCTAGAGATAGGTTTAGCGATCTATGAAATCTAGATAGAATTTCACAAATCTTAAAATCCTTTGAACTATTAATCTTCATTTGTTGGGTGCAGAAGCTTAAAGGATAAGTAGGGAAATGTAGCATGAGAATGTATGTTTTACAACTTAGGGAATTCGATTTTCAATCAAGGAATTAGAACTTGGGTAATAGATTCTATGATTTGGGTTAGCGTATTTAGGTGAATTCAACACCCTAGCATTTGTTTTAGAATTGTTTAATTAGTTAAGTTGTTGGGTTTTGCATTGTATTTAGTTTGTTAATCTTCCATCAATCCAATTTATTGTTGCTTCAATTAGGACTTACTAAAAAAAATCGGTAATTAGTAACACTATCCGGTGGGAACGATACTCACTCCATCACTTTATTACCTTTTGCGACTAGTATACTTGCTATTTTTGCATGTTTAGTAAACATCCATCAAGTTTTTGGCGCCGTTGCCGGGATAGTTGATATTAATATTGATAGTATCTAGTGTAGTGCTAAATTGAAGCTTTTATTTCATTTTGTAGTTAATTGTAAATATTGTATAGTCTTAAGTATGAGAATTGACATTACCTCTTTCGTGCAAGGCAACGATGAATCACCTATATGAAGCTTGGGAGAGGTACACGGAGTTGTTAGGAATTGTCCACATAATGGTCTACCGTTTTGGAGACAAGTCCAAACATTTTACAATGGGTTGCTACCAAATATTCAAAGATGGTAGATGTGGCAGCAGGCGGAGCCTTAAATAACAAGACCCCAGAAAGAGCTTATGAATTGCTTGAGTTGATGGCCAACCAATATCCTCGTGGGAACGATACTCACTCATTACTTTATTACTTTTTGCGACTAGTATACTTGCTATTTTTGCATGTTGTAGTTTCAACGCATCAGTTGGGGAGGCGAAAGAAATCCCTTAAGGGAGGGGGGAGGAGATATTCCTTAGGGTCACAAAGAGTAGGATGAGTTCCCGGCCATGCCTCTGGTAAGATGGGGCTGTGACAAGGGAGGCCTCGGAATTAATAAAACTGTGAGATCTAATCTATTTTTCTTTAGTGTTCAATTTATGTTTTGAGTATTGGATGTTCTTCTATGCCTATTTTCATGATTGTTTCGTTTAAGTACGAGAAGGCCTACTAGTGTATTATTCATTGCAATCTACAGCTAAGTTAGATATCAAATCCGTAATTGTTTGATCCCTCTAACTTGTGAAGTAATTAAGGTTTAAGAATTTGATGCGTCAAGAATCATTAAATCTTAAGAAGAACATTCAACTAAATTAAATACAACCGCTTGTGCTTGTGTTGTTCAGCTTAATCGATTTCTCTAGCCCTTAAGGCTGCTACTAGATTAAACCTTTAGCGTTTGTCTAGGGTTGTTTAGTAGTAAGATTAATTAGATCGCTTGTTTCCTAATTAATTACAACTAAGGACAGATAGGAAAATAGTTCCAAAAGTGAATAATCAAAGTAAGAAATAATTTATATTTGCATCAATGATCAGTTGTAAGATTCCGATGGTGGATGTTGACTTAGACTAACGTTCGTTATTTTGATTGATTGCGATGGTTTAATTTGAATTGTTTTTTCTTGGAATTGTTTCTGTTTTATTCAAACCCCCCCCAGCCTTGTTCACATAACATGAAATTCAGTTAGACACTCTCCGTGGGAATAATCCTTAATCACACTACTACATGTGTTTTTAGGTTTTAATCTTGGTTGCCTACAACAGCACACCACATGTATAGTACAAGAATTCCTTAAGAGGCCTGTACATCAAAAGCCCAAATACATGGCCCCAAAGTTTTGAATGAGCATGTTACCTTAAAACGACCATAACATTTGTTCCAGGAGGAGTTATGGGGCCCTAAGTTGCCAACGGAAAGCTCGTTTCAAGCAAAAAAAGATGGTATGTCGAGCAGAAAAATTCCTAGAGAGAGCTACGCTGTAGAACCCAAAACGCAAGGACTGAAAGTCCTAAATGGGCATGTCAACTTAACACGACCATAACTTTTGATCCAAGTGGAGTTACGAGATCCGTAAGATATCAACGGAAAGCTCGTTTTGAGCCCAACAATGTGGCATGTCTATGATAAGAATTCCTTCAAAGGCCAATGGATTAGAAGCCTAGACGCATGGCCCAAAAGTTTTAAATTGGCATGTCACTTAAAACGGCCACAACATTTGATCTGAGAGGAGTTACAGGGCTTGTAAGAAGTCAATGGAAAGCTCATTTCAAGTCCAACAACATGACACATCTAGGAAAAGAATTTCGGAGAGTGCAGCATGTCAAAAGAACTAACAAAAGGCCCAAAAGTCTTAAATGGGCACATCAACTTAAAACGACCATAAGTTTTGATCTGGGAGGAGTTACGAGGCCCATAAAGGTATGTACGGAAAGCTCCTATTGAGCCCAATGCAGAACATCTAGCACATGAATTCTTAGAGAGCGCCACATGTCAAAAGCTAAAACGCAAGGCCTAGAAGTCTTAAATGTGCATGTCAACTTAAAACAACCATAACTTATGATCCGAGAGGAGTTACAAGGCCCATAAGATACCAACAGAAATCTCGATTCTAGCCCAACAATGAGGCATGTCTAGAACAAGAATTCCTAGAGAGAGATGCATGTTAGACCTCAAAATGCAAGGCTCAAAAGTCCTAAATAGGCATGTCAAATTAAAACATCCATAACTTTGAGGCCCGTAAGCTATCAACGGAAAGCTTGTTTTGAGTCTAACGTAGAACATCTAGTACAAGAATTCC
This sequence comes from Pistacia vera, assembly GCF_008641045.1. Classification (NCBI taxonomy): domain Eukaryota; kingdom Viridiplantae; phylum Streptophyta; class Magnoliopsida; order Sapindales; family Anacardiaceae; genus Pistacia; species Pistacia vera. The sequence continues at coordinate 502,861 of NW_022196281.1, read as the reverse complement.
TGGAGAGGGCTACATGTTAGAAGCCTAAACGTATGGCCCAAAAGTCCTCAAGGGGTATGTCAACTTAAAATGGCCATAACTTTTGATCCAAAAGGAGTTATGGAGCCCATAAGATATCAAAAGAAAGCTCGTTTTGAGCCCAAAAATGTGTTACATCTAGAACAAGAATTACCAGAGAAAGCGTGACTGCAAGGCCAAAAATTCTTAATGGGTATATCAACTAAAAGCAACCATAATGTAGGAGGTGTTACAGGGCCAGCAAGATATCAACGAAGATCTCGTTTCGAGCCCACAACATGGCACATCTAGTATAATAGTTCCTGTGAAAGGATGTGTGTCAGAAGCCCAAATGCAATGCCTAAAAGTCCTAAATGGGCATGTCAAATTAAAACGGCCATAACTTTTGATCCAAGAGAAGTTACGAGGCCAAAAAGATATCAATGGAAAGCTCATTTTGAGCTTGATGTAGAACGTCTAGCACAAGAATTCTTGGAGAGGGTTACATGTTAGATGCCCAAACACAAGGCCCAAAAGTCCTAAATGGGCATGTCAACTTAAAACGACCATAATTTTTTTCTGGAAAGAGTTATAGAGCCAATAGGATATCAATGGAAAGCTCCTTTTTAGCCCAACAACATGGCACATCTAGCACAAGAATTCTTGGAGAGTTTTACGTGTTAGAAGCCCAAATGCAAGGCCCAAAATTCCTAATTGGGTGTGTCAAATTTAAACGACCATAACTTTTGATCCAAGAAGAGTTACGGGGCTCGTAAGATATCAATGGAACACTCATTTTGAGGACAACAACATGGCACATCTAGCACAAGAATTTCTCAAGACAACTACGTGTTAGAAGCCCAAATGCAAGGGTTAAAAGTCTTAAACGGGCATGTCAACTTAAAACAGTCATAACTTTTTATCCAAGAGGAGTTACGGGGGTCATAAGGTATTAACGGAAAGCTCATTTTGAGGCCGACATACAAAATCTAGCATAAGATATCTTGGAGAGTGTTGCATGTCAGAAGCCCAAACACAAGGCCCAAAAGCCCTAAATGGGTATATCAACTTAAAATAGCCATAACTTTTGATTTGGGAGGAGTTACGGTGCCCTTAAGATATCAAAATAAAGCTTGTTTTTAGCAAAAAATGGTATGTTTGACACAAGAATTCCTTGAGAGGGCTATGCATCAGAAGCCCAAATGCAAGGCCCAAAAGTCCTAAATGGGAATGTAAACTTAAAACGACCGTAACTTTTAAACCAAGAGGAGGTACGAGACCGTTAGAATCAAGGGAAAGATCATTTCAAGACCAAACACGTGGTACCTCTAGTAGAGGAATTATTTGAGAGGGATGGATGTCAGAAGCCCAAATGGAAGGCCAAAATTCCTGAATGGGCATGTCAACTTAAAATAGCCATAATATCCAATCCAAGAATAGTTGTAGGGCCCGTAAGATGTCAATGGAAAGCTTTTTTTTTTTTAGCCCAACAATGTGGTATGTCTAGCACAAGAATTCCTTGAGAGGTCTATGCCTCAGAAGCCCAAACACATGGCCCAAAAGTCATAAATAGGAGTGCCAAATTAAAACAGACATAACATTTGATCCGAGGGGAGTTATTGGGGCTTGTAAGATATCAACGGATACTTGTTTTAAGACTAAAAATATGGTACATCTAGAGCAAGAATTCCTAGAGAGGTTTGCAAGTCGAAGCCCAAACGCAAGGCCTAAAAGTGCAAATGGGCAAGCCAACTTGAAACGGCAATACTTTTGATCAATGAGGAGTTATAGAGCCTGTGAGATATCAACAGAAAGCTCACTTTAAGCCAAAAAATGTGGCACATCTAGAAAAATAATTCCTATAGAGGGCTGCATGTTGGAAGCCCAAACGCAAGGCCAAAAAGTACTAAATGGGCATGTCAAATTAACATGACAATAACTTTTGATCCGGGAGGAGTTACAGGGCCCGTAAGATATCAAAAGAAAGATAATTTTCATCCCAAAAACATGGTACATCTATCAAAATAATTCTTGGAGAGGGCTGTGCATTATATTCCTGAACGTAAGGCCTAAAAGTGCAAATGGGCAAGTCAATTTAAAACGACCATAACCTTTTATCTATGAGGAGTTAAGCGGTCCATGAGATATCAAGGGAAAGTTAATTTTGAGCCAAGCAATGTTTCATGTCTAGTAAAATAATTTTTGGAGAGGGCTGCGTGTCAGAAGCCCAAACACGAGGCTTGAAAGTCCTAAATAAGCATGTCTAATTAACACGGCCATAACTTTTGATCTGGAGGAGTTACGGGGTGCATAAGATATCAATGAAACGTTTATTTTGAGCCCAAAAATGTGGTATGTCAGCACAAGAATTCCTAGAGAGGGCTGTGAGTCAGAAGCCCAAATAAAATGCCCAAAAGTCCAAAATGGGCATGTCAACTTAACACAACCATAACTTTTGATTCGAGAAAAGCTACGGGGTTTGTGAGATGTCAACATAAAGCTCATTTCAAGCCCAATAATTTGGATCTTCTAGCACAAGAATTACTTGAGAAATCTGTGCATCAATGGCCCAAACGCAAGGCCCAAAAATCCTAAATGGCTATGTCAACTTAGAACTGCCTTTACATTTCATCCGGGAGGAGTTATGGGGATCGTAAGATATCAACAAAAAGCTTGTTTCAAGTCCTACACTGTGGTATGTCTAGCACAAGAATTCCTGGAGAGAGCTATGTGTTAAAAGCCTAAACACAAGGCCCAAAAGTGTAAATGGGCAACTCAACTTAAAATAGCCATATCTTTTGATCTATGAAGAGTTATGGGGCTCATGAGATATCAACGAAAAGCTCATTTCCAGCCAAACAACATCGCATGCTGGGAAAAGAATTCCTAGATAGAGCTACACATTAAAAGCCTAAACACAAGGCCCAAAAGTGTAAATGGGAAACTCAAATTAAAACAGTTATATCTTTTGATCCAAGAGGAGTTATGGGCTCATGAGATATCAACTGAAAGCTTGTTTTGAGCCAAAAAAATGTGGCATGTCTAGCAAAAGAATGCCTAGAGAGGGTTATATTAGTCATTGGTGGGGTTTACGCATCGGAAAGTAAAAATAAATCCCTACACAACAACATAGATGCCAAAGAACTTATACCGGATTTACATTATTTGTAAAAGAAGTAAAAATCTGGAATTATAGCTACATTTTAGGCTCCTTCTTGCTATACAGATCGCTCCCACTCAAAGCCAAGAGTGCATTCTGGTATCCACACGAAGACAAGAGGGGTGATCACCTTGATGTCTCAAGTGTTAGCAAGAACATAAGAGAGAGAGAGGGGTGGTTATTGAGTGTTGGAAAAATGGATTTATTTAGTGATTTGGGGGTGAAACTATAATGAATTTAAGGTTTAATGCATGATTTATGAAGTGATTTCTTGCTTGTTTTGTTATCTCCCAGAATCATGGGTTTTGTTGTGTTTTCAGGTATTCAGGTGCAAAAAGATGGATTATTTGTGCATGTGTTAGTGTTCAGACATCCTAGACCCATCGAGTGCGGATAAATCAAGGCGAGTGGAAAAAAAGTGAAATTCAACATATGAGCCATGGTGCATTTTTCTGAGACACGACGAGAAGATGAAAAAACAAAAATTGAGCTGCAGCATATTTTTTAGCGCCATGGCGAAATCCAAATTAGCCGCAGCACAATTAATCAAGCCACGATGCAATTGCCTCATCAGACTTGACAATGGCATAAACGTGCAATTGGGCTGTGGTGCAATTTATCTGAGCCACGACACAATTTAATTAAGTCGTAGTGCAAAACTTTGAGCCACGACACAAATCACGTAGAATGTAAAAATGTCACATTTCCAACCCCAATTTCAACGACTAGTATTTACAAGCTTGCCATTTTGTCTAAACACTATATAAAGGCAACTTTATTCCATTTTTAGGGAGTTTTAGGTTTTACATACACATTTTAGGGAGAAAATACATTTGGGGCTTCTTGGAAAGGTGGAGCTTAGGGAGGAGAGGAGGTTATCTTTCTCTCCTCCTCATTTGTTCTTCATGATTATGGTTCCAGGTGTTGTTGTTTCTTTTCCTTTATGTCGTATTTTGTTTTCTAGGGATTTGATGTAATCTAATTGAAGGCTTGTGTTTTATTGTTAATCTATTTGTTTGATCCATTCTATTATGTTCTAGATTCATTCATTATGTTTAATTCAATCTTTAGTTGATGTTAAGGCCTGGTCAACCTTGATGTTAGTTGATTGATTGTTTAAGACAAGATTAGGTGTGGAATGATTGATTTGTAGCCTTGCTCGAGTATAGATTGGTTATTGTCTTTAAGATCGTCTTGTGCTTAATGGGTTTTCGTTACTAGCCTAGGCTACATGCCACTAGCTAGTTTAGTTGATGGAAACACTAGGTTATTTCGGATGGTCGTGGTAATACCTTAGAAATGAGAGACGCCATGCCTATCTTGACTAGCTCTATAAATGGATGATTTGTGTCCATGCGAATTGGTTCCTTTGTTGTTTAGACTAGGCTACACGCCACTAGCTAGTTTGAATGATGAAAGTACTAGGTTGAACCCGATGATGTACAAACCCTAGAATGGAGTGGAGAGAATAGTAGCTTGATGATGATCACGTGGCCCGATAATTATGATGGAGTTGGAGCCCTAGGATTCTTTTTAGATAGTTACATTTAGATTTACTTTAAAGTCGATTTTATGATTTCTTTAATTCAATTCTTGTTGCTTTCTTCAAAGCATAGTTTCTAGGATCACGAGAACACTTCCAGTCTCTATGGGATCGACCCGTACTCGTGCACTATGTTGCAATTGCGACTCATGCACTTGCGAAGGATTAAACTTTGTATATCTTGTCAAGTTTTTGGCACCATTGTCGAGGACTGTTAAGTTGGTTTGTGATTTCCAGTGACCTTGCCTTGACTTATGATGCTTTTCTGTGTTTAATTTTTGATGTTTTTGCTTGTTTAATTTTTGTTTTATGCATGTTGATGTTTGGCTTCTTTTCAGTGTGTTTTGCTTCATTTTTAGTATTTTATTTTGTGTGTTGTTTTATTTGCTTTTATTTTGTTTTTAGTTTGCCTAAACTTTATTTACTTTTATGTTGATTTCATTTTTTCTTATTTGTGTGTTTATTTTTATTTCTGCAAACTTTTTGATGACTAACTGACAACATTGATTCTATTCCAAGACACCATCTGTTCTTTCTTTTGTGTAGGTAGATTTCATGTTGACTACGAGATGCACATTCAATGGAGTTACTTCCAGTGCTTTACGATCTTTTAATCAAGGGGGGTAACTCGTTTCTTTCCCTTTTCACCTCTATTTTGTGTTGATAGCTACATTGGAGACAATGTAGGAATTTGGTTGGGGATGTGAAAGTACAAAATTTATGTTTATGAATTCATGTTTATGCATGCTTGTAAATTTTTTGTGAGTTTGTGGAATCTTTGTGTTTCCTGGATGATGTCAAATGTCTATGAGATAACATGATTGCATGACATGTAGTGAATAGGACAGGTTAATCTTTACCCTAGTCGAAGAACTGTTCTAGATGTTGGTTTTCTTGTAGTTTGAAACTCTCGGGAATGTGGTATGTTTGGTTGGTTGGTTCTAGCATTTAGAGATGTTTTGTGTGTAAACTTCCTATGATCTTTATGAGATCCCTAAAATTCTAGAACCTATTTGATGATCACTTGAGGCAAAATCCTAGACGACGCATGATTAAAGAAATGACTTAGGCCATCTTTGGACTGTTTGTGCCTTTCAAGCCAACCTTATATGTTATTATCCTTAGTCACCCCGTTCAGCTTTATTGCATATATTTAGCCTTGATTTCCTTTCTTTTAATCCACAATAACCTACTCACTTTAACCCTTAAACACATTTCCTACCTTTGATATTCTTTTAAGAGGATTTAATCTGAATTGATGAAAGTGAAAATGTGTGTGGTTTTGAACTTTGTTATAAAATCTTTTGAAGATGTGCGAAAGAATTGGTTGGGGGTTGTTGTCTGGGAAAAAGGGGAAATTTTTTGATATCATTGCTTCCTAAGTTATGTGTTTGAAAAGAAATAATTGAAAAAAAAAAAGAGAAATAAAAAAAGAAATAAAAAGAAAAGCAATATGGAAGCATGAAAAGGGTACATAGTCAATTGTGGTTGGGAGAGTGACGCACTTAAAAGAAAAAAAAAAAAGGGTTTTGAGTTTGAGCGAATAAGTTGTTTTGAGCGATTGTATTCTTTGAATTGTAAGATTATTCCTCTTAATTACTTGAATCCCTTATGTTCTTTCATAACCCATTACCTTAGCCTAACATTATAAGTTTAACGAAGTCCTAAGGATATGAAGTTTTGCGTTTGTTTTACATTAGTGAAGGGTGATCTAAAAAGTAGGCCTATGGAGTTGTGTTTTCAAAGTTTTCATATTTATGGGATCGAAATTTGTTTTCTCTTTGGAAGTTGCATATGAAACCTTCTCTAGGGCTAGATTGACGGTTTATGTATGACTATGTGGTTGAGAGTGGAGAATGAAGACGAATTGATGTTTAGGGTGTTCCTAGATGGGGATAATGATTGCTTATTCTTTTTGTTATATATGTATGTTTTGCATGAGACACATTTATTGATTAATCTAGGAAATCTTTGTTTTGTTTTTCTTTTTAAATATGTGTAAGGACTTGTAGGGTGTTTGTGGGTAACATCGCTGAAAACCCTCACAAGACTATAACTCGTCCACTAGAGGGACCTAAGTGTTTAAAGGCTTACGGCATATGCTAAATGCAATCGTGTCAACCTACGGAAGTGGTTTAGTTAGAATAGTTTACTTAGGTTAGATTTTATTTTTATATCTCTTTCATTGCTAGGAACTAGCGATAGGCTGGTCGGGGGTTGTGTTGAGTGTTGGAAAAGCATATTTATTTAGTGATTTGTGGGTGAAACTGTGAGGAATTTAAGATTTAATGCATGATTTATTGTAACGCCCACATTAAAGTACATAGCTTAGTTATGCCTTAATGCCCTTAGTTTTGTTTATTTCAAGGTGAAAGATTGAGAAATTATAAATTTCAAACTTCGCCGCAGCAAAGTATTTTTGCCGTCGCGGCATTGTCTAAATCAAGTTTTTGGAATTGCAGTCTTCGCCGCAGTAAGGAAAGAAGTTTGTCGGGCAATGTATGCTCTAGAATGTCTAGCCGAGGCAAAGAAAAAGCTTCGCCAAGGCAAAGAACTTGTTGACATATTTGAGAAAATTCTAGAAAACTTCCTTAAGGGCAAAATGGTCATTCCATCCATAATTAGTTGAAAATGTGGGGAGTGAAAAGTAGTGGAATTTCATGGAGAATCCAATGGAGATGATGGTAGTTTTGTAATTGACTAAAGGGCAAAGATGGAATTTTAGAGAAAGTACAAGGGCAAAATGGGAAAGTATAAATATTGGGTTCAAGAATGAAAACCCTACCATTCTCTACCCTTCACACATCACCTTCATCCCCAATTCTCTCAATTCTCTTCACCAATTTTCCAAGGAAATTTAGAGGATTTTGGTTAGATTTTGTTAGACTTTCAATCATAAGCATCCAAAGGTAAGAATTCTAGCAATAAGATGTGAGATTAATTTTTAAAGTGTTGAAGTCTTATAGTATATGCTTAGGGTATAAGAAAAAGAGGAAGTCTACCAGAGAGAGAGGTTCTAGTGTGGAACTACCCAAGATCAAGGTAAGTAAATCCAACCCTAGCCCTTGATTTGAGCCATACTTGAGTAGAGAATTTTCTTATTTGTATTTATATGCTTGAGTATTGAGAATTGTTGATGGAATTGATAATGATTCATAGTTAGAATTCCACCATGAGAAGTGATGATTGTGTTTATAGAAATTGATGGAAGTTTGTATGAGCTAAGAAAGAATTTGAGTAGAGTTATGGAGTGTATTTTTCTGGCCAGGTTTTGAAGTTGTTACTAGGGAGCTTTGCTCCAAAATTTTGGTGGTTAGAGATTGTTAAGGGAGTGTAATCACCTTAGAACTTTATTTATGCATATAAGGTGTTTGATAAAATTTCATAGAGAAGTGCATGTATGAGTATGTTGATTTATTATTTTGATATGAGTTTGTGGATGGTAAAGCAAATAGCGAATGACATGTTTACATGTCATATTACATCCTTGCATTAAATCATTTGAATTGAGAAAGAACAATAAGAAAAAGTTCATCTACATGCATACATGCGTATAAGCACACTAAAGAACAAAGAGGAAGAAAGAAAATAGAATATTAAAGAAAAGAAATTGAATACCAATTTCTAAAAGAAAGATAAGAGAAAAGAAGGTTGTTGCGAAAGGGAACCCGTGAGTGACAAGAAGAAGAATATCCTCACATGCATGCCGCCTTCAGTGAGCGGCCTAAGAATAAGAAGAAGAAGTTGTACAATCCACAAGAGCGCATCTGGATAAGGGCTGTACCCAGAAGAATATACCTACATGCACGTCGCCTTCCGTGAGCGGCCTAAGAATAAGAAGAAGAATTTGTACAGTTCGTAAGAGTGCATGTAGATGAGGACTATACTCACTCACATGGCCAAGGTTCCGAATCCATGCCTCAACCAAGTCCGATTAGCAAAGAATAAGAAAGAATAAGGAAGAAAAGAAGAGAGCAAGAAAAGAAAAGAAACGAATAGAAAGAAAAGAATAAAAAGAAAGAAGAGAAACATAGAAAAAGAGACAGACAAACAAAGAAGAGAAACATAGAAAAAGAGACAGACAAACAGAATAAGAAATAGAAAAGTAGAAAGAAGAATGCAGGTCCTATGCATTTGTGCATTTGCATCATTCCTATGCATGATACCATGATTACTATCATGAGTAGTGAGAAAGTAGAATAAAGAAAGAACAGGGAGAATTAGAAAGAAAGAGCAAAGAGAACTAGAAATAGAGAAAGAATAAAGAAAGAACAAAGAAAGAACCGAGAAGAAGAGAAAAGTGTGATGTAAGGAAAGAATTCAGAATATGAACAACGGAGATAGAAGAATAGCGTAGTGGATTTACTTATTGAGCAACTAGTGCTCACCCGTTGTTTTCAAATGTTTTTGCAGGAAATATGTGAGAAGCGATCGGATGGAACGTCAAGAACGGAGGAGAATGGCACCACTGTCCACCGTATTTTGAGATTATGGATATGATACTTTTGTTAATGTAAAGAAATTTTTGGGCCCACTATTTTGTACTTAAATACATACATATATTTTCTATGATATATTTAGTGGTTTTATATTATATTTCCCCAAATATACTTGCTAGAAAGAGTTACTACATTTATGATGTGTGATTTCTTGCTTGTTTATTATCTCCCAGAATCACGGGTTTTGTTGTGTTTTTAAGTATTCAGGTGCAAAAAGATGGATTATTCATGCTTGTGTTGGTGTTCGGACATCCTAAACCTATTGAGCGCGGATAAATCAAGGCGAGTGGAAAAAGAGTGAAATTCAGCATCTGAGCCGCGGCGTGAAGACGACGAAACAGAAATTGAGCCGCAGCACCTATTTCTACGCCATGGCATAAAGTCAACGAGATCCAAATTGAGTCGTGGCGCAATTAATCAGGCCACAACGCAATTGCGTCGTCAGACTTGACGATGGCACAAACGCGTAATTGGGCCACAGTGTAATTTATCTGAGCCACAATGCAATTTAATTGAGCTGTAACGCAAAACATTGAGCCATGACACAAATCTTGCAAAATGTAAAAATGCGCATTTCCAACCCTAATTTCGGCGACCAGTATTTACAAGTTTTCCATTTTGTCTAAACACTATATAAAGGCAACTTTAGTCCATTTTTAGGGAGTTTTAGGTTTTACATACACATTTTAGAGAAAGAATACATTTGGGGCTTCTTGGAAAGGTGGAGCTTGGAGAGGAGAAGAGGTTCTCTTCCTCTCCTTCTCCTTTATTCTTCATGATTATGGTTACAAATGTTGTTGTTTCTTTTCCTTTTTGTTGTATTTTGTTTTCTAGGGATTTGATGTAATCTAATTGCAGGCTTGTGTTTTATTGTTAATCTATTTGTTTGATCCATTCTATTATGTTCTAGATTCATTCATTGTGTTTAATTCAATTTTTAGTTGATGTTAAGGCCTGATCAACCATGATGTTAGTTGATTGATTGTATGAGACAAGATTAGGTATGGAATGACTAATTTGTAGCCTTGCCTGGGTATAGATTGTTTATTGTCTTTATGATCGTCTTGTACTTATTGGGTTTTCGTTACTAGACTCGGCTACATGCCACTAGCTAGTTTAGTTGATGGAAGCACTAGGTTATTCTGAATGGCCATGGTAATACCTTAGAAACGAGAGATGTCGTGCCTCTCTTGATTAGCTTTGTGAATGGATAATTTGTGTCTATGTGAATTTGTTCCTTTGTTGTTTAGACTAGGCTATACGCCACTAGCTAGTTTGAATGATGAAAGTACTAGGTTGAACCCGATGATGTACGAATCCTAGAATGGAGTGGAGAAAATAGTAGTTTGATGATGAACACGTAGCCCGATAATTATGATGGAGTTGGAGCCCTAGGATTCTTTGTAGATAGTTAGATTTAGATTTACTTTAATGTCGTTTATATGTTTTCTTTATTTCAATTCTTGTTGTTTTCATCAAGGCATAGTTTTTAGGATCACGAGAGCACTTCCAGTCTTTGTGGGATCAACCTTTACTCATGCACTATGCTGCAATTGCGACTCGTGCACTTGTGAAGGATTAAACTTTGCATGTCTGTCAGTGGCTAGGGTTTCTTTTATTTTCCAAAAGGTTATCTCATTTAATTCTTAGTTGCACTTAAATAGTGCACACTAAAAAACCTTATCTAATAAGGAATAGCAATCTATTTATTCCATATTAAGATTAGGAATATTCTAATACCAAACAAAGCATTTCAATTCAAATTTAAAAATTAAATTTGAATTCCATATTATCAAAACTAATATTAATAAATATTAATATTAAATTATATGCATTATGTTGAAATATATAAATATATACATTAATAAATATATATTTTTAAACTAAATATTTAAATATAGAATCTCACTAATTTAATTTCCATATGAAATTAAATATAGGCAACAACCTTAACAAATTTAATTGCACTGTGAGATTACCTAAATGCCCTTTCATCTTAAAGTCGAAAATACCCTTTCATCATAAATAACTAAAACACCCCTCTCACTTAGCCATCCTTAATTTGTCTTCTATGTGTGGGACCCAAAGGCTCCTCATCATATCGACAATGAGTAGTCTCGCGATTGACACCAATCAATTGTCTCACTAAACACAGACCCAAGATTGGCCTCTAGCAAGGCATCATGGCTACCCAATAGATTCAAATTCAGTGAAACAACTTACCTATCAATGATATGGTCACCATGCAATTAAATCATTTCATCATCCATTATCTCATCAAAGGCCGAGGCACATAAGTAGTGTCAACCTCGAATATCCTTAATATCTCGGTATTCAGTTAATGGTCCAACGATCGGAATAGATTAGATTGAGCTACAACTCAATCCCACTATAGCCACAGATTTAATGTCGTTGACATCTACCAAATTACTCAACGAGATAATTTCACCCATACTGGGAGTAATGAATCCTCTGTTAATCTACCATAGTCTTGATACACTTTTCGGTGTAGCCAATCACTATCGTTCTAATAGCTCTAGATAGAACTACGTTGCGCTAGTATCAAACTACACCAATTGGTGCACAAGGCGCTCCGGTGATCTCAAGTCTAAGGATCACATGCACCACTATTCGTTAAAGGATTTATTCAACATACATTGGGATTTATTCCACAAACACTAATGCTTGATACAAGTTGATCCTAAGCACTTAAAGGTGAGAATCCTTACTATAGATGTGAATTTTATTGTTGAAAGTGTAAGATCCTTATTGAGTTTGTGTTGAAGGTTTAAGAGAAAGTATCAAGCCATCAAGAGTAGAGAGCTTAAGTGGATTCTACTTGAGCCTAAGGTAAGTAAATCCACCTAAGTTGTGATTTGCATGATTGAATGAGGTGTACAGATTTATATATGATTAATGCTTGAATTTCTATATTTGAAATGAGTTGATGAATTCATGAATGATTTCAATGTTGTTTTATGAAGGAATTTCCACCATGAGAAGGGTGGATTGTGTTGATAAATTTTGGTAGAAGTAGGGATAGAATTAGAAGAATTTGAGAGGAATATTTGAAGTGTGTTTTCTTTGCAGGATGTGTGATGATTTAAAGGAGTTGAACTCCAATTTTGGATGATTAAGAAAGAAGTATAATTAAAGTTAGAATAGAGTTTATGTATGCACACATATTGTTTGATGAAATACCTAAAAGAAGCATGAGTAGAAGTAGATAACCTTACTTTATGCAACATGGCATATTTGCATTTCATGAATGTATATAAGAAAGATTTTAGGCATGAGCCATCCATATGCATATGTTTAATTGAGTAATCACATGAGAAAGAAATATGAGAAATGAGAAAGAAACACTCTAAGAATAGAGATAAAGAAAAGAACAAATTCTCTTAGAATAAAGAGAAAGAAAGAATTAGCACTAGAGAATAAAATGAATATTAAGTGCTACAGAAAAGAAAAGAAAATAGGTTGTGTGATGGGGAACCCGTGAGTGTAGAGTTATCCGCATGTAAACCGCCATGAGAGAGAGCGGTCTCCACCATGAGAGAGCGGGATGAGAATGAGAAAAAGAATTTGTATAGCCATGAGAATACATGCGGATGAGAGCTATACACGAGAGAGAGTACACTCACATGGTCAAGGGTTTCGAATCCATGCATCGACCAAGACCGACAAAGAATAAGAATAAGAAAAGAATAGAAAGAACAGAAAAGAAAGAAAATGCATTGTTATGCTTTAGTGTCTCGTCCATGCATGGTTATGATATTCTCCATGGATGATGAGAATAGAAAGAAAGAAAAGAATAGTGAGAATTAGAATTAGAGAAAGTGACAAGAGTACGAAAAGAATGGATGAGTAATGCACGGGGATTATAGAGTAGAAGATTTACTTACTGAACATCTTTGTGCTCACTTCGTTGTTTTCTATGTTGTACAGGACATAGGTGAGGACCTGGTCGGATAGACGTCGGCAAACAGGGAGACTTGGCTGCACTGTCCACTGTTTTTGAGAGTCTTTTTGTACAAATGATGTTATACTATGTAAAGAAAATTTTTGGGCCCAATCTTTTTTATAAATATACTTGTCTTTTTATTAATATATTTTACGAATATTATAGTAGAAAGAAGTTGTTACAATATATTATTATATAGTAATTGATTTTAATTATAATAATAATTAATTAATTAAAATACCATAAAGGGTGTGTTTGGTTGCAAGGGTAAACTAGGGTTGGAGCCCATGGCTATTCCTAAGTGGAATAAGGTTTTAATTGTTGTACTATAGAAGTGCAACTTAAAATTAAAACAAAGATAATTATTCATTCAATTAAAACCCTAGCCACCCAAAAGGTTCTCTCTCTCTCACGTTTTCTTCTTCAAGTGAAGAAGAAAATTTTTCAATTTTGACTGTTCTTGATTCGTGATGTTGGCAATTGTTCTAGCAAAACAATTGTCGGTTCTTCGCATTGTCTTCGTGTAGACTTCCATGAGTGCGATCCTACATTGGATCGATTAGCGAAGAATAACATGAACAGTAGGCTGGTGAACAGTAATCGATGAATAGTAACTAGTGAACTGTGTTTGTGTCCGAAATCAGAGATATTCGAAAGAGCCTCCAAACGTACGTAAGTATTCTAATCCTTGAATGGATTTATTTTATACAGATTTTGTTTATAAACATGTAAACGGTATAATCTATACTCGGATCTTGGCAAAAAGGTAATTGATTTACCGATTGAATTTTTGTTTTCTGCTACATTTGGTAGATCAATTACTTACATCTAGGGTACCTACTCTAACATGTTGTGCATCAGAAGCCCAAACGCAAGACCCAAAAGTCCTAAATGGGCATGTCAAATTAAAATGGCCATACTTTTGATCAGGGAAGAGTTACGAGGCTTGTAAGATATCAATGGAAAGCTCGTTTTGAGCCTAACATGGAATGTCTAGCACAATAATTCCTTGGGAAGGTTGCACATCAAAAGCCTAAACGCAAGGCCCAAAAGTCGTAAATGGGCATGTCAACTTAAAACGGCATAACCTTTGATCCGGGAGGAGTTACGGGGCCCGTAAGATATCAACGGAAAGCTATTTTTGAGACTACAACGTGGCACGTCTAACACAAGAATTCCTTGAGAGGATTGTGTGTTAGAACCCTAAACTCAAGGCCCAAAAGTACTAAATGGGTGCGTCAAATTAAAACGGCCATAATTTTTTATTCGGGAGAAGTTACAAGGCTCGTAAAATATCAACGAAAGCACGTTTAGAGCCCAACAATGTGGCATGTCTAGCACAAGAATTCTTGGAAAGGGAGGTTCATTAGAAGCCCAAACGCAAGGCCCAAAAGTCTTAAAAGCAAGTCAACTTAAAAAGCCATAACTTTTGATCAGGGAGGAGTTACGACGCCCATAAGATATCAACTAAAAGCTTGCTTCAAGCCCAACAACATGCCACTTTTAGCACAAGAATTCTTGGTGAGGGCTACGCGTTAGAGGACCAAATACAAGGCACAAAAGTCCTAAAATGGGCATGTCAACTTTAAAAAGCCACAACTTTTGATCTGGATGAGTTATGGACCCGTAAGATATCAATGGAAAGGTTGTTTTGAGCACAAAAACATTGCATGTCTAGCACAAGAATTTCTAGAGAAGCTGAGCATCAGAAGCCCAAACACAAGGCCCAAACCTCCAAAAAGTACAGGTCAACGTAAAATGGCCATAACTTTGGATTCGGGAGGAGTTACGGAGCCCATAAGATATCAACGGAAAGCTCGTTTTGTGCCAAACGTAGAAAGTCCAGCACATGAATTCCTAGAGAGGGTTGTATGTCAGAATCCCAAACGCAAGGCCAAAAGGTCCAAGATGGGCATTTCAACTTAAAACGGCCATAACATTTGATCTGGGAGCACTTAGGGGCCCGTAAGATATCAATTGAAAGATCATTTAGAGCTCAACAATGTGGCATGTCTAGCAAAGGAATTCCTTGAGAAGGCTACGCGTCATAAGCCCAAAGGAAAGGTCCAAAAGTACTAAATGGTCATGCAAACTTAAAATGGTCATAACTTTTGATCTAAGAGGAGTTATGGGCCCATAAGATATCAACAGAAAGTTTTTTTTGAGCCCAACGATGTAGCACATCTAGCATAAGAGTTCCTAGAGAGGGCTATTAGTCATAAGCCCAAACGGAAGGTCTGAAAGTCGTAAATAGGCATGTCAACTTAAAATGGCCATAACTTTTGATCCGAGAGGAGATAGGGGGCCGATAAGATATCAATAGAAAGCTTGTTTCCAGTTCAACAATGTGTTAAATTTAGAACATGATTTCCAGGAGAAGGTTGCATGTCAAAAGCCTAACTGTAAGGCCCAAAAGTCCTAAATGGGCATGTTAGCTTAAAACGGCCATAACGTTTCATTCGGGATGAGTTACGGGGCCCGTAAGACATCAATGAAAAGTTCATTTTGAGCCCAAAAACATGGTATGTCTAGTACAAGAATTCCTAGAGAAGGTTGCTCGCAAAAGCCCAAACGCAAGGCTCAAAAGTCATAAATGGGCTTGTCAACTTAAAATAGCCATAACTTTTGATTCTGGAGGAGTTCTGGGGCCCGTAAGATGTCAACGGAAACCTCATTTTCAACCTAACAATGTGGCATGTCTAGGACAAGAATTCAAAAAAGGGCTACGCGTTAGAAGCCCAACTGTATGGCCCAAAAGTCCTAAATGGGCATGTCAAATTAAAACAACCATAACTTTTGATCCAGGAGGAATTACGGGTCCCGTAAGATATCAACGGAAAGCTTGTTTTGAGCCTGTTATAGAAAGTTGTGCACAAGAATTCCTATATTTTGGTAATCTCACAATGCAATTAAATTTGCTGAGGTTGTTGCCTGTATTTAATTTTAATATTAAAATTAAATTAGTAAGATTATATTTAAATATATCTATGCATAAATTTAAATGAATTATTATTATTAATTGAATGTTAATATATTATTATATATTAATTGATTTTAATTATAATAATAATTAATTAATTAAAATACCATAAAGGGTGTGTTTGGTTGTAAGGGTGAACTAGGGTTGGAGCTCATGGCTATTCCTAAGTGGAATAGGGTTTTAATTGTTACACTATATAAGTACAACTTAAAATTAAAAGAGCAAGAGAATTTTTTATTCAATTAAAAACCCTAGCCACCCTATCTCTCTCTCTCTCTCAAGAAGAAAACTTTTCTTGTTCTTCTTTCTTGATTCTTGAAGCCCTTGATTGTTCAAGCAAAATAATCAAAGGTTCTTCGGATTATCTTCGTGTGGACTTCCGTGAGTGCGATCCTACTTTGGATCAATTGGCAAAAAATTACGTGAACAGAAGACAGTGAATAGTAACCTTGAACAGTACATGAACAATGTTCCTGTCCAAAATCAGAGATATTCGAAGAAGCCTCCAAACGTACGTAAGTATTCTAATCCTTGAATGGATTTATTTTATACAGATTTTTGTTTATGAACATGTAAACGGTATAACCTATACTCGGATCTAGGCAAAGAAAGGTAATTGATTTATCGATTGAATTTTTGTTTT
Organism: Pistacia vera; assembly: GCF_008641045.1. Lineage (NCBI taxonomy): Eukaryota > Viridiplantae > Streptophyta > Magnoliopsida > Sapindales > Anacardiaceae > Pistacia > Pistacia vera. The sequence goes on along the minus strand of NW_022196281.1, from coordinate 486,075 downwards.
TCCGCTGCGTATGGTAGATCAACTACTTACAATGTCAACTTAAAATGGCCATAAGTTATCAAAGGAAAGCTAGTTTCGAGCCCAACAATATGGACATCTAGAACAAGAATTCCTTGAGAGGGCTTCGCATTAGAAGCTCAAACAAAAGCCCCAAAAGTCTTAAATGGGCATGTTAACTTAAAATGACTGTAACTTTTGATCTGGAAGCAATTATGAGGCCCGTAAGATATCAATGGAAAGCTCCTTTCATGCCCAACAATGTTACATGTCTAGCGTGAGAATTCCTAGTGAACATTGTACGTCAAAAACCCAAATGCAAGGCCCAACAGTCGTAAATTAGAGTTCATATTTGAAACGGCCATAACTGTTGATCCGGAAGGATTTACAAGTCCTGTAAGACATCAATTGAAAGTTCATTTCAAGCCCAACGTAGAAAGTCTAGCACAAGAATTCCTGGATAGGGCTGTGCATCAGAAGCCCAGATGTAACGCTTGAAAGTCTTGAGTGGGCATGTACACTTAAAACAGCCATAACTTTTGATTCGGGACGAGATGCGAGCCCCGTAAGATATTAACTAAAAGCTCGTAATGATCCCAACAAATTTACATGTCTAGTACAAAAATTTCATGAGCAGGTTGTGCATCAGAAGTCCAAACAAAAGGCCAAAAAGTCCTAAATAGGCATGCCAACTTAAAACGGTCATAACTGTTGATCTCGGAGGATTTACGAGGCCCATAAGATATCAACAGAAAGCTCGTTTCAAGCCCAACAATGTGAAACATCTTCCACAAGAATTCCTAGAGACTGGAATGTGTCAGATGTCCAAACACAAGGCATAAAAGTCCTAACGGGCATGTTAACTTAAAACGACCATAACTTATAATCTGAAAGGAGTTACGGAGCCCGTAAGATATAAACAAAAAGCTCATTTTGAGCATGACATAGAACATTTAGGTTTTGAGCCCAACAACATGGCATGTGTAGCACAAGAATTCCTTAATAGGGTTGCACATCAAAAACCCAAACGCAAGGCCCAAAAGTCCTAAATGGGCATGTCAACTTAAAACGACCATAACATTTTATCCAAAAGAGTTTATGGGGCTCGTAAGATATCAACGGAAAGCTCATCTTAAGCTCCACATAAAACATCAACACAAGAATTTCTGGGGAGGGCTGCACGTCAGAAGCTTAAACGCAAGGCCCAAAACTCCTAAATGGGCATGTCAATTTAAAATTGCCATAACTTTTAATCCGGTAGGAGTTACGGGGCCTGTAAGATATCAACGGAAAGCTTGTTTCAAGCCAAATATTTTCTCACATCTAGCACAAGTATTTCTAGAGAGAGTTGTGCATTAGAGGCCCAAACACAGGGCCAAAAATACCTAAATGGGCATGTCAACTTAAAACGATCATAACTTTTGATCTAAGAGGAGTTACGAGGCCCGTAAGATATCACGGAAAACTCATTTCAAGCAAAAAAATATGGCACATCAAGCCCAAGAATTCCTAGCTCGGGCTGCACATCAAAGGCCTAAATGAAAGGCCCAACAATCTTAAATACACGTGCATACTTAAAACGACAATAACTTTTGATCCGAAAAGAGTTATAGAGCCTCTAAGATTTCAACAAAAAGCTCGTTTTAAGCTGATGTAGAATGTCTAGCACAATAATTTCTAGTCTGGGCTATGCGTAACAAGCCCAAATGCAAGGCCCAAAAGTCCTTAAGTCAACTTAAATGGCTGTTACCTTTGATCCATGATGAGTTATAAGGCCGTAAGATATCAACGAAAAGCTCATTTTGAGCCCAACAATGTGGCACATCTCGTACAAGAGTTCCTGGAGAGGGCTATGCCTCTGAAGCCTAAAGGGAAGGTCCAAAAGTCCTAAATGGGCATGTCAAGTTAAAATGACCATAACTTTTGATTCGAGAGGAGTTATGGGGCCTATAAGATATCAACAGAAAGCTCTTGTCATGCCCAACAATGTGACATGTCTTGCACGAGAATTCCTTGTGAGCACTACACGTTAGAAATCCAAACAGAAGGTCTAATAGTGGTAAATGAGAGTGCATATTTAAAACGGCCATAAATTCGGAAGGAGTTACGGGTCTCGTGACACATCAACGGAAAGTTCATTTTGAGCCCAATGTAGAAAGTCTAGCACAAGAATTTCGGGACATAGCTGTGCTTCAGAAGCCCAAACGTAAGACCTGAAAGTCCTAAATGGACATGTCAATTTAAAATGGCCATAACTTTTGACTCGGGACGAGTTACGGGGCTCGTAAGATATTAGCGGAAAGCTTGTATCGATCCCATTAAATTGACACATCTAGCACAAGAATTCCATGAAAAAGTTCTGAATGAGCATGCCAAATTTAAACGATCATAACTTTTGATCTAGGAGGATTTACTGGGCCCATAAGATATCAACGGAAAACTCGTTCCAAGCCCAACAAAAATCTTGGGGAGGGGAACATGTTAGAAGCCCAAACACTAGACACAAAAGTCCCAAATGGGCATGTTAACTTAAAACGACCATAACTTTTGATCCGAGAGGAGTTATAGGAACCGTAAGAGATCAACAAAATGCTCATTTTGACCCTGATGTAGAACATTTAGATTTCAAGCACAACAATGTGGCATGTCTAGTACAACAATTCCATGAGAGGGTTACGCATCAGAAGCCCAAATAGAAGGCCCAAAATACTTAAAACGGTCATTACCTTTGATCCAGGAAGAGTTATGGGGCCGTAAGATATCAACGAAAAGCTCGTCTTTAGCCTAAAAATGTGGTGCATATAGTATAAGAGTTCGTGGAGAGGGCTATGCGTCAAAAGCCCAAAGGGAAGGTCCAAAAGTCCTAAATGGGCATGTCAACTTAAAATGGCCATAACTTTTGATCCCGAAGTAGTTACGGGGCCTGTAAGATATCAAAGGAAACCTTGTTTTGAGCCTAACAATGTGGCATGTCTAGCACATGAATTCCAAAAAAGGCTGCGCGTCAGAAGCCCAAATGCAAGCCCCAAAAGTCCTAATTGGGCATGTCAACTTAAAATGACAATAACTTTTGATTTGGGAAGAATTACAAGTCCTGTAAGATATCAATGGAATGCTCGTTTCGAGCTTGTCATAGAAAGTCTAGCACATGAACTAGTGAGGGCTGTACATCAGAATCCAAACGCAAGGCCAAAAGGTCCCAAATGGGCATTTCAACTTAAAATGGCCATTTCAACTTAAAATGGCCATTACGTTTGATTTGGGAGGAGTTACGAGGCTCACTAGATATCAACAGAAAGCTTATTTTAAGCCCAATAATGTGACACACGTAGCATAAGAATTCTTGGAGAGGGCTATTGTAGTGACTCTTTCTCTATTATGATAAAAAAAACACTTATGCATATAAGTGAAAAATAATGAGCCCGAAAATTTTCTTTTCTTTATTTATTAAATTCTTTACATAACAAAAGTATCATATACATTAACGTAAAAACAGTGGACAATAATGCCATTTCTCTCCACTTCCCGACATCCATCCAATCGCTTCTCACCTATTTCTTGCAAAAACATTTAGAAACAACGGGGTGAGCACTAGTTGCTTAGTAAGTAAATCCGCTACTCTATTCTTCTATCTCCGTTGCTCATATTATGCATTTCTTTCCTTACATCACACTTTTTCTTCTTCTCGGTTCTCTCTATGTTCTTTCTCGATTCTTTCACTATTTCTAATTCTCACTGTTCTTCCTTTCTAGTTCTCTCTGTTCTTTCTTTATTCTAATTTCTCACTTCCCATGATAGTAATCATGGTATCATGCATCAGTATGATGCAAATGCACAAATGCATAGGAATGCATTTTCTTTCTATTTTTCTATTTCTTATTCTGTTTTCTTTCTCTTCTCTATGTTTCTTTCTTTCTATTTCTCTTCTTTCTTTCTGTTCTCTTCTTTCTTTTCTTTCTTCTTCTCTTCTTTTCTTTTCTTTCTTTTCTTATTCTTTCTTATTCTTTCTTACTCTTTCTTATTATTTGCCAATCGGACTCGATTGATGCATGGATTCAGAATCATGCCCGTGTGAGTGCGTACAGTCCTCATCTACATGCACTCTTACAGACTGTATGAATTCTTTTTCTTCTTAAGCCACTCATTAAAGACGGCGTGCATGTAGGTATATTCTTTTGGGTACAGCCCTCATCCACATGCACTCTTACGAGCTGTACAAATTCTTCTTCTTATTCTTAGGCCGCTCACTAAAGGTGGCGTGCATGTGGGGATATTCTTCTTCTTGTCACCCATGGGTTCCCCATCGCAACAACCTTTCTTTTCTTTTCTTTTCTTTTCTTTAGCACTTTTCTTTCTTTCTCTTTAGTGCTTTTCTTTCTTTCTTTTTGTTCTTTAGTGTGCTTATATGCATGTATGCATGTAGATGGATTCTTCTTATTATTCTTTCTCAATTCTTAATTAAATGCAAAGATGCAATATGACATGTAAACATGTCATTTTCTACTTTCTCTACCATCTACAAACTCATTTCAAACTATTATACTATCATAACCATACATGCACTTCACTTTGGAATTTCATCAAACAAGCGGTATACACAAATTAGACCCTTTCCTTTAATATTCTTTTCATTTGACTCTTCTTCTTGTTGTTCTCTTCAATACCCACAAACCCATTTTTGTTATACAAGAGTTTATGGAGCGACTACTACACCTGATACCCAAAATTGTAGAGCTAGCTTGATCAAGGCTTTAACTACTGGTTTAATCTTTGTTTGTTTATATAATTTATGGGTTTGTTTTTGTCTTTGTGAAATGGGTTCTTTTTTAATTTTAGTTTGGTAGGTTGTTTCTTGCATATGTTGAGACTTGAGAAGTTTTACTAGTAGTGGGATCCTGATGCATAAATGAACATAAACCCTTTTGTTTATATATTCTTTCTCTTTCTCTCAGTCTATCTCCTTTTAGTATTACACAAACAAATCTCAACCCAAAATTGTCTCCTACTTTCTGTTTCCCATCTTTTCTCTTCCGGGTTACTTTCAAAATTGTGTTTTTATAACCCAATTTTGTCAATTCAAACCCCCAAACAAAAACCCAAATTAAGGGACCCTTTCTTTTCATTTGACTTTTCTTCTTCTTGTTCTCTTCAATACCCGCATACCCATTTTTGTTACACGAGTGTTTATGGAGGGAATACCGCACCCAATACCCAAAATTATAGAGTAAGTCTTCGGCGACTTCAAGGGCAGACGAACTGGCTTGATCAAGGCCTTAACTACTGGTTTAATCTTTGTTTGTTTATATAATTTATGGGTTTGTTTATATAATTTATGGGTTTGTTTTTGTCTTTGTGAAATGGGTTCTTTTTTAATTTTAATTTTCTTGCAGGTGTTGAGAAGTTTTACCAACAGTGGGATCCTGGTGCACAAATAAACACGCACATTTATTTATATATTCTTTCTCTTTCTGTCAATCTCCTTTTAGTTTTACATAAACAAATCTCAACCCAAAATTGTGTCACACTTTCTCTTTACCATCTTTTCTCTTCCGGGTTCCTTTCAAAATTGTGTTTTTTTAACCCAATTTTGTCAATTCAAACCCCTTAACAGAAATCCTAATTCCCAAATTAAGCGTTTTTTAGACCTTTTCTTTTAAAATTCCTTTCAATCGGATCAGGTAGGCAAATTCAAACTCAACTTAATTTTAATCTACAATCCTCAACTCTCTGAACATGACAATACAATGCACATGTTGCACGAGAGGAAATAGCAAGATTCATAGTTACTACGGACTCTCCCATTTGTTTATCTGAACATCCTTATTTTATTCATATGATTAAAACTGCATTTTATCTAGCATATACCCCTGTTAGTAGAAGTACAAGTAGAAGAGATATACTAAAAACTTTATAACAAAATAAATAATAAACTTAAAAACGAATTTAAAAATTTTAGGAATATATGTATTGCACTTACAACAGACATATAGGTTTGTAGATCAAAAACAGATTTTTTAACTATCACAATACATTTCTTAGAACATAGTTGGGGTTTACAACAAAAATTGATGGGTTTTAAATCATTATATGAAAAACATTGTGCTAACACTATTTATTTTACAATTCTTGAAGTTTTGCAAGAATATCTATTAACTGATAGAGTTGTATCGCTAATGCTTGATAATGTAGCTACTAACACCGCGACAATCTCTTTATTTGAAAAGAGATTGGATTTGCGTGGTGAAGACAAATTTTTTTCACCAGAGATGTGCTTGCCACATCATCAATTTGATTGTTAAAGTAGGTTTAGATGCTATACATTTGAAGATGGAGAGGGTGCGAGCGGCTATCGAATTTATCGTCGACGGTAGCAACAAAAGATGGCAAGAGTACGTCAAATATTATAGGCAAGAGGGCCCACTGGTTCGACCTTTGAAGTTATGTATGGACATGCCTATCCGTTGGAACTCCACCTACTTGATGTTGGAAAAAGCTTTGCCAACCGCAAAACAAATTATAGATTTTGTCAACCAAAAGAACCATCTAAAGGACGTTGTCAGCTATGATGATTGGACTATTTGTTAACTTTTTTATTCATTTCTTAAATTTTTTTATGATTCCACTAATACATTAAGTGGTATTTATTATCCAACTACTAATTTAGTGTTAGATATTTTACTTCAAATTTCTAAAACTTTTGCTAAATATAGATATGATGACGTTTTCATGGAAATTGTTTTAAAGATAGAAGAAAAATATGAGAAATATTGGTTAGATATTCCATTCTTATATAGATTAGGCCTTGTTGTAGATCCTAGATTTAAATTATACGTAGTTAAATGTATAATTACTCTTATTTGACTGACTTTAAGCAAAAATTGGAAAACTTTTTTTTCTTTATAGCAAAACAGGTAGAATGGAAGTGGAAGTGGAACGTCCTGGAGAGATGATCAGAACCCTGATGAAGACCTCTATCAAGGATCGAGCATGTGGACGTATATGGAACATAGCGGAAGTAGGAGCTCTAGCTCGTACATATATGGACCAAATGAGTTGAATCGCTACCTACAAATGGACATGTCCTACATGACGAAGAAGGAGAAACGTGAGATGGATGTGCTTCAATGGTGGAACCAACATTAAAGTCGATTCCCCATTATAACTCAAATGACACGTGACATTTTATCTGTGTTGGTTTCTACAATTGCATTTGAGTAAGCATTTTCAACGAGTGGCCAAATTGTTGAAGACAGAAGATGTTCTTTAACCGATAAGATGATTGAAGTGATAATGTGTTTACGAGATTGGACTCATGCAGAGAGAAGACTACAATAGCACCCCGAAGATCTTGAACTACTTGAACTCTTTAGGAACACAGATTTTTAATTATTTAAATATTGTTGACGATGAAGATGAATAATTTAATAAAAAATTATTTAATTGCTTATTTGTGAAGCGTGAATGCGTGAATATTACATTTATGTTAAAATTAACCATTAATTTATTTATTATTTTTTAAAATTAATTAATCTTTTAAAAACTTACAAATCTACCCCTGAAAATTAATAAACCCCTTTACAGAATTTCATTTCGCTCTTAAAATATATATAAAAAAAAAGATAGGGGGAAAATGAAATTTTGTAAGCCCATAGGACGATCCTAAGACCGGTCCAGGTCCTAAAATTGCTTATGGGCTTAAGATCGATGATCCTAAAACCGATCCAGATCCTAAAATTGCTCATGGCCAGTCCCAAACAAATTGTTCTCTTCGGGTTTCTTTCAAAATGGTGTGTTTTTTAACCCGATTTTGTCAACTCAAACCCCCAAACAAAAACCCCAATGGGACCCTTTCCTTTAATATTCTTTTCATTTGACTCTTCTTTTTGTTGTAGTTCTCTTCAATACCGGCAAACCCATTTTTGTTATACAAGTGTTTATGGAGGGAATACCGCACCCGATACCCAGAACTGTAGAGCTAGCTTGATACTGGTTTAATCTTTGTTTGTTTATATAATTTATGGGTTTGTTTTTGTCTTTGTGAAATGGGTTCTTTTTTAATTTTAGTTCGGTGGGTTGTTTCTTGCAGAAGTTTTACCAGCAGTGGGATCCTGGTGCACAAATAAACATAAACCCTTTTGTTTATATATTCTTTCTCTTTCTCTCAGTCTATCTCCTTTTAGTTTTACACAAACAAATCTCAACCCAAAATTGTCTCCTACTTTCTCTTTCCCATCTTTTCTCTTCCGGGTTCCTTTCAAAATTGTGTTTTTATAACCCAATTTTGTCAATTCAAAATCCCAAACAAAAACCCATATTAAGAGACCCTTTCTTTTCATTTGACTTTTCTTCTTCTTGTTCTCTTCAATCCCGCAAACCCATTTTTGTTACACAAGTGTTTACGGAGGGAATATCGCACCCAATGCCCAGAACTGTAGAGGAAGTCTTCAAGGGCAGACGAACTGGCTTGATCAAGGCCTTAACTACTGGTTTAATCTTTGTTTGTTTATATAATTTATGGGTTCTTTTTTAATTTTAATTTTCTTGCAGAGGTTCGAGAAGTTTTACCAGCAGTGGGATCCTGGTGCACATTTATTTATATATTCTTTCTCTCAACCTATCTCTTTTTAGTTTTACACAAACAAATCTCAACCCAAAATTGTGTCATACTTTCTCTTTACCATCTTTTCTCTTCCGGGTTCCTTTCAAAATTGTGTTTTTTAACCCAATTTTGTCAATTCAAACAGAAATCCTAATTCCCAACTTAAGAGACCCTTTCTTTTAAAATTCTTTTCATTTGACTCTTCTTCTTCTTCTTCTTCTTGTTTTCTTCAATACCCGTAAACCCATTTTTGTTATACAAGTTTTTATGGAGGGAATATCGCACCCAATACCCAAAACTGTAGAGGAAGTCTTCGGCGACTTCAAGGGCATACGAGCTGGCTTGATCAAGGCTTTAACTACTGGTCTAATCTTTGTTTGTTTATATAATTTATGGGTTTGTTTTTGTCTTTGTGAAATGGGTTCTTTTTTAATTTTAATTCGGTGGGTTGTTTCTTGCAGATGTTGAGAAGTTTTACCAGCAGTCTGCGATCCTTGTGGGTTTATTTTTGTTTTTAATTTAATCTTTTTTCTTGTTCTTGTAATTTAGGGTGTTATGTTGATTAAAAAATTAATTGTTATGATGTTTTGTTTGTGTTGAGTTGACTCTTTTGTTGTTTGGATTATATCAGGTTTGTGTAAATAATTAGCTTATTAACGTGTTATGAATTGTTAAGTTCAAGGTTTGGTGGGTTTCTTTTAGCGTTTTTGATGATTTTATATATATATATATTTTTATTTTTTTGCAGTTCATGGTTTTTTGTTAAATGCAAGGAATGAATTCTTGTTTTGAAGACAGTTCTTTGTATGTTTTCTCAGAGTTTCTTCGTTTCTTACTTACATGCTCATTTTGTGATACAATTCTTGGGACAAACAAACAGCAATGTGATTTCTCTTCTTGTGAAAACTAGGCCGTTTATATAAACACAAAGAGCTACTTCTCTTTGTTGCACTCACAGAATTTTAATAACAATACTGCTTTATTTTGCTGTAGAAATTGGATGAGGCTGCTGTGCAGAAGGTATTCCTGAAGTCGCTTGATTGTATTTCTGATTTTCAGTAACATTAAATGGTATAGCTACTTGAATATTCAACCTTTTTGGAGCTGGTATGTATTTGTTAATGCTCTCCGTTTCTTTTTATGCTGTGCAGTAAGCTTTTTATTGTTAACGGCATATAAAAATTGTGGAGAAGCTTTTGGTTTCTTTGTTAGTCCTTTTTGTATCAACTGGTTTTGCCTTGTTTATGTTGCTATTAGAATTTCCTAATTAAACTTAATGCACAAATGGCAAGGGAAATGGATGAAATTTTAAGGTAGCCAGTTTTAGTTCGAGGAAGGTGTTTGTTTCCTTGGTCGAGTTATCACTCATCGGTTTAATGTCTCACTTTTTGATAAAAGCATTTTTCTCGCTTTTTTGACTTCTTTATTAGACTTAGGTTTAATGTCTTTTTTTGGTTTTTGGACTCTTTTTTGTTTGTTGATTCTGTAGACATTCTGGTTATGAAGTCTTTTGTATCTTTGAGCTGTAATCGAAGGCCATTTCATAAGTCTATTTGCTAGTTGATTTCATGATTTTTAATCAGTTCTTGAAATTACTGTATGTTTGTTGAAGGATGCTTCCAATGTCCTCCTTCATACGTTTGAGTGAAAAGTATTTGTTTATGATGGTCCAACCTTGAATCAAACATTTATCTTGTAAATGTACATATATCATTCTTGCCATTGTAATATGGTACAAGAATAGGATGTCTTCCAAGTTCTTCTTTGTTTTTTTCTGAAAAAATATCACCTTAGTCGATCCTGTTATTTTCTTTGCTGCTGTGTATATTTGCTATGGATTGTCATGCAATATTTCTATCTCATCCTTTTGTCATCTTTCGTTTTAATACCCAAAGTGGGAGCTTGCCTTGGACTTGAGCATGTGTAGAAAGGTGGGACTTTTATTGAGATGCTTGGTTCAAGCATTAGTAATGTTTAAGTTTTGGGACAGTGTAACTCTTGAGTTTAGTTTTAATTTATGAACCTATGAATTGTTTTTGTTAGGATTTAGTTTATATGATTATCAAGTTAGAGATCTGGATATCAAGGTTGCTAGTGGTTAAGTTGGAGTAGGTTCGATATAGGTGTGGAGAGTTGCAAATTTTTGGTGATGAGAAGTCAATTTACTCATGTGTTGTGTGAAAGATCGGTTTACTAGTTTACATTCACAAAAAATGAATTGGTAGTGGGTAGATCAGCTGGGGGGAATTAAACTGTCAAAGGCAGTGGCGGGTTAAGGAAATTGGACCAATGGATTCCTCTATGCTGGAATTTTCGGTGAGCTAATTAACTTTTTCCTTTATTTATCATTAACATTCTTTAACTCATCCTATTGAACAATACACCGAAGCATCCATTTATGATTGGTCGAAATCGAGAATTTCATCATCATATGTTAAACTGTCAAAGGCTGTGGCGTGTTAAGGAAATTGGGACCTGGAATTTTCGGTGAACTAAAGAACTTTTTCCTTTATTCATTCTAACATTCTTTTAACTCATTCATATGTAACATAATCGAAGCATCCATTTATGATTTCTCAGAATTGAAAATTTATCCATTATCACGTTAATTGCACAACTATACATAGACAAAGAGTGATGAAATAGCATCTTTTTTTCATTGATGTATCGTTTGCTTTGTTTGTCCAGATTTCTTCTGTTCTAACTCTAGAAAATCATTATTAGGAGTCCTTTGCGATTTTATGGTTGTGTGGTGATGATGATCTGGGCAATTGATTTTTTCTATAATTGAACAGAATAAATCAGTGAGGACTTCTTTTAATTCGGAAACTTAAAAGGTTTACAATGTGAATGCAATTATTATAGACTAGGGTGGATACATAGTGAATAAGATGAGAAAAGAAAAATAGTTTGTAAATTTATTTTGCCAGATGGTTTTTTGTTTAAAAACATGGGTTGGTGTAACTTTTTCAATTCAACAGGGTTTACCAATTTTAGCAAATTTCTTGGAGAATTTGGCCTTAGTGTGTTCTCATCATGTTATCCTAAATGGTTGTTTAACATAGTTTTACTCTCATCTAGTTAATGGACACATCGAAGTTTTGTTTTGAATTGGTATCTTCTGGGCAGCCTTTCAAATAGTATCAGGGACTGCAGTAACTGTTGAATGTGCAGCCAGTGGTCAAAAAGGAAACGCATGGTGACCATGTCTCTTTTTGAAAATGACCATATATCAGGGTGCAAGGGAGGGTCGATACTACTCTTTGACTGACAGATTTTAGAAAACGTTGAGATATCAAATAGGTATGCTATACCCATCAGTCTTTATCCACTAATTTTTTCTCCTCATATGATAATACAAAACTTTAGCTTCGAATTGAAAATTCAAATGTTTTCGTTTATAGATGTGAGTAACTGAGCAGAGCGTTTACCACCTCTACCGAAGGGTGCTATTCTTGTGGTTTACATTTTTCTATATCCCTCCTATAGTATGCATCCTCAAAGGGAGCCTAGTCTAGATAGCTTACAGTTGAAATCAAATACCTTTCATAACAACCTTGATGGGGAAGGTTAGGGCATGATCCATGGTTAAAAGAATATATGCTAGTGTATATACATGTCTGAGTCCTTGTACATTCCTAATCTTTAAATATACTGAAGCATTCTATGTCTTTTTTTATTTTTATTTTTGTTTTTGGTAGTGGATGGGAGCTCTACATTGTGGGAAAGAACTCCAATGGACAGGCTGGTCTTGGAAAAAGTAACAACTGAACCTCAACGTAATGTTATATGTCTGTCTTCTGTCTTATGTATTTATTCTTTGAGAATGTTTACTTATGTAGCATGTTTTTAACAGTGAAGAAATGACGTTCTAACTTATCTCAACTGATACTATATGGTACTGATACGATATGCAGAAGCGGCAAAAGTGTTCCTGCTCTGACAAAAATAGAGTGCTTGAGTGGAATCTGCAAAAACTTGTAAACTGCAGCCTGGGTTCGAGCACTCAGTTGCTGTTACAGGTTGGAAATGAAAAGAAATTCTATGTTGATGCTTGTTTGCTGCTTTTTAATTAAAAATGGGTGTAAACTTTGTTTGGGGCCTTTGATGTTTATTTTGACCAGATGGGAGGTTAGTGTGGGAGGGAGGAGGTCCGGAACGGGCCCTACGGTGCATGCGCGCGAAAGTAGACAAGCACATTGTTCGGTGTTCCTTACGCCGCTCCCGTTCATGCCTTATTCACGTTGTTACAAGTGCCGGACGACCATTCTCGTTTATTTATTTCCCCACCATCCATTCATCCTTCCCATTCCCCCTCTTGCCCTCTCTATGTTTTCCCTTCCCGTACCCACCACTCTCCCTTTCCGTGCTACTTTTCCCCCCCCTTCCATTAATCACGTTCCCCCTCTCTTTTCATTTCACTCCCTCGTCCCCTGTCCTGTTTTCCCCCGTCCTTTCTGCCTCTCGCCTTTCGCTTGCCCATTTATACCCACCCCCTTATTCTCTTACCCCACCCTCCCTCTTCCACCCATATACCACCACCCCAACATCCACCCATACCATACCATCGCCCTTTATGTTCCCGCCGGCTCGACTGAATTATCCCCAACCCCCCTTGCTTCAGTTCCTCCCCACACTTCCTGCCCTCACCCGATCCTTTTTCCAACCATCATTCCCCTCCCTCCCCCGGATATTTCTGTTGTCATACCTACCTCACCTTCCCCCCCCTTTTCTTGCAAATATTCCGGCCCTTTTGAGGGTGGCCGTTTTCTGTTTGTGCAGACTGCCTCAGCCTCCTACGGTGGCCTACTAATCGGCAACAACTAGCGACGACCGTACATTACTTTTGCCTATCCCACCTCTACTCTACTTACAGTGAGCTGGGCCCCGGACTCTTGTCCCTTCGTTCTGTGATATAAAATCGCTCACTATTGCACAACCGAGGAGCATATACCCACCCCGAACTTCTCACGCACCCTATGAGCCTGTCACGGTATCTTCTTATTTGGTGCTTCCCCACTTGGGATTGCTGTATTAATCACCGCACTGCCATGCCGTGTCCCCCTTGTGCCTTTGCCACATTATTGCCCTTGGCCCCCCCACCGCACCCACGTCCCCCCCCCACTCCTGAGTTCTGGCTTCGCCTCGCGGCCATGCAATACTCGACATCTTGCTCCCCTTTCCCCTGAGACCGACCCTCCACTCCCATGCAGATCACTACCTCAGCCTCCGGTCTCCCCCCTCCTCCTGAGCACAGATATCACCGCCCACAGGTTTGTTTTCTTAGGTAGAGCAAGAGCGCCAGCGCGTCCGCTGGTCTTTCCGCCTGGCATTCGAACCCACGTTTTTGAGTCCCCCACCCGCACAGATCCGGCCTTGGAGCGGCATTTTCGTCGCATTTATTACCCCGTCCCGCTTAATTCCTCTTCATGAGCCACTGAGTTTGTCAGTCCTTTACCGCTTTCCGAACCACTCAATTAGTTGTTCCTCTTTCCACAACCCCCCTGCATAAGCCCGTTCCCTCTTCCCCAGCTTCCGCACCTGTGACTTGGCTCCCCCGGGTGTTTTCTTTCCTCCCATCTTTCCTTCCTCTCGTCTCCCTCTTCTCCTTACCCACATGTTACGTCCTGGTTGCTTGCCTCGCGACTCTTTCCCGCGTGTTTCTTAGCCCCTGGCTTACGTGCTAGTTTTTTCCATCTTGCTGACCTTTTCAGTTCCCTTCCTACCTTCACTCCTTGAGCGCCTTTACCCCCCATTTTTTCCATACCCTTCGGCCGCACTACTGTTCCCGCTTGTGCCAAAATAAATCAACCAGTCCAAAACCAAGAGTCCAAACCGGTTATTGGCCAACTCATTTACAAGCGTTTTTCCTTTGCGTGTTCTACTATGCAATTATTGTCAAACTTAGCCCCTAGTCTGCGCGCAGTACATGCCAATTTGTTCTAATGCCCATGCTATACTGTCGGGCTCCTTTTTACTCATTGGTTTGGTCAGTTCCCTCCTCCCCCGCCTTAATTCTCTTTTCGCCAATTGCCCTCGCTTCTTTTTTTTTTATTTTCATAACCCTTCCCCTTAAACCTCACCCACCATGCTTAGACTCTTTGCACTTGTATGTTTGTTTGTTCTTCCGTGTTGAGCTAATCATTTGCAGTAGATATGTGTACTGCTGTACTGCGATTTTCAAATGTCTCTCGTTTTGCCCTTCTCCCTCCTCACTTCTCCGCTCCAAATCCCATCCCATCTCCTCCCACCTTTATGCCCCCCCCCCAACTCTCCTCCCCTCCCTTAGGCCTCCCCCCTCTCTCCCCTCTCCCCTTTCCCCCTTTCTACTTCCCCCCCCTTTCTGTCCTGATATTCGCAGCTAGAGGTACCCTTATACTCCCAACTCATGGTTCTCGACAGACCCACTGTTGACCACTTTCGACTTTCAACACCCCCACTTCTGTGTCCTTATATGTCACCCTATTAATTTTCATTCGTCTCCTTTCTCCGCACACTATGTGCCCATTCCTGCCTTTATTTATCAGTGACCACCCTGCAAAGCCCGTCGAATAGTGCTCCATCCTTATCCCAATACCCCACTCTCCCCCCTCACCTTCAACCCTACTTTCTCTTCCTCCAGTTTCATCTGCACAGCGGGCTTTGCGAATACCCCAGACAGTATTCCTGCGTCCTTCGGATTTTATGCGTCCCCCGCTCCCGTCCCCAGGTGATGTTTTTCCTCTGCACGTCCCCCTTCTAGTGTTGAATACATTATACCTCCTCTACACGCTCCTCGCGCTTGACTAATTACTTTCCATTCGCATCTCACATTACCTACTGTTCCCACCGTTCCACATTGTCGTATACGATTACATAGCGTTTGACCTGTCTGTAGGATTGTAGCCACTTGTTGTCGTGTAGATCAGTGCGAGCCCATGTTGGGAGGGACTTTCGTTAATGCTACCGATCTGACCTGGAGCTTCAAGTGACTTAACCCTCGTTCACATCAATGTCTTTTCGTCCCCACGTGTGCTCTGATCGCGCCATGGCGCTCTCTTGCAGTTCTTATTTCGTGTATCACTTCGTGACAATTGAAGTGATCTCGATTTTCTGCTATCGAGCCCTCCTCATGGTCCATTGTTTTAAATGCGCCCAGTCGTCCTTCATTTGACGAGTCATTTTTTCCAAACCTCAGTGTTCACTGATCTTCTTTTATTTTATTTTTTATTATACTTCTCCAATTTCTTAATGAGTTAAGCCTGAGTTTTATTTTTTTCAGGAACTTTTAAGTCTGACAAATATGGATAACCTTGCACCCAACTTGATTGATCTTTGATGATTATTTGTTTCAATGGTTTATTACTCATGTTCTCTGCTGATAATTAACTATGCTTAGTTGAAGCTTTGAATGATTTTAACATTTCCACTTTATATGTTTGTCATCTTTGTAATACGTGTAGTAATATGTAGCCAGGTCAAACACTTAATCAATAATTTTGCCAGTCCCAGTTTGTTAGAGCTCAGTTCTTTTTGATTTATTTCATGTGAATAAAGTATAATGGTGAACATTTTGTATATACTATGGCATACAGTGTTGAACTAATTTTTTTATATTTAGTTGCTATGAAAGCTTAAAGGTATGTACTTGAATATAGGTTTTATCCATGAAGAATGTCTTCTATGCTTGATATCAGTAATATTGGATGGTTGTAAAGAATCTTTGAATATTTGGTTGCCTAAAGAATTCTATTCTGATCCATTGAGGTTTATATTAGAGCATCCTCAGCGGTGCGGCCATTTCTATTAGGCTCAAAGGCTTCATGTGTTGGCCATTTACATCCTTCTTTTACTTACACAAGGAGACCTTACTTATCCTTTTCTTTCTACTGCCAAAAAATTATTTTTTTCGGGACTGCTATCTTTTAGGTCTGAGTCAGTGTGGATTCAGCATCCAATTTGATCTTTGGTTTCTTCATTTTAGTATTCTCACTCGGTCCATGGCATTCTATGGTTGTTAGTAGAAAAAGCTTAAAGGGCTCAAAGCTTTCCTTAATGATTGGAAAATAGGTAACTTTAGTATGTTCAGACAGCTATGATTCTGCTTTATTCATTTTTTCCAAATTTCTATTATTTCAATTCCAGTTTGCTTTTACTGTCTACAATTTTTCATTCTCAGGACTGCACCTTTTAAGTCTAAGTCAAAGTGAATCAGCACCCCCGCTATGTTTGGTGTCTCATTTTGAGGTTCTCATTCAATCCATGGCTTTCCATGTTTTTTTTTTTTTTTTTTTTTTTTTTTTTTACAAAGTGCAAAGGACTTGAAGCTTTCCTTATTGTTGGAACTTGAACATATTTGTTATGTTAAAAAATCAGAATTGCTATATCTCATGCTTCCAGATTCTATTATTTCAGACCCATGTTTCTTGTACTGCCAGCTATTTTCTTTATCAGTACTGCTACCTTTTAGGTCTCGGTCAACATGGATTCAGCAGCCAATTTTGATCTTGGTCTCATTTGGAGTTCTCACTTGAACTATGGTTGTCCAGTGTCAAAGCTTAAAGGCCAAAGCTATTTAATGTTGGATTATTATTAGCAATGAAATGCTTGTTTGGTTCTTCTATTTTTTTTTCCCTGTTTGCTTTTGGGAAATGCTCTATTTGTAAAAAAAAAAGTTTTTTATATAGTTTCTTTTGTGATTAGAGTTTGCTTTTGGTGAGGATTCAATTTTTACATTTTGTTAATTTAAATCCATTGAATGTTTGTGTAGCTTTCATGAAATAGGGAATGGAGATATACAACAATGTCATTGGTGGAAATGTTGGAAATAGTAAATATTCTATTTGAATTTGTATATTTGTCTAATTTTGACTAATTATATTAGATAATTCTGTCACCTAGTAGAGTGTAATATTGAGTTTAGACTTTTGCTGATCATTGAAGATTATGTTTGTTATAGCTTTAACGAAATTGGCTATGGGAATATAAAGAACAATTCACAGATGGTCTTAAATCTAGAAGATGATGTACCTCTTTAAGTGGGGGAACAATATTGACATATCTTCTTGTATTCCTCCGTAGGCATCTAGGCAGAATAGTGGGAGTTCCTTGAAAAAGCCCACAGCTTAAAGTCCTATTGCAATTGGTAGGAAAAAAATGTACTATGGGTTTCTAATTGTCCATTTCAATTACTGTACCCTCGGCTTGCTTTCTAGATTCTACTTTGGAATTTAGGTCTTTGCTAGAATTCATAATTTGTTCTTCAACTTGCTTTATTTGTATATATAGCACTTCCTAAAGGCATCTGGGCAATGAGAGAACTATTTGAAGTTTTTACTATATATTGTGGTAAGGATAATAGTGGGGATATTTGCTTGAAAAAGTCAGTAGCTTTAAATCCTAACTGCAATATGGCTGGAAAAATTTGTAATTTCAGTTTCGTACCTTGGCTTGCTTGCTATGATTTTGAACTTTGGGATTTCAGTTTTTGCTAGAATTATTTTTTGTCCAACTGCTTATTATTATATATCGCTTCATAAAGGCATCTAGGCAATGAGAGAATCATTTGAAGTTTTTTGTGAATATTGTGGTAAGGATAATAGTGGGAGTTGCTTGAAAAAGCCAGTGGCTTTAAAGTCCTACCGCAATATGGTAGGAAAAAATTGTAACTATGGGTTTTTTAATTGCTCCTTTCATTTTCTGTACCCTGGCTGGTTTCTTAGATTTTCTAGTTGGAATTTAAGTTTTTGCTAGAATTCATAATTTTTCTTCAACTTGCTTTATTTATAATATCAATTCATAAACCTAAGTGAGTTTGCTTCACTGTCTGAATTCTCTATATAAAAGGGACAGATTGTAGAGAAATTTTGTGAATGAATAAACACTATTTTCCACAGTTTAGTATCTTGATAGAGAAATGAGTTGCAGTGAATCGTGCAACGAGCAAAACAAACTAGAAATTTGATTTGATTTTTTGGTTTTTTTTGTGCACAGGTGCATAGTGGCAAGAAAATTGGGATAAAACATTTTTATTATTTGTTTTGACTTCTCTATTGACAAAAGATTAATTTCCTTTTCTTGTTATTGGACTTTTTATTATTGAAATCATATCTACTTTAGTTATCGGTCTTTGTCTTTTTGCAGGAATTGTTGGCCATATTAGTTTAATTGCTAGTTGATTTCTTTATTTTTTATCAGTTCTTGAAATTATATATGCTTGTAAACAATGCTTCCAAGCTGTCATGCATTCTAGTGAAAAGTATGTGTTAATTTTGTGACACAATGTCTTATGAATTGTTTTTTTTTTTTTTTTTTTTTTTTTTTTTTTTTTTAAAATTGATGGATTTAAGTTGTGCATGGTTCTAGAAGCAGCCCAAGCTTGTGATTAATGTGGGAGTATGGTTGATATATGGCTTCTATGTTGAGAGTCTAATGACTAGTATGTGTGGTGAAGATGGTTTACTAGTCTAGAAGTAGTTTATTTTTTATTTCATTAGTGTAGTGTCTGTTTATCTCATTGATTCTCTTCTTGTCAACTCTTTGAAATTGACTACTAAAAAATTATTATGGAGTCCTTATGTGACTTTTTCGGTGAATTTTTGTTGTTCTGTGATGATGAATTTGGGGAAACATTTTTCTACAAGCTAAATTGCGTATGGTTTCTCGTGTCTAGGGTTATTTTAAGTGGCAAGGTCATGATATTTATTAAATCATATATTATTTTTTTTGAAAAAATCTCTGGCCTACTAGAAATAGTGGGTATTTTTTTCTGTATGGATTCAAATGTTTCTGGTTGTGATTATTTACATGTACTATGGAGAAAATAGGTCAGTGTGCATCTTTTTTTTTTTCTTTTTTTTTTTTAAATGTTATTAGGTTTAGATTATTGTTGATGAAGGGAATGGTTAAATTATAAAATGGTGGGTTAGGCATGGTACCAAATTGGGTTTTTTATAAAACTTCTGGAAGAAGCGTTGAGACCTTAGGAGCAATAGTTTGTATATTCATTCTCTCTGGTTCTCCTATCCTTCGTGAGAAAACAGTGTGGAGTAGAAGTTTGAGTGGAATGATCAAATAATTACAAAAGGGGATATAATTAAGAGAATTATGGAGAAGATGGAGTCCAGTGAGCCGAAAAAGAGATTTGCGGCTTGTGGGGGAATGGAGATTACGGAAGATTAGGTTTAGGGAGCTGGAGTCTCAGTGGAGGCCTGTCCTGTTGTTGTGTGTGCCTTTGAGAATTATGCGTTAAAGCCATTGCTGTGGTGGGCCCATACCTCTCTAAATGTTATTGTCTTTCTAACTTCAATTACTAATATTATGAGTTTCAGCTCATAAATTAATAATTCTCTTGTCACAGATAATGGTCGCATTTATGCTACTGGTCTTAATGATTTTGGACAGCTCGGCATATTAGAAAATATAAGTTATTCTTTGGTATTATATTTCTAACTCCTTTTTTTTTCCATGAAGAGAGTGTCTATGTTGGACTGCTGATTCTAGATTGTTCACTTACTCATTCTCTTATTATCTTATTATTATTAACTGGTTGTGCACATCTCAACTGGTGTATTATCACTCTGCAGCCATTACAGGTGAGAGAACTGATGATGTTCAAAGAAATAATGTGGTAAATGCTAGAAATAATTTAATTCTTTATGTTCCTCATTTTCACATTAAGGCTTCTTGGACAAAGATTACACTATCAATAATTCTAAGCGGTATGAGACTGCGACATATGAGGTATCTCTAAAACCTGATTGTCATGAGAGGGCTTCCATGAGAATGGATTGAGATAACACTTGGTACTGAATCTAAAGCCAAGCGCGATCCATATTCACATTGATAAGTTGATATATAGTTTCACATGAAGGATACTATGGGGTAAATTTTATAAAAAACTGGTACTAAGTGAAATGTCAATATGCCAGAGTTTATCATTGGAAAGAGCGATGTTGTATTGTAGTGCCATGAGCATACTAAATATGAAATGTTTGAACAACTTCTTCCTAATTAAGTTGGTATGTTAAGTGATAAACTAATAAGAGCACTTTTAGACTCAAGACTTGACTATGAGTAAATGAATCTACTGTGCATGTGGAAGTCAAGAGATTGTGTCAGTGATTTTCTTTGTCATGTAGGTATGGACAATTTTTTTATGTGACTAAGTTAGGCATGACAGAAATATATGTTACCTATTGAAGAGAAATAATAAGATTCAAAATAGATTATATTGTTGTCAATGTGATTTAAGAGTATCTCGGTAAGTCTATTTATATTAGTAAATCTACAAGGCTATTGTAAGTTTGGCAGCATAAACTTCATTTTTTCTATATCTCTCTCCTATAATATGCATCCTCAAGGGGAGCCTAGTCTAGATAGCTTAATTAATGTATATACAATATCTTGTTAATTGGTGATGTTGAAGTTCTACTTCTATAATTTGTCACACATGTAGCGATTGATTTGTAACATTTTGGAATGAGTATGTGGATAACACCAGTAAAACTTGTGTGATGTGATAGCAAGATTAGTCAACAAATTCTTTTATTCATGAATTGTGTATGACTAGTATTTTGTTCGGATACAAATAAAGAATCCTTTTTTTTAATCTACTTCTGAGTTTTCTTGTTTATTTTTGCAATTTCTTCTCTTTCTGTAGCTTTTTTCTTCTTGAGTTGGAAATTTATTCTAAAATTTATAGAATGTGAACATTTAATTCAACTAAAATTTCAAGTATGTTCACATGCATTGGTTGTTAGGTTCGGTATTGCACAACCAATTTGTACATACTTGAAATTTTAGTAATGTCCAAGAATCATAACTTGGCCACAAGTGGTGGAAATTGTGGTCCTTGAGATATTGAGGTGATCATTATTATTCTATGGGGGAGAAACTTCCTCATTTCACTCGTCTTCTTTTGTTTTTTTCTTTGCCCAACTCTGACAAGGATTTTTTATTTAACAAATTTTCTTTCTTGGGACTGATACCTTTTTGGTCTAAGTCAATGCAGATTCCGCATCCCAATATTGATTTTTGGTTTCTTCATTTTGGAATTCTCACTCAATCCAAGGCGGTCCTATGTTTGTTTTTAGAAGAAAGCTTAAAGGGCTGAAAGCATTCTTTAATGATTGAAACTTGAATCACTTTGGTAATGTTGAGACAACAATAATTTACTTGATTTCCTATTGCTTTTGATCCATGTTTTGGTTTTTACTGCCTGTAATTTTTCATTCTCAAGACTCTATTACCTTCTTAGCTCTATGTCAATGATTCAGCACCCTGGTTTGATGTTTGATTTCTTCATTTTGTAGTTCTTAATCAATCCATGGCTTTCCAATGTTTGTTTTTACAAAAAAGTGTATGGGCTCAAAAGGTTTTCCTTGATGATTGGCACTTGAATAATATTGGTTATGCTNTTTTAATTCTGGAAACTTAAAAGGTTTACAATGTGAATGCAATTATTATAGACTAGAGTGGATAATTCATAGTGAATAAAGATGAGAAAAGAAAAATAGTTTTAGTAACTCTTTTATTTTGCCAGATGGTTTTTTGTTTAATAAACATTGGTTTCTGGTGTAACTTTTTCAATTCAACAGGGTTTAACCAATTTTAGCAAATTTCTTGGAGAATTTGGCCTTAGTGTGTTCTCATACCTTGTTATCCTAACTGGTTGTTTAACCATAGTTTTTACTTTCATCTAGTTAATGGACACATCGAAGTTTTGTTTTGAATTGGCTCATCTTCTTGGGCAGCCTTTCAAATATTGTATCAGGGACTGCAGTAACTGTTTGAATGTGCAGCCAGTCTTGGTTCAAAAAGGAAACGCATGGTGACCATGTCTCTTTTTAGCTAAAATGACCATATAATCAGGGTGCAAGGGAGGGCTCGATACTACTCTTTGCATGACAGATTTTAGCAAAACGTTGAGATATCAAATAGGTATGCTATACCCATCGGTTCTTTATCCACTAATTTTTTTCCTTCATTATGATAATACAATCTTTTAGCGCTTCGAATTGAAAAATTCAACTGTTTTATCGTTTATAGATGTGAGTAACTTGAGCAGAGACGTTTACCACATCTACCGAAGGTGCTATTTCTTGTGGTTTACATTTTTTTCTATATCTCTCTCCTATAGTATGCATCCTCAAAGGGAGCCTAGTCTAGATAGCTTACAGTTGAAATCAAATACCTTTCATAACAACCTTGCATGGGGAAGGTTAGGGCATGATCCATGGTTAAAAGAATATATGCTAGTGTATATACATGTCTATGATGTCCTTGTACATTCCTAATCTTTTCTAATATATTTACTGAAGCATTCTATTGCTTTTTTTATTTTTTATTTTTTTGTTTTTTGGTAGTGGATGGGGAGCTCTACATTTGGGGAAAGAACTCCAATGGACAGCTTGGTCTTGGAAAAAGTAACAACTGAACCTCAACGTAATGTTATATGTTTCTATGTCTGCTGTCATTTTATGTATTTTTCTATTGAGAATGTTTTACTTACTGTAGCATTAGTTTTCTAGACAGTGAAGAAATGACGTTCTAACTTATTCTCAAACTGATACTATATGGTACTGAATACGATATGCAGAAGCGGCAAAAGTAGTTCCTGCTCTGACAAAAATAGAGTGCTTGAGTGGAATCTGCATAAAACTTGTAAAACTTGCAGCCTTGGGTTCTGAGCACTCAGTTGCTGTTACAGGTTGGAACTGAAAAGACATTCTATGTTTGATGCTAGTTAGTTGCTGCTTTTATTAATTAAAAAATGCTAGGGTGTAAACTTTGTTTGGCCTTGATTGTTTATATTTTGATCCAGATGGAGAGGTTTTAAGTTGGGGAGGAGGAGGGTCCGGAAGACTTGGTGATGGCTATGAATCAAGCATTTTAGGGTTCTTAAGCAGCTCCAGGTTCATTTGTTGATTTTATAATCTTTAGTGGTTTAAAGTGAAAAAGAAAATTTTTCGCTTATTTTTATTTGCAAAATTAGAACTTTTCACAATTCCACTGCTTGAAAATCTGACGATCTGTTTCTCTTAATTAAAGTACATACAATATCTTGTTAATTGGTGATGTTNGCCTTCATTTTCTTTTTCCAACTGCCGAAGTCGATCTTCCCATCATATTGGGATATCTCCATTCGGGTGGTGCTCATTTTCCTGTAATGACAAAGAAAGAAACACAAAGAAAAGAAAGTCTAAGGCGTACTTGGCGTTGTTACACAAGAAGTTGCCAATTACTGCCAGACAGTTTTTAAGGCGGTCACTGGTATTCCAGCCGATATACCCTTACACTTTATCAAGATTTGACTCTCTAGAACCAATTCTAGACTCAAGAAAATAATCGAATCAAAAAACCCCCAATTTCCGAAACCCTAATTTTGTGAAACCCTAATTTCTGTTTCTTTAACAAAAATTCCCAAATTCACAAAACCCTAATTTCGTAAGAGAAAGATTTACTCTCTAGGACTTAATTTCGAGACTCCCAAGGAAAACCCCAATTTTTCAGAAAGGAGCCCTAATTTAAGAAACCCTAATTTTGCAGAACACGAACTTCACTTTTAAGAAAATGGCTCTGATACCACTGTTATACTTTAATAGCAAAAACTGATCTAACAACGCACCACAATCAAACCAAGAAACACAAGAATACCACAAAGATCAAACACACAGAACAAGCCACGATTTACCGTGGTTCACTTATCCTTTTATGGATAAGCTACATCCAAGTTGAGCTCAAGAACGGTATGAGCTCGCTGCACTTCGATTACCAGAAAACCATCAAGATTACACAGATTCAACACTCACCAGATCTACCCGTTTACAACAGCAATCAGCCTTATAAGATACCCTCTGAATATCCCAAACCCGAGAGAACAACACTCTCACCTGAATGATTAAAGCCCCTAATCACTCGACTGATACTCACAATCTAGAATGTAGAATCTCAACCCTAACACAGAGAAAAATAACCGACTCAAATAACCCTAGCCACTGTCGTTTTCTCTCTCTATCAAAACTGAATGAACATACGCTTATATATGGTTTGACTCTGTGAGTGATCCTGGCCGTTCAATCTGAAACGCATCCTGTGGTCTGAATTTTTCCCAAGTTAATATGCCTAAAACGACGTCGTATTAGTGTTACTTAAACGACGCTGTTTCAGGCTTCCATATTTAACATCTAACATAACTTATTCTCAAACTGATACTATATGGTACTGAATACGATATGCAGAAGCGGCATAAGTAGTTCCTGTTCTGACGAAAATAGAGTGCTTGAGTGGTATCTGCATAAAACTTGCAGCTTTGGGTTCTGAGCACTCAGTTGCTGTTACTGGTTGGAACTGAAAAGACAGATTCTATGTTTGATGCTAGTTAGTTGCCGATTTTGTTAATTAAAAAATGCTAAGGTGTAAACTTTGTTTGGCCTTGATTGTTTATATTTTGATCCAGATGAAGGAGAGGTTTTAAGTTGGGGAGGAGGAGGGTCTAGAAGACTTGGTCATGGCCATGAATCAAGCATTTTCGGGTTCTTAAGAAGCTCCAGGTTCATTTGTTGATTTTATAATCTTTAGCGGTTTAACTTGAAAAAGAAAATTTTTCGTTTATTTTTATTTGCAAAATTAGAACTTTTCACATTTCCACTGCTTGAAAATCTGTCAATCTGTTTCTCTTAATTAAAGTACATACAATATCTTGTTAATTGGTGATGTTGAAGTTGTACTTCTATAATTTGTCACACATGTTGCGGTTGATTTGTGATATTTTGGAATGAGTATGTGGATAACACCAGTAAAACTTGTATGATGTGATAGCAAAGATTAGTCAACAAATTCTTTTATTCATGAATTGTGCATGACTAGTATTTTGTTTGGATACAAATAAAGAGTCCTTTTTTTTAATCTGCTTCTGAGTTTTCTTGTTTATTGTTACATTTATCATTTTATCATTTTATTTTTCTGGTATTTATTAGTGTGTATCACAATCTGGCTACCGAGGCGAGTTAGTAAAAATTTGGAAAGAACAATGAACTCTAGCTATGATATCAACTTAATGCAACCATAGACAGGGACCTCTTGAAGTTTCACTTCACATCTATTATGTAACTTTATTATGTTTAAGGTTAATGGAATCTTAAGTCTCCAGGAAATTTCAGGGTGGAAGTTTTATTTTTTGAATGAGATATAAGCTACTAGGTGGAAAATCTCGTCTTCCTAGAGACAGCATTTTACTTCATTTGTCTTCTCTACTTATTTCCTCCGTGGATGGACAGGACTCTTTGTTCCCTTTTAGTTATGAATTAATAGATACTTTTTGCACAGTGAATACACACCAAGACTTATCAAGGAACTTGAGAAAGTCAAGGTATTTTATTTGTGTTGATTCAACTGGTGATTGATGTTGTCAGCACTGAAATGAATGTGTCATTTATTATGGCCTTTTGACCTCATCGCAGGGTCAAAAATGCACCTTTTGACCTCATCGCAGGGTCAAAAAAGCGGCTGCTGGGCTTCTGCATTCGACATGCATTGATGGTATTTCATCAACTTTTCTTGTGCCTAATCTTCTCCATGATGTCTCTTATCTGACTAAGGTTAAACAATCATGACTTCTGAAATTCCAGGAAAGGGCTGTGTCTTTATTTTTGTTGAGAAAGCAGCAGATAAGATGGTGAGTTCTAGAATTTGTAATTTGATAGGTTTTGGCAACCACAGTTCAGGTCAATTGTGTAGGCTCTTCTTGTAGCGTTTATTTACCTTGTCAAATGATAATATTATTAATGAAATGAATGTAGGTCTTTCAAAACAGAAAAAATGCAACAACGCCATCCATGAATAGCAAGCTACCATATTCAGATGAAGTTGCATGTGGTGGTTATCACACGTGTGTTGTGACAAGTTCTTATATCGATTTTCTCCTCCTTTCTTTTATTTTAAAGTTCTTTCATATATGTAAGAGGGATTTTCTGAGAATATCTAATCCTTAGACCATTGTGATTTTTCATCATGATTTCTTGCTAGATTGTTCATCACGTGATTTGCACAACAAGAAATCGCAAGTCTCTTGACAGTGTGGGTTTTTTTTTTTTTTTTTTTTTTTTTTTTTTACTCTCAAGAATCAGTTTCTTGAGGGAGAAACAAGTATAACATCTCATGTGGACAAAGAGAATGATTTTAGCTGTAAATGAGTTATTTCTTTATTCAAATTTGCACTTCTTAAAGTAAATATACTATTGTTTATTGTATATGTTTGTCATGAGATTTTCTCATCCTATTTTTTGTCCTGTATTGGTGGAGTCTTGCCCAATTGGACTTGAGCATGTTGGAAAGGAGGAGTCTAATTGAAATGCTTGGTTCAAGGTTTACTATATTGTTCAAGAAATACTGGTTAATGCTAATTGGTGGTGTATGGTCTGATGTATTACTTCTACTTGGTGCAAGTTTTAATTTTAATTTGCTTCTTATTCAGGTTGTTTCATAATGGGGTTGGCAGTTTTAGTGTGGAAGTAAAAATTTTGCAGTAGTCTCGCTATCTTTCTTTTTATTTTATTTTTTATTATACTTCTCCAATTTCTTAATGAGCTAAGTCTGAGTTTTAGGGAACTTTCAAAGTTCGTGACGAATATGGATAACCATGCAGCACCCAACTTGATTGATCTTTGATGATTATTTGTTTATTGTATATGTTTGTCATGAGATTTTCTCATCCTATTTTTTGTCCTGTATTGGTGGAGTCTTGCGCACTTGGACTTGAGCATGTCGAAAAGGAGGAATCTAATTGAAATGCTTGGTTCAAGGTTTACTACATTGTTCAAGAAATACTGGTTAGTGCTAATTGGTGGTGTATGGTCTGATGTATTACTTCTACTTGGAGCAAGTTTTAAGTTTAATTTGCTTCTTATTTAGGTTGTGTCATAATGGGGTTGGCAGTTTTAGTGTGGAAGTAAGTAAAAATTCTGCAGTAGTCTCACTACCTTTCTTTTTATTTTATTTTTTATTTTACTTCTCCAATTTCGTAATGAGCTAAGCCTGAGTTTTATTTTTTCAGGAACTTCCAAAGTTCTTGACGAATATGGATAACCTTGCACCCAACTTGATTGATCTTTGATGATTATTTGTTTCCAATGGTTTATGACTCATTGTTCGGTGCTGATAATTAACTATTTTTAATTGAAGCTTTGAATGATTTAAACATTCCCACTTTTATAATGTTTGTCATCTTTGTAATCACGTGTTAGTAATATGTACCCAGGTCAACACTTAATCAATAAATTTCAGCCAGGTCCCAGTTTGTTATAGCTCAATTCTCTTTGATTTATTTCTATGTGAATCATATTATAATGGTGAACATTTTGTTATTACTATGGCATACAGTTGTTGAACTATTTTTGTATATTTAGTTGCTATGAAAGCTTAAAGGGTATGTCAGTTTAATATATAGGTTTTTATCCATGAAGAATGTTCTCTATGCTTGATATTGGAATATATTGGATGGTTGAGTATAAAATCTTTGAATTATTTGGCTGCCTAATGAATTCCTATTCTTGATCCATTGAGGTTTATATTAGAGCATCGTCAGAACTCAGAGGTGCGACCATTTCTATTAGGCAGGTCAAGGCTTCATGTGTTGGCCATTTACTTATCATTTTCTTTTTACTTACACAAGGAGACCCTTTTACTTAGCCTTTTCTTTTTACTGCCAAAAAATTTTCTTTCTCAGGATTGCTGTATTTTAGGTATGAGTCAATGTGGATTCAACACCCCAATTGTGATATTTGGTTTCTTCATTTTAGTATTCTCACTCGATCCATGGTGGTCTATGTTTGTTTTTAGAAGAAAGCTTAAAGGGCTCAAAGCTTTCCTTAATGATTGGAAATTGGGTAACTTTGGTGATGTTCAGATAGCTATAGGTGCGTTTGGTTTATTATTTTGGATAGGATTTTGGGAATAATATTGGGTAATTGAATGGGGGAGTATTACGAGGTAAAATTTAAAAATTTATAAAAAAGCTCCTAGGGTTTACTAATTTAATTAAATACCCCAACATATAAAATGACAAAAATACCCCCACCACTTGTAGTGCTAGATTGCGGCCACCATCGTCGGAATCTGGTCGGAAAATTGCGTTACGACACAGACCAGTCGGATCTGTGTCATAACACGTCGTTATGGCATTTTTCGACCAGATCTGTGGTGGATCTGGCCGGAAAATGCCAGATCTACAGCTTGTTGTGGCCGTCGATGGCTGAAAAAGGCTAAAACGATGGCTAGATCTGGTCTTTTCTAGCCAAATCCACTGTAAATCTGGCCAGAAAAGGCCAGATCAGTGAACTACAGGCCAGTGGCCGTCGTGGTATAGGCCATTGTACAGATTCCGGCTATCACCAACGGTGGTTGTCGGAATCTGGCAAGTATGGGTTGATATGGGTGTTTTTGTTAGTTTTTAAACTTTTTTGGAGGGGTATTTAATGAAATTAATAAACTTAAGGGGTCTAAAAGTAATTAAAAAATATAGTAATATTTATGGAATAATGTGCCAAATAATATTTGGAGAATAGGATTGGGAATATGGGTAGAAATATTAAATCAAATGCATCCTATGATTCTGCTTTATTTCTTTTTTCCAAATTTTCTATTATTTCAATTCCATGTCTTACATTTTGCTGCCAACAATTTTTCATTCTCAGTATTGTTACCTTTTCAGTTTACGTCAAAGTGAATTCAGCACCCCTGGTATGGTTGGTGTCTTCATTTTGAAGTTCTCACTCAATCCATGGCTTTCCAATGTCTTTTTTTTTTTTTTTTTTTTTTTTTTTTTTTTTTTTTAACAAAGTGCCAAGGACTTAAGGCTTTCCTTATTGTTTGGAACTTGAATCATATTAATTATGTTTAAAAAAATCAATGAATTGTTATATCTCATACTTCCAGATTTCTATTATTTCAGACCCATGTTTTTCTTGTTACTGCCAGCTATTTTTCTTTATCAAGACTGCTACCTTTTAGGTCTCGGTCAACGTGGATTCAATACCCCGATTTTGATCTGTGGTTTCTTCATTTTGGAGTTCTCACTTGAACTATGGTTGTTTAGTGTCAAAGCTTAAAAGGCTCAAAGCTATTTTTAATGATTGGAACTTTGATTATTAAAGCAATGAAATGCTATGTTTGATACTTGTATTTATTTTATTTCAAATCCCTGTTTTTCTTGTTGGGAAAAATGCTCTATTTGTTAAAGAGAAAAGGTTTTTATATAGTTTCTTCGTGATTAGAGTTTGCTTTTTGGTGAGGATTCAATTTTTAAATATTTTGTTAATTTAAAATCCATTTAATCTTTGTTGTAGTTTCCATGAAATAGGGAATGGAGATATACAACAATGTCATGGTGGTGGAAATGTTGGAAATAGTAAATAGTTTAGGCTTTGTTTGGTTCACTATTCTGATGTTTTTTAGAATAGTATTTTGGAAAAAGTAAAATTGAGTTGGGTTGAGTTGAGTTATTTTTACGAGAAATGTAATTATTGATGTTTTGAGTTGAATAAAATAGAATGAGATTTTGAGAATATTAAAACAAATACATTTTTGGGTGTTTGAATAGAATAGTGGAATAGGATCGGGTAAAAATAGTGAATTAAAGGAGCCCATATATTTTGAATTTGTATTAGTTGTCTAATTTTGACTAATTAACTATTTAGATATTTTTTGTCAACTCTAGTAAAGTGTAATGTTGAGTTGAGATTTTTGCTATATCTATTGAAGATCATGTTTGTTATAGCTTTAATGAAATTGGCTATGGGAATATAAAGAACAATATCACAGTTGGTCTCAAATCTAGAAATGATGATGTACCTCTTTATGTGAGGGCAGAATATTGACAATATCTTCTTGTTATTCCTCTTGTAGGCATCTAAGCATCTAGGCAGAATAGTGGGAGTTGCTTGAAAAAGCCAACAACTTTAAAGTCCCTACTGCAATATGGTAGGAAAAAATTATAATATGGGTTTTAAATTGTTTTATTTTCAATTTTTGTACCCTCAGCTTGCTTTCTTAGATTTTCTACTCTGAAATTTAAGTTTATGCTAGAATTTATAATTTTGTTCTTCAACTTGCTTTACTTGTTATATATAGCACTTCATAAAGGCATCTGGGCAATGAGAGAACTCATTTGAAGTTTTTTACTGTATATTGTGGTAAGGATAATAGTGGGAATTTGCTTGAAAAAACCAGTAGCTTTAAAGTCCTAACTGCAATATGGTTGGAAAAACTTTGTACTATGGGGTTTTAATTGTTCCATTTTCAGTTTCTGTTTTGTTCTTTAACTTGCTTTATTTATTATATATCGCTTCATAAAGGCATCTAGGCAATGGGAGAACTCATTTGAAGTTTTTTACTGAATATTGTGGTAAGGATAATAGTGGGAGTTGCTTGAAAAAGCCAGTGGTTTTAAAGTCCTATTGCAATATGGTACGAAAAAAATTGTACCAATGGGTTTTTTAATTGTTCCATTTTCATTTTCTGTACCCTTGGCCTGCTTTCTTAGATTTTCTAGTTTGGAATTTAAGTTTTTGCTAGAATTCATAATTTTGTTCTTCAACTTGCTTTATTTATTATATATTACTTCATAAACCTAAGTGAGTTTGCTTCACTGTTTGAATTCTCTATATAAAAGGGGCAGGTTGTAGAGAAATTATGTGAATGACTAAACACTATTTACCTCAAGTTTTATTATCTTGATAGAGAAATGAGTTGTAGTGAATCGTACAACGAGCAACAACAATCTAGAAATTAATTTGATTTTTTTCTTTTTGTGCACAGTTGTGTAGTGGCATGAAAATTGGGATAAAATATTTTTTTTTTTTTTTGACTTCTTTGTTAGACAAAAGATTAATTTCTTTTTCTGGTTATTGGACTTTTTTTATTTATTGAAATCATATCTACTTTTAGTTATTAGGTCTTTTGTCTTTTCGCAGTAATTGTTGGTCATTTTATAAGTTTAATTGCTAGTTGATTTCTTGATTTTTTATCAGTTCTTGAAAAGATTATATTCTTGTTAAATGATGCTTCCAATGCTCTCCATGCATTTTTGTGAGACCATGGGCTATCCCTCAACTACCCTGCCCTTGGGCCGTCGGGCAAGGGGCTTTCCCATGCGGCCCACTCATAGGAATATCCCCACCCCTGCAAGTGGGTTTCTTTCGCCTTCCCCACCTCTCGAACACAAGACCTGTAGGCTAAGTACTTGTGACAAGAGAGGTGAGTAAGCTAGCCTGATGGTACTCACCTCTCTTGTCACAAGTACTTAGCCTGCAGGTCTTGTGTTCGAGAGGTGGGGAAGTTGAAAGAAACCCACTTGCAGGGGTGGGGATATCCAAGTGAGTGAGGCCTATGGTACTCACCTCTCTTGTCACAAGTACTTAGCCTGCAGGTCTTGTGTTCGAGAGGTGGGGAAGTTGAAAGAAACCCACTTGCAGGGGTGGGGATATTCCTATGAGTGGGCCACATGGGAAAGCCCCTTGCCCGACGGCCCAAGGGGGGGTAGTTGAGGGATAGCCCATGGTCTCACAAAAAAAGGCTACTTTTTATTGTGAGGACCCGGATTCGGCTCATGGGCTATCCCAATCTTGGGCTCTTTCCCTCATGGGCTTTCCCAATCTTGCCCCGACAGCCCCACTCATAGGAATATCCCCACCCCTGCAAGTGGGTTTCTTTCGCCTTCCCCACCTCTCGAACACAAGACCTGCAGGCTAAGTACTTGTGACAAGAGAGGTGAGTACCATAGGCCTCACTCACTTGGATATCCCCACCCCTGCAAGTGGGTTTCTTTCGCCTTCCCCACCTCTCGAACACAAGACCTGCAGGCTAAGTACTTGTGACAAGAGAGGTGAGTACCATCAGGCCAGCTAGCCTGATGGTACTCACCTTTCTTTTCACAAGTACTTAGCCTACAGGTCTTGTGTTCGAGAGGTGGGGAAGGCAAAAGAAACCCACTTGCAGGGGTGGGGATATTCCTATGAGTGAGGCCGCCGGGGCAAGATTGGGAAAGCCCATGAGGGAAAGAGCCCAAGATTGGGATAGCTCATGAGCCGAATCCGGGTCCTCACAATAAAAAGTAGCTGGCCTGATGGTACTCACCATGCTTCCCAATTGACTATAGTCCCTTGGTCTTGGGTTCGAGTGGTAGGGAAGGCAAAAGAAATCCCTTAAGGGGGGGAGATAGTCCTAGTGAGTGGGGCCGCCGGGGCAAGATTGGGAAAGCCCATGAGGGAAAGAGCCCAAGATTGGGATAGCCCATGAGCCGAATCTGGGTCCTCACAATTTTAGTGAAAAGTATGTGTTAATGATGGTCCAACTTAAATTAAATATTGATCTTGTAATTGAACATATATCTTCCCCACCATTATAATGGTACAATGTCTGCTAATTATTATTAGTTCTTTTATGAAAAATATTAAACCCGATTGATGTGTTGTCCTTGTTTTCTTTTGCTGCTGTTGTTTATTGCATATTTATGTCATGATATTTTCTCATCCTATTTTTGTCATTTATCATTGTATATCTATGGTGGAGTCTTGTACTTGGGCTTGTGCTTGTCAGAAAGGTGGAATCTAATTTAAATGCTTGGTTCAAGTATTTCGTAATTTGTTAAAGCTTTTGGAGAGACTTGAATTTAAATTTAATTCTGTGACACAATGTCTTATGAATTGTTCTTCTCATTTTTTTCAAAAAAAATAAAAATAAAAATTTATGGATTTAAGTTTGTGCATGGTTCTAGAAGCTGCCGAAGCTTGTGATTAATGTTGGAGTATGGTTTGATATATGGCTTCTATGTTGAGAGTCTAATGATCTACTTATTGTTCTTGTGTGAAGATTGGTTTTACCAGTTTAGAAGTAGATTATTGTTTTTATTTCATTCAGTGTAGTGTCTGTTTATTTCATTGATTCTCTTCTCTGTCAATTCTTTTGTTAAATTGACTCTAAAAAATTATTATTAGAGTCCTTACGGGCTTTTACGGTGCATTTTATGTTGTTCTTGTGATGATGAATCTGGGGAAACATTTTTCTACAAGCTAATTTTGTTTATGGTTTTTGTGTCTAGGGTTATTTTAAAGTGGTAAGGTCATGATATTTATTTAATCATATTTTGTATTCCTTTGAAAACATCTGTGACCTTCCTAGAAACCGTGGTTGTATTTTTTTTTTCTGTATGGATTCAAATGTTTTTGGTTGTGATTTTTTACATATACTATTGGCAAAAATGGTTTAGTGTGCATCCTTTTTTTTTTTTTTTTTTTTTTTTTATGTTTAGTAGGTTTAGATTACTATTGATGAAGGGAAATTTATTCTAAAAATTATAGAATGAGAATTTTTAACTCAACAAAAATTTCAAGTATGTACACATACATTCGTCGTTAGGTTCGGTATTGCACAACCAATTTGTACGTACTTGAAATTTTAGTTATGTCCAAGAATCATAACTTGGCCACAAGCGGTGGAAATTGTGGTCCTAGAGATATTGAGGTAGATATTGAGGTGATCATTATTATTCTATGGGGGAGAAACTTCCTCATTTCACTGTGTCTTTTTTTTTTTTTTTTGCCTAACTCTGACAAGGATTTTTAATTTTAACAAATTTGTTTTCTCAGGATTGATACCTTTTTGGTCTAAGTCAATGTGGATTCAGCATCCCAATATTTATTTTTGGCTTCTTGATTTTGGAGTTCTCACTCGATACAAGGTGGAAAGATACAGATATGAAGAGAACAATCTAGAAAGAAAATGCAGAAAAACAGAGCAAGAAACATGTGAATTCTGGAAAATGGGAATCTGTTATTTCTTCTAACTGGCTGAACTAACAAAGAGAAGGAAGGCTGACTTTATATATACCCCCATCAGTTATCAAACGCAGCGTTTTATAACATTTGTGTATAAAAACGATGCGAATTAGTTACACTTAAAATATTAAAGTATTAAACTAAGCTTCTTCTTGATTTGCATAAGCCGAATCCCAACCAAGTCCTACAGTCTTCTTCTTCTTCTTTTATCAACATCTTCCCTTAATTCAAACCTCTTTCGTATTTCCATTCTTCTCAACATGGTCCTATGTTTTTAGAAGAAAGCTTAAAGGGCTCAAAGCATTCCTTAATGATTGGAACTTGAGTCACTTTGGTAATGTTTAGACAACAATGATTTCCTTTATTTCCTATTACTTTTGATCCATGTTTTGGTTTTTACTGCCTGCAATTTTTCATTCTCAGGACTCTGTTACCTTAGCACCCTGGTTTGATGTTTGGTTTCTTCATTTTGTAGTTCTCAATCAAT
The DNA here is from genome assembly GCF_008641045.1 of Pistacia vera. Taxonomy (NCBI): domain Eukaryota; kingdom Viridiplantae; phylum Streptophyta; class Magnoliopsida; order Sapindales; family Anacardiaceae; genus Pistacia; species Pistacia vera. The sequence goes on along the minus strand of NW_022196281.1, from coordinate 451,181 downwards.
CCATGGCTTTCCAATGTTCGTTTTTACAAAAAAGTGTATGGGCTCACAAGGTTTTCCTTAATGATTGGCACTTGAATAATATTGGTTATGCTTAAAAAAGGCAATGAATAATATTGGTTATACTTCCAGATTTTCTATTATTTCAAATCCATGTTTTGCTTTTTACTACTGCCAACTATTTTTCTTTATCAGGATTCTTACCTTTTAGACTAAGTTAGTGGATTCAGCACCCCGATTTTGATTTTTGGTTTCTCATTTCAAAATTCTCGCTTGAACCATGGCTGTCCAGTGTAGCTTAAAGGGCTTCAGGCTATCCTTAACGATTGGAACATGAATTATTTTGGTAATGTTCAGAAAGAAATGAATTCCCATGTTACTTCTATCTTTTCTATGCATGTTTTGCTTTGTCTTAAAGCTGCTCTGTTTGTTAAAAAGAAAGTTTTTATATATTTTCTTTGTGATTAAGTGTCTGCTTTTGGTGACTATGTAGAATTAATTTTCAGATATTTTGTTAATTTTAAATCTATTGAATCTTTGTTGTCGCTTCCATGAAATGGGGAATTGGATATATAACAATGTCATGGTGATAGAAATTTAGGAAATAATAAATACTTTCTATTTGTCCAATGTTGACTAATTTACTGTTTAGATATTTCATGCTAACCCTAGTAGAATGTCATACGATATCTAGTTGAGATTTTTGCTGCATCTATTGAAGATCATGTTTGTTATAGCTTTCATGAAATAGGCGATGCAAATATATAGCACAATGTCGAGCTGGTATTAAATCTACGACTGATGATGCACCTCTTTAAGTGAGAGTAGAATATAGATAATATCATCTTATTATTTTGCCTTTGACAAGTTTAACATGATAATGAGGATGAAATTCTCAATTTCGATAAATCATAAATGGATGCTTCGATGTATTGTTACATAGGAATAAGTTAAAAGAATGTTAATGATGAATAAAGGAAAAAGTTAATTAGTTCATTGGAAGTTCCTGCACGAAGGATATCCAATTTCCTTAACCCGCCACTGCCTTTGACAAGTTTATATTCTCCCCAACTGATCTACTCTACTACCAATTCATCTTTTTGGAATCTAAACTAGTAAAACCATCTTCACACAACAACAATCAGTAAATTAGACTTAGAACTCATATCAAATAATTATGCAACTCTCCACACCCATATGTCGAACCATACTCCAATATTAACCACTAGGTAACCTTGATATCTAGATCTCTAACTTGATAACATCATATGAACTTAAATCAATTAAAAAAAACTAAACAATTCATAAGGCGCCATAAAATTAAAATTAAAATTAAAATTAAGAGTTACACTGTCCCAAAACTTTAACAAATTACTAAGTACTTGAACCAAGCATTTCAATAAAAGTCCCACCTTTCCAACATGCTAAAGTCTAAGTGCAAGTCTTCACATTTGGATACTAAAACAAAAGATGACAAAAATAGGATGAGAAAATATCATGACATACATATGCAAAATACAGCAGCAGCAAAAGAAAAGGGCCCAATGGGATTTTCCTCATGCTGGAATTTTCAGTGAACTAATGAACTTTTTTCTTTATTCATCATTAACATTTTTTTTTAACTCATTCCTATGTAACAATACATCAAAGCATCCATTTATCATTTTTCGAAATTAAAAATTTCGTCCTTATTATCACTTTAATTACACAATTATATAAAGACAGAGTGTTATGATAATAGCATTTTTTTTTTTTTATTGAATGTAATCTGTATTTGTTTCACAGATTTCTTTTTCTGTTCTAATTCTAGAAAATCATTATTATGGAGTCCTTTTGCGACTTTTATGGTTTGTTGTCATGATGATGATTTGGGCAATCAATTTTTTTTATAATTGAACGTAATATAATCATTGAGAACTTCTTTTTAATCTGGAAACTTAAAAGGTTTACAATGTGAATGCAATTATTATAGACTAGAGTAGATAATTCATAGTGAATAAAGATGAGAAAAGAAAAATAGTTTTAGTAACTCTATTTTATTTTGCCAGATGGTTTTTTGTTTAATAAATATTGGTTTCTGGTGTAACGTTTTCAATGCAACCGGGTTTTACCAGTTTTAGCAAATTTCGTGGAGAATTTGGCCTTAGTGTGTTCTCATATCTTGTTCTCCTAACTGCTTGTTTAACCATAGTTTCTACTTCATCAAGTTAATAGACACATCAAGGTTTTGTTTTGCATTGGTTTTTTGTTTAATAAATATTGGTTTCTGGTGTCACTTTTTCAATGCAACAGGCTTTTACCAATTTTGGTAAATTTCATGGAGAATTTGGCCTTAGTATTAAAGATTTTAGTAAATTTCAATGTAACAGGTATTAAAATTTTAAAGATTTGTTTATACATGTAACATTAATTTTTATTAATTCACACAAAAAAGAAATAATTTTTTAATATAATTTATCTATAAAAAATAGTTAAAAAAAAAAAAACAGTAATATAAAACAGGAATTTAATGGAGCTAAAGTAGAGGACTAGCAGGTGGAGGAGACAAATTACGGTCATACCGACCTCATTTTCCTTGCCAATTTCCTGAAATAATAATATGGAAAAAAAAAATTCCTTCTTGAATCAAAGAAATCAAATATAATCAATGAGTGATGAGTGGCATTGAATTAAAATAGAAATATATGTACTCCAATAATCTCAAAAGGGTTTTTACTTGCTGTGGTCTCAAGTGCCTTTATAGGATCCTGTTTTATCATCAAGAAGAAAGGCCTTAGGAAGGCCGGTGTCAACGGTCCTAGTGCTAGTAATATTTTTTTTTTTTTTTTTTGTTTGTTTAATTTTCATATATGTATTGCTTTTACCATTTCTTGTTAGATTGATTTAATTTTTTTATTTTATTTAATTTTTTTTTAAATTAAGGTTCTGGAGATATGGTTATCTGTTAGACCACTATGGTGGATCGGCATGGTTACTAGTAAGTTTTTATTTTTTTAATTAGTTTTGATTGTCGCCTTTTTATTAATTTTTATTTATTATCATTATTATTTGTTTTTGTAGTGATTGCAAATTTTGTAGCTTATATTTATGCGCCTGCAGCGCTAGTTACTCCACTTGGTGCACTAAGTATCATTGTTAGGTGATTTGAGTTTATGAAGTTTTGTTCTTATTTTGTGGTGTTGTTTTCTTTACCCTAAGTTGTGGTGTCTGAAAATTATTTGCAAATGGGCAGTGCTGTTTTAGCGCATTTCTTATTGAAGGAGAAATTACAGAAGATGGGAATGTTGGGTTGTCTTTTATGTGTAGTGGGTTCTGTAGTGATTGTGCTTCATGCTCCACAAGAGGAATCTATTGATTCAGTTGAGGAAATCTGGGAACTAGCTACACAATCTGGTATGCTGCCCATCTTTCTTATTTCTTGGTTGTCGAATGTTCATCATCTATGATTCTAACTCATCTCCTGACTGGTTTATCTGTTCTTTTTTCCAGCATTTCTTTTGTATGTGGGCTCAGTAGTAGCTGTAGCATTGGTATTGATCTTGTATTGTGCTCCTCAATATGGCCAAACCAACATAATGATCTATATAGGAATTTTCTCTGTAATTGGATCGTTGACGGTTAGTATTTGTGGCTCCTCACATTTTTGGATCATCCCAATGCGCTTAAAGAACCATGGTTTAATGTTTTTTTTTTTTTCTTTGTGGCGCAGGTTATGAGTGTTAAAGCCATTGGTATTGCAATAAAGTTAACATTAGAGGGAATAAACCAAGCCAAATATTTTCAGATATGGATTTTTGCAAGGATTGCAATTACCTGTATCATCACACAATTGAACTATCTAAACATGGTCAGTATCTTATTTATTGTAAGAGTAATATTTAGGGTCATTGTTATTGCTAGCAGCTAAAGTTCTTATTAGAAGAGGTAGCTGTTCTATTATTGTGCTGACTGATTTGCTCTCTAAACCGATGGATTAGTGCTAGTGAACAGATGATATCAACTTTGAATGGTGTCTTTTAGGTTGTCATGTGGGACTCCATTAGGCAGAATGAAGACCTGATTTCTTGTACATTTCTCAAAAAATTTAAATCCTAGTATCTTCCATGATGGTTATGCTCATACTCTCTGGCCTGTGATAACATGATAACATTATCTTAAAGCTTGAATGGTTTGACCCTTGGTTTCCACCTAAGAAGTCAGAGGGTTTAGATATCTTTAAGACCAAGTAATTGGGGATATCATATCTCAAAAGTTTCCTAGTTTCAAGTTTAGAATAACTATTCTCACTACAAAACCTAGACCATTTTTGGCAATTCTGAAGTAATCTTATTCCTCTTTCTTGGCCTTCAGTAGTCTATATTTTTATAACCTGAAGTCCTTTTGATTCCCGTAGTAAATATAAATTTAGAAATAATCTAAGGACATTATTTGGAAATATTCTCTGTTTAAAATGTCAATTAATTGGAGAGAGCAACTAGAAAAATGTTGAATCATAAAAGTGGAGTGGGCTAAAAGACATGTTTTGACATGTCTCAACTTTTAGCTCTTTCATTTTGTTGTCTTATAAAGACACAAGTCCTCCTTATGGTGTGTGGTTATAAGGAGTAAATATGGCGTTCGAGTACATAAGGCGTTCATGTAAATGGTTGGGATTCTAAGATGGTGGCTAATGGATTCCCTTGAAGCCCTTGGAATCTATATCAAAATACTACTCTGTATTTCTTTCTGATTTTATGCTAGAAGCAGCGAATTGGGATATAATTTGCCATTTGGAATATGCTTGGCAGTAGGATAATCCTTTTTGTTGCATGTTCTTATTATCTTATGGATGTTCGAGATCTCATAATGTCTCTTATCAAATCTAGAGTGGTTTACGTGGTTGCCCTTTCCACAATTGAAGTTTAATTTTGACCTTTTTAGGAATTTGAATGAGATAATGTATCTATTAATGAGCTTAAAGAGGATCAGAGAGATTTGAAGTTGGATTCACCTTGTTTTTTTATGTAAATCTTATTTCTCTTGGTTGATTAATGATCCCTCCTACTCATCTTTTTTGTTGGATAGAATAATTTGAAAGGCCAAAGTCCCTTGTAAGGCTCAAATTTTTGCTCACAATAGAATCAATACAGTTGGAGTTTTTCACTGAAGATTCCTTAATATGTTCTTGACTCCCTCTTGGTGTGTTATTTAAAAGAAGCAAAACAAAGACTGTTTATTCCGTCATTGTCCCTTGCTATTGGTTTTTGGTTTAAACTGATTTAAATAGCTAAAATTTCTTGGGTCATTCCAGCCTCTGATAAATTCTTTTTCTCAAAGTTCTTGGACTCTTTTGGCAGGATTAATAAAGCTAAAGTTGTGGAAATGTGTTGTTTTGTCATTGTTTTGGGTAATTTGGATTGAGGAATTGAAGGTTTTCTTTATATTAACAGAGAGGAAGACATCCCTTCTTTGTGGGATAGAGTTTGACATTTAGCTTCCTGAGTGTCATTGACAATAATTTAGAGAATCTTCTTTCATTTATAATTTATTTAAACTGGGAGACAGTTTTATGGCATGATTACTATTTTGATTGCTGGTAGCTTTTGGTTTATTTTTGGTCATCTTTTTATGATTGTCATCTGTTTATTTTTGGTCACCTTTTTATGATTGTCATCTTTGGGCTGTCTGGTATACGTTGTGTATACATTTTTTCTTGTTTTCTCAAGCTTCTCTTTCTTTAGAGGATTGCTTATTCACTTTTGTTAGATCTTTTCTATAATACATGTTTCGTAGTTTCTTATCCAATAAAAAAAAATCAGGGTGTTCTTCCCTCAAATTAATAATTATGTTCACTTAAGCCGTTATTATGTGCAGAAGCTATTTTGCCCCTGGACATGTTATTTTTCATTTTTTTAATAAACTAATCAAAGTCACATGGTTATTTTGCTATAAAGTTTTGAATGTATTCTTAGGGATTATGTGTCATTGTTTTGGATAATAAGAATGGAGAGAAAATAAAGGAATTAGAGGAAGAAACGTATTATAGGGGGAGAGATCAAATATTTGTATTCAACAATCCATCAAAGTCTTACATACAACTATAATCTAAGTCCTTATTTATATGATGGCTGGTCCTAAACAAAATAGGAAATATAAATATACTTGCAATAGCTCGTTCAGTCTGACCTAAATAAAAAATTCAATTGTAGGGAATCAAATCTAAATATAACAAGTAGTAAATATCTTATTTCCCTAAATTACTAGATCATACGTTCTCCATGATTCTCTCCTGTTAAGTAAAACTTGACTGCTGAAGCGTTGATTGGTAGAGAGGCACTATGCGTAAACTGAATGTAACTGATAGACTTGAAAACGCCAAATTTGATCTTACACTAGACACATGAAAGAGATCAACCAAAATATAGGCATAATAATCCAGTCGCTTAGATAGAGGGGATCAGATCTCAGTGTGGCATCAACTTGATCAAGCTATAGTAAATAATCCAAAAAACTCCGTAGAAGAAACTACTAGAGGCTCAAAAATGCCTTGGTGAGTATAAATTGTTTTACAATTGATTACTAGATTGTAAGTTAATCTTGAAGACAAATTAGTGAACATCCAATTAATAAGAGGCTCAACCAATGAAATCAATATTAATTTCTAGTTTAGGATCAATTATAGCATGAGGTGATTTACTAATTTTAATATGGTCTTCAGTTTTAGCATCATATTCACCATCATGTTTAACCTTGCTTCAAGCATCATTCTCACTCATAAGACCAGTTTGACTCTTAGGATTCATTTTACGAGTAATTGGCAGACAAGATGGGTAAAATTTTGGAAAGGTGTCTGGGAAAAGAAGAAATCAAGCCATTCTTGGATTAGGCTAAGTGGTATTTCAGTTGGTGGTAAAATTCTGACGTAACTAGTTTTGAGGGGTGAACAACTAGCTAAAGATGTTTGAATAACTGGGAAAACCTGTTGTAACAGCTCTAAAAAATTATCCATTTTAGTTTATAGTTTAGTTAAGTTGTCAATGAGGGAATTGAAATGGAAAATTAATATAATATGCTTTAATTTCATCCATAGTAAAGTTAGTATAGATCAGAAAAACAAAAAACAAGTATGTATGGTGACAAAATGTGACCTGGATTGGCAAGGTGTGGTCAGTGGTGAGGTATGACGTATTGGGTTGTCGCTTGTCTCTATGTTTTCATCACCATTTTCAAGTTTTTGTGACATTTTTTTTTTTTTGGGTAGTAAGTGCTTATGAGGGAGGTTGACACAAGAATAAATTGATCAGAAAGTAGATTTATTCATTGTAAGATAGATGTATAATCTTGGACCATTTATTCTAGCAAATCAAATTCATCTGATTCTATAACGTGATTTGACTGCTTAATGCCTTTAATCTACGCTTTTTTTTTTTTTTTTTTTTTAATATAGAAATATTGTATTATAAAGAAGAAAGAAAGAACAAAGGTGGACCAGCTGTCCGCTGTAAAGGGGCTATTTCCTAGGAAGGGTTAAAAAACTATACAAAAGGCTAAAAAATGTGTGAATATAATCTGTGCAATAAAAAGAAAAAATGCACTATGTTACTATTGTTCGGAATATATCTCTTTTCTGCTAGGGTGTAATTCACTGGTTATCTTTTAACAAGGTGTATGTGATATTGTTGAAAATGAGATTTAGATACTTTAATACTTGCCCAAATAGACTTTTAATGCATCTCTTAAGTGTGTTTGCAATAGTTTTCCATAATTGGAAGCATAATTGAATTTCCCGGAATTATTTAAGGTACTTCATGAACGGCAGAACACTCTTTTACACTATTTATTACTCTCATTCTCGTTGTGTGTGTACAAAAGACAAAAAAAATGAGAAATAAATGGTTACTTTCTTAGTCATTGTATTTTTCTTTTTGTACATGTGGCAGAATAGAGAGTTAAAAGAGTGTTTTTAGCATTCCTCAAGATACTTTATTAATCAGCATTCATTCTTGTTTCTCTAGGAAATCAATATATCTGATGTTTCTTAGAAGTTATGGATCAATTGGTGAACATATGATGATTTCGCTTTCACCTTTTTATTTCGAACTTATATAATGTCTACTTATGATGATTTGGCTTTCATCTTTTCAGTGCCAACTTTCTATAATATCTTATTTTGGCATGGTTGCAGGCATTGGATACTTTCAACACAACAGTTGTTTCTCTTATATATTACGCTATGTTCACATCTTTTACAATATTCGTCAGTGCAATAATGTTTAAGGTAAAGCTCAGTCATTGCATACACTGCCATAGATAGGCATATTTAGGCAAGTCTTATGTATCATAATGTCTCTATTGTCTGTCTGTCTGCCTGCTCTAGGATTATTCTGGTCAAAGTGAAAGTAGCATAGCATCAGAGCTTTGTGGGTTTATCCTTGTGTTATCGGGAACTACTGTATTGCATAGCACAAGAGAGCTAGATCCACCTTTTATTACAGGTACATGTCTCATGCATATCAGTGGGCAAACCTTTTATGTCTATTGTAAATATATAATTTAGCAACCTGAGCACATTATATTTAAGTAATGCCCGATACATATGCCATCTTTATATACTGTTTCTATAAGCTTAAATATAAATGTAATGAAATTCTGGATGTACTAGTGGAAGTATAATTGAACTACATGAAAGAAAAAATTGTTGGCGTGAGTGGTATATTAAAGGAATTAGAGTAGTTATAGGAAGTTGGATGGAAAGAAATTATCTCCTTCATACGGTTAGCGTAATTATAGGAGAAAAATCTGTATAGAAAATATATCCTGATATGTACTTATAAAGTAGAATTGTAACAGGAATAAAAATATTGATTGAGAACTTTTTGACATGGTATCAGAGCCTAACCCTAGTACCCACCTACCCTAAACTTCCTATCCCTCACCTTGCTCACCATGTCGTCAAACTCTGATACAGAACCCCCGACTGGTGAGTCTCATTCCGATTCTCTCTTCTCTGACTTCACGGCTAAGATGACCGAAGCTCTCACCAAAGTCCAAACCCCAACCATGACCACCAAACCCTCTGCTGCTCCAATCGGCATCAAGTTGAATGAAACCAACTATGCTCTCTAGTCCCAAGTTGTCGAGATGTATATCTCTGGCAAAGACAAGTTGGGATATATCAATGGTGATATTCCACAGCCATCTTCGACAGATCCAACATTTCGCAAATGGCGTACGGACAATGCCATTGTCAAAGGTTGGTTGATAAACTCCATGGATCCCTCCTTGATAAGGAATTTCATTTGGTTTCCTATGGCTAAGTTGGTGTGGGATTCCATTGCTACCACTTACTTCGATGGTAGTGACATGTCTCAGGTCTATGATCTTTGACGTCGAGTGACACGGTTGAAACAAACTGGAGGCTCCCTTGAGAAATACTACAATGACCTCCAAGGCTTATGGCGTGAGATTGACTTCCGGCGGCCTAATCCTATTGCCGTTGATATCCAACGTTATAATCTTATCCTTCAAGAAGACAGAGTATATGTTTTCTTGGATGGTCTGGATGATCGACTCGATAAGATCTGGGGCAACGTGTTACAGTTTCGCCCATTCCCTACCGTGGAGCAAGCGTATGCCCATGTTCGCCGTGAAGCCCTCTATCAATCTGTTGATCACTGGCAGTGCAGATGGTGTATCTGGTGCTGTTCTTGCCACCAAAGGACTCAGACTTGGTTCCTCTGCCCACCCTCCTACCATGCACAATGGCAAGCATAAATCTCGTGCATCTTCTGACGGTTTAAAGTGCTCTCATTGTGGCAATTCAAGACACACTCGTGACACTTGCTTTAAACTGCACGGGTATCCTGATTGGTGGAATGATCTCTAGGCTAAGAAGGGTTGTGACCTTGGCACTAAAGATGCAGGCTCTGGTCAAGCAACCGTGGTTACTGCCGAACCTCAACTCTCCTTCACACCACAGATGGCACTGGTACCAGACTCAGGTAACTCTTGTTGTGCTTGTTATACTTCGACTAATAAAGCTAACAGTGGTGCATGGCTCCTGGACTCCGACGCCACTGACCATACAACGTTTTCTACTATGGATTTCATCACGACTTCCCTACCGAAACGTACGAATATTGCCAATGCTAATGGCGTTACCTCTCCAGTCACTGGAGCAGGCACTGTGGCCTTATCTCCTATGTTACAGCTGCATAACACTTTACTTGTTCCATCTTTATCTCATAAGCTTCTCTCCGTGAGCCAACTAACCTCTGATCTTAACTGCATGGTGTTAATGTATCCTACTTTCTGTCTTCTCCAGGACATTCTAACGAAGAAGATCATCGGGCGTGGTACTAAGAGGGGGGGACTCTACTATATGGAAGACGTGAGTGTGGGCCAAGCACATCATACGCATTATTCTCTTGGTGTCAAAGAAAAGGAACTTTGGCTTTGGCACCATCGGTTAGGACATCCGTCCTTCACCTATATGAAACATTTGTTCCCAGATTTATTTTCTCAGTTGAATAATTTTGATTTTCAATGTGAAACTTGCATATTGGCAAAAAGTCATAGGGCTTCTTTTCCATTAAGTTTGAATAAAAAGGATATTCCATTTGCTTTAATCCACTCTGATGTGTGGGGTCCTTCCCTAATTACTACTGTATCTAGCTTCAGATGGTTTGTGTTGTTTGTTGATGATTGCACTCACATGACTTGGCTATATTTGCTCAAACATAAAGATGAAGTACTCGGTGTGTTTAAATCATTTCATGCTATGGTGCAAACATAATTTTCTGCTAAGGTTCAGGTCCTTCGATCGGATAATGGTGGTGAATATGTCAATCACCAATTTCGTGAGTACTTTCAACAACATGGCATTATTCACGAGACTTCATGCCCCCAAACCCTTCAACAAAACGGCATTGCTGAGCAAAAAAACCACCATGTTCCTGAAACCGCTCGAACTCTCTTAATTGGTGCCCATGCTCCTAATTGGCTTTGGGCTGACGCCGTCACCACTGCCGTTCATTTGCTCAACCGGATGTGTTGGATTTTAGAACTCCATTACAAGCCCTCTCGAGCTACACTCTGGTGCTTGCAGTCTTGAGGCATCCTCCACGTATATTTGGGTGCGTAGCGTATGTCCATCTCCATAAAAACCAGCGGACTAAGCTGGACCCTTATGCTCGTCGATGTTTATTTCTAGGCTATGCTTTTCATCAAAAAGGTTATAGATGCTATGATTCTACTTCTGGTCGCACCTATATTACTATGGATGTCACCTTCATGGAAACCGAAACATTTTTTCCACCCACTTCTCCTCTTCAGGGGGAGACTAGACAAGAAGAGTAAAATTGGATGGAATTAAATTAGCCGAACTTATTTGAAACACATGTGGAACTAAGGCGAACAGAACATATCTCTTCGGCTAATGAAAACTTATCTGAAACGCATGTGGAACCAAGGCGAACAGAACATATCTCTTCGAGGTGAACAGAACATATCTCTTCGGCTAATGAAAACTTATCTGAAACGCATGTGGAACCAAGGCAAACAGAACATATCTCTTCGGCTACTGAACACCATGAAAATGATCACGAAGTGCATGTTTCTTCCCCTTCTGTAGTACCCGAAGACCCAACTCTTGAGAATGATCTTGAGGTAAGCCCCTTTAACACAAATATTGTGACATCTCCTGTTAGATATGTGTTACCTAATAGGCAAAATCGTGGCAAGCCCCCAAGCCGTTACTCACCAGACATTGAGGAAAGAAGATCAGGATACCCTATTGCCAATTATGTGTCCACAAATGAGCTAAATGATCATCTCAAGACATTTGTGCATAGCCTGTCTGTGTGTCATGTTCCAACAAGGGTGGAGGAAGCCTTAGAAGACCAGAAGTGGACTCAGGCAATCAAAGATGAAATGGAGACACTAATGAAGAACAAGACATGGAACCTAGTGCCACTACTGGAAGGAAAAAGAGCAGTAGGGTGCAAGTGGGTGTTTTCCATCAAACACAAAGCTGACGGATCTATAGAAAGATATAAGGCAAGACTCGTGGCAAAAGGGTACACTCAAACATATGGTATAGACTATCAAGATACTTTCTCACTAGTAGCAAAATTAAATATTGTTAGAGTGTTGCTATCTCTTACAGCAAATTTAGGATGGCCACTACATCAGTTGGACGTGAAAAATGTCTTTCTTCATGGTGAGCTTGAAGAAGAGGTTTATATGGACATCCCTCCAGGCTACTCAGTGACCACAGGAACTAATGAGGTGTGTAAGTTACAACGAGCCTTGTATGGGTTAAAACAATCACCACGGACTTGGTTCGGGCGATTTAGCTTGGCAATGAAGAAGTACGGTTTCCAACAGAGCAACGCAGACCACACCTTGTTTCTCAAAAAATAGCAAGGCAAAGTTACGGCTTTTATTGTTTATGTCAACGATATGATCATTACGGGAGATGATATTGAAGAAATCTCACAGCTCCAACGGCAGTTGGCTAGCGAATTCGAAATGAAGAATCTAGGTGGGCTCAAGTATTTCCTTGGGATAGAAGTTGCTAGATCACCCCAAGGCATATTTTTATCCCAAAGAAAACATATCCTAGATTTATTATCTGAAGTTGGATTGTTGGAATGCAAACCAGTGGATACCCCAATTGTCCAAAATCATAAACTTGGGGTATATCCAAACCAGAAACCAACTGACAAGGGAAGATATCAACGATTATCTCTCTCATACTCGTCCAAATATTGCTTATGTTGTGAGTGTAGTGAGTCAATTTATGCATTGTCCAAGTGAAGAACACGTGGAGGCTGTAATTCAGATACTAAAGTACTTGAAGGCTTCTCCAGGAAAATGGCTCATGTTTTCTAAGAATGATCATGTGGAAGTTGATGGCTATACCGATGCAGATTGGGCCGGGAACATCTTTGATAGGAAGTCAACGTTAGGGTATTTCACATTTGTAGGTGGAAACCTTGTGACATGGAGAAGCAAGAAACAAAAGGTGGTGGCACTCTCTAGTGCAGAGGCAAAGTTTCGTGGAATGGTCAAAGGGTTGTGTGAGCTCCTTTGGCTGAAAAGACTACTATCCAAGATTGGTTTTGCTCCCAAGTCTGAAATGAACCTCTTCTATGACAATAAAGCTGCTATAGACATTTCACACAATCCGGTTCAGCATGATCGAACCAAGCACGTAGAGGTTGATCGACACCTCATCAAACAAAACCTAGAGAATAATACAATCCAGTTCCCATTTGTCAAATCTGAGGACCAGCTTGCAGACATACTTACCAAAGCCGTGTCCAGCAAAGACTTCCACAGCTCACTGATCAAGTTGCGCATGAAGGATCCGTATGCATCAACCTGAGGGGGAGTGTTGGCGTGAGTGGCATATTAAAGGAATTAGAGTAGTTATAGGAAGTTGGATGGAAAGAAATTATCTCCTTCATATGGTTAGCGTAATTATAGGAGAAAAATCTGTATAGAAAATATATCCTGATTTGTACTTATAAAACAGAATTGTAACAGGAATAAAAATATTGATTGAGAAATTTTTGACAAAAATTGTATTGCGTAAATGATGAACGTTTCTACACATTATTTTAAAAACCGGACCGGAAGGCAAACCGCTTTGATGGTCGAGTCACGGTTCAACCGGTCCAACCGGTTGGACTGGTGACACCATCACACATCATAATGATGTCAGCACATTTAAAAAAAAAAAAAACAGTTTTTTTAGATTTCTATTTTTCAATAAGACAATAACAACTTAATTACTGTCCAACATGATTCAAAGTTCAAATTCAACAACAATCCTAACATAATTTAAGTATTTAACAACAATTCAAAGTCCAAATCCAAACATGATGTTGTATTTACTTATCAAATGACAAAATACATAATAATTAATAACAAAACATTTGATGCAAGTGTTTTTTCTTTGATCCGTCTCTATGTTGATTGAGCTTCACACACTAGTATCAAAATTCATCACCATCATCATCATCATAACCATCACCACCATCTGCGCAAAAATAACAGGAAAAAAAAATCAGAAAAAAAAAATCAAGAATAGAACATGGCAATGGAATCACAGAGATTTCAATTCAGAATCCAAGATGAATAATTAAAGTTTCAGCAGCACATAAAAAGGAAGACTCACCAAAAGAGAAGAAAGACAAACAAATACCGTATAATCCATTGTCACATAGAGATATACCTACAAGAAGCTTTCAAGGTTTTGGAAAGAACAGCATACTCCACATTAAATTTGTCAACACAAGCACATTTCAAAAACGCAATGGAACACATTGGGCAGTGACCACAAAAAAGAGGGACCTTCAGCTGTTTAATCCAGACTGTGTGCTCAATCCAATGAAGATGGTCCAATGGATATCAGATCCCACCCCAATTTGAGTAATACTAAAAACAAAAGTGATAAGTTTGAATGCTGCCTATAATGTTTCTCACATTCATAATAATAAATCAAATCATTAGTTGTAGTTGGTAGCATCCCCACATGCCATAGATTGAACATCCAAATTTATGAGGATTAATTTAAGATTGAGGTAGAGTCAGGAAAGGCATTAAGCTTATCCACAACCAGCTTTGTTTTTAACTTCCTTTTCCATCATAATATGGAATTCCAACACATAAATCAATCCAACACGTAACCAATTTATTTAACTTTTATTTTTAATTAACCTGTCAATCCAACACATAAATCAATCCAACACAAACAAGATTCAAATAAATCAAACACCAAGAATTACACACTCAATCTACCGAATCAGAGCAATGATTTAACCCAAGCCTAATCACTCAATAACTCTCTATAACCTGCAAGAAATCCGAGACCTATCCTAGCCTCAAGAAGGAAACGCAACCCTCTCACGAATCTGCCCAGATTACAACGAGAAAGACCCCAGCAAAAAGCCCCAAATCAATTGCTCATTCAACACACAAGAACCCTAACAATTTCAGACTAAAAAACCCGATAGCTGTACACCTTCTAGCTATGGTTTGCCTTTAGATTGAAAAATGTAAAGGGTGTTAACTTAAATGTAAAGGAGCGAGGAATGACGTACTGGATCGAAGAATGGAGCTATTGTCAACGAATGAAGCTATCGCCGTCGATTTCCAGCGAGGAACGGAGCTGTCGTCGTCGATTTCTGGAGAGGGAGGAAGACGTCGTCGATTTCAGAGAGTTCAAATGCGATTTGGGTGGGATTTCAGAGAGAACGGAAGACAGAGCAGAAACCGTGACAATTTTCGTAGAGAACAGAGTGTTTGCTTAGAAATTTTCATGAGAAAAGAAAGATTGAAAGAGAAGAACTGAAGATTGAAGAAGACGAGAAAGGGGCGTGAGAATGACTGCGTCGCGCTTAGGATTTAGGGATTGTTAATATGGACCGGTTTTTCTGCCGGTCCATTTACTAATATTATCCGGTTTTTAACCGGTTTAAAACGGTTCAATGCTTATAATGGTTTTGAGAGTGAACCAAACCGGATACGTGACCGGTTCACAGTCCAACCGGTTGGACCGGCCGGTCCGGTCCGGTTTTTAAAACAGTGTTTCTACATGTAAAATTAGCTTACAAAAGAAGTGTTATTAATTTAAGAATTTGCTGGTTTTTGCAGAAATGGCGAAGCTGTTTACTCATGAACACTCTAATTTACTTTCTTTTTATTTTGGTTTGATTTTCAGATAAGAATCATAAAAGAAAGAAAAAGAATAATGATAGCTGAAACATAAAATAATAAAATAAGAGGAAGAATAATGGAAAAAGAGAAGATGAAGAGATGAAATTTTAAGAAAATGAAAAAGTCGTCTTTCATGACCTACTACTCTATATATACATGTACATATTCATAAACTTTGACGGATAGTAAAACTAATAAAATATAGCATTTTCATTTAACCCAATAAACCCAAACCCATAAACTATAAAAGTCATTGATAATAAATAAGAATTTGAAAAAAGTTCATTAGTAGTCCATCAATTAAAAAAAATGGTTTTTATGGGAGCAAGGGTGCGGGGTATTCAATCTGTGTTAGGAAAATCAAGTTGGGAGGAGGAATTCATAGTATAAAAAAATTCTATTTTTCTTTTTCTCGCCAGAAAAAAAAAAAAATTAATGGATCTCGTTCCGCATGAAGCTCATTTTATGTTGAACTCAGGATATAATGTGAAACATAGACTGGATAAATATTCAAACTGAAGCTAATTTGCCTTGCAACTCTAAGATGGTGCCCATTTCCTTTCAAATTAGAAGCTTTATTCTATAAAATTGACCCTGAAGAAGCTTATGACCATGTATATTGGAATTACTTGGACTTTGTCTGGGAAGCTGAAGGTTTTTGGTAGTAAATGGAGAAGGTGTATTATAAAATACTTGTGTCTACGAATTTTTCTGTCTTTTATAATGGCTTTCGTAATATAATTTGGGGCTTTAAGGTTATTCAAAAGGCTTGACACGTTATCTTGGTCAACACTTGGTTGTAAAAATACGGTAGGGAGGGATCGAATTATCCTGCCTCATTTCAATGTTTTGATGTTACTATTCTTTTCTTTTGGGAAGGACTTTACTGTGTCTAGTTTCTTTGATTGTTGGAGTAGTTAGATTGGTTTTGGGCCTAAAGTTTTTAAGTTGTCCAAGAGTGTTATTACTGGTGTTAATCTGCAAGATCAGGAAGCTGTTTCTTTGGCAAAGAGATTGGGTTGTGGTGTTGGTGAGTGGTTGCTGCACAAAGATGTTCATTTGGGAAATAGATCAGGATGTAGTGTTGGTGAGTGCATGTAAACTACTGGAGTCTTCTTTTCATAGATAACCCTAGAAGGGTAAGCTATAAAACCCCATTCTCAAAAAATTGAAGAAAAAGATTGTATAGATGGAGCGTAGAGCATTTTTATGTAAAATGGGCTTTCAGTTTATTCGGTGTTTTTAGTCTTATTTATATCTTATCTTTAAAAAGAAAATTATTATTTAATATTATCATTATCATTATATTATAGGTTATAGAATTAAACAGTTTGGGAGGCTACAAGGGCTACAATTAGGCTCAATTTGGAATGCTCAAGTAAGAGGCTTTCTGAGAATGAATTATGTAATCATCCCATGCCTTTAGCCTCCCTTATAGTGAAGCAGAAAGAGTTAATGTTTTTGGAGAATAATTCTCTTTGGAGAGTAGGAATTTGCGTAGGATGAGGAGAATGAATAGTTTAGGAGAGTTGAGGATCTAATTCCTTCTTGGAACGAATCTCATATAAATTCAATTCCTCCTCCTTGATTCTTCTTTTAACTTGGATTCTACTTCTTTAAGAATATATCACATAGATGTAGAAGTAAGATCCTTACTATATTTACATAATTAGCCCTTTCTTGATGTAGAAGTAAGATCCTTACGATATTTACATAATTGGCCCTTACAAAATTCAGGCACTACATATACCATATATTCTTAACTTTTATATCATACACTAATTTTTTTCCATTTTTTATTTTATTTCATCAAACTACTACCAAAATTCAACTAAAATCTTGTTAAAGAGCTTTAACTGCCGTGCCCATAGTCATAATTTAATTTTCATTTTTATTTTATTTTTTATCATGATTTTATTTCGTACACCAAATCATTAAAGGGATGTTATCATCTACTTCCTGAAGGACGAGCTAATTTTAATACCTCCACAATTTTCATAAAGTATTAAATAACCCTCTGAAGTTAAAATGACGTCTAATAAAGTCAATAAAAGCCAAATGGCTCAAGAGTATCTAGAGAATTATACAAATTACAATAAAAAGGTCAATTGGATCAAAGGTTTTTTAGGTAGTTAATCAAATAAGGAGGGGATTTTAGGTAATTTTTGGGCTCATGAGTTAGGCCTTGCCACTTTTTTATTTTTTATTTTGATGTTCATGAGTTAAGCGGATGGAAGAGTAAAGATTTCAATTGGGTTTGTCCAATTTAATAAAGGTTAATTAAATTATATTATTTATATATAGACTAATTTTACAAAATATTTAAATTCGATCAATCATCAGTAATTAAAGCAAATTTAATCTGATTTGTTTGCAACATGGCGTGGCGATGCCACCTCATCTGCCACGTCAGATAAGTCTAAAATAAAAATAAAAAAAATCAAATCTAAAATCTCATTTTAGCAAATGAAATTTTGCCTACCTTAATCCCAAATTTCAAAACCTAAATTTTGAGGAGTAATGCTACAGTTACTGAAGGATGTGCACCGAATTCGTGCACCAAATGACGTGACGTAATCTTGACCGTCAATTAATTATGAATTAATATTAATCGACGGTCAGGATTTTACCACGTCATTCGGTGCACGAATTCGGTGTGCATCCTTCGGTAACTATATTATTTTCCAATTTTGAGTTCTCTTGCAAATAATATCAATCCCTAAACCCAAATTATAAACTCTAAATTTTGAATTCTCTTCCATATGCTTACTACCGAGTCTTCAAAACTGTTCATAGCAAATCTCTGACATTTAGATGAAAATATTTTATTTCTCATTGCCCAAGCTACACCCCTTTGTCTCTTTCGTTCCCCCTTGGAGTCACTGAATCGAATCAGAAATTGATTTTTGTGATTGGGAAATATGAGTTCAGAATCACAATCACAATCACAATCACCATCTCCTCCTCCTCGGCGACGGTCATCATGCATAAAGTGTTTCGATTCTCTTGCGTTTTGTTATTCACCTATTGATCAGATGCTGCTCTTGTAGACTTTTTAATTTCTGAAAACCAAACACACTTCTTGCGTTGAGATAATCAATTATTATCCTTTTCCATCCCCATTTTCATTTATGATGGATTTGGTTCATGGGGTTATGGGATGAGGAAGAAAAAAATTACTTATTTGGAGGATGTCTTCTGATAATTGTTTTCTTGCTTTTATCATATACAACACATGTTTGCTTGAGAGGCATGCAATTGGTGACCAGAGTTTGTCATCGATCCTCTCTGCTCCGCTTTTCTTGGTTATTGGTATGATCTTTAGAGGAAATTATGAGGGTGGATGACATATACATAATTGGACTAGCTCCTGATGAGTTGAAGTGGCCTATTTTGATTTACTGGTGTGAGGTTGTTGCTGAGTTGTCCTCTGCAAAGCGCTGTCTGTTGTGCTTGTTCTGCAGGAGCTGTTCTTGAATTATGTTGGTTCTTGGTTGTTGTTTCTTCTAGCTTATGGAATTGAGTTAGGCTCGGCTGAGGGCAAGTGTCCAGCGGTGAAGGTTGTATCTGGCAGTTTAATCTTCTTGTTGTTTGGGGGCCCTCCTTTGCATAGAAAGTCTTGCTTCTGTTGCACAATTCTTTTATTTTTTATTTATTTATTTATTTATTTATTTTGTTTTTGTTCTCTTAAGAAGTTTGGATGGTGGCATCTAACCTGCTGCTTTTTGTTTTGCTGGTCTTTTTGCCTTGTGGATAGCTGATGTTTTTAGGTAGGATGGTTTTTATGTATAACACATTTATATTGTATATGCTTTGTGATTAATGCATTTACCGTAATTGAAATGTGCTTCTAGACTTGCGTTTATGAGTAGTGAGATGTGAAATGATGTTTTATTTATTTAGTCCTTGAATATTCATCCACTTGACTTTGTGATTGCTTAATTATGGTCTGCTATTTATTTATCTATCTCCTTTGCAATTTAGTATAACAAAATTGATGCATGTAGTTGACGGTGAAGTTTAGGCTGTGCTTTGGCCATCATAAATGCTCATATAGTCAATGTGTATTGGCTTTTGTGCAGATTCTTCCAAAGAGACATAACTATACATTTCTTAATATATTATCCACATATTCGCTTTGCACTAATTACATTGTAATTAACACAAATATTTCAGCACCATTTCCATTCTAAGAGATTTACACAGTTCAATTTTTTTCAAATTTAATGGGGAGACAAATGAAAGAGAAACGGCAGTTAAGCTTATCAGCCTATGCCACTTCCTCAAGCCAACATAGAAATGAACTACCTAGGTGTCAACCAGAAGTAATCAAACTAATAGTGGCAGTTTCAAATACAATCAAATTGAATAACAGCAAAAGTTTTTGCCTAGACTTGCAATTCATCTTCAAACCAGCTGCTCCACTTGTTTGCTGAGGAGATTTCAGTTCAGGATGGAACTCTCACAAAAAGGATAGGTCATAAGCTTTCAATTTCTTCCGTCAAAAACAAGCATCCAGAATTTCATCATTCGTTCATTTTATTTCATCTAAATGTCCAAGCAGCCTTTTCCAGTTCAATATGGCTTCTTCTGGCATCCGAAATGTCCACATGTAGGGCTTCTCCTTCTCAAATGCTTCCAGAATTTCCTGCAACCAGAGGTTCTATTTTTGTTACTTGGAGTTCATAGCCAAAAAGGAAAGGTAGCCAAAGACATTACCAAAAGTCATAATTTGAGTCAAAGATATTTGTTAATTGTAAAATGGAACTAAAGCAGTTGATATGAAGATAGATTTTTGTTCACGCAAACACCATGTGAAAAACATGAATAATAGCAGCATTTTATCCAGGAAGGATTGAACTTCACAATTTTCCCATCCTGAAGAGGTTTGTGATAATCAATACACAGTCCCTCAAACACCACAGTTCATCAACAAAGTAAAGATACACAATCCACCGACAAAACATTGAAAATGCAAATTCTTTTTCTCACAATAATACAAGTACCAATAAAACATTGAAAATGCAAAATCTTTTACTCAACAATAATACACCAATAAAAGATGGAGTTCAAAACTTGTAACAACTTTAGATCCTACGATGAACACCCAAAAGGAAAAATAAAAAATAAAAAATAATATAAGGGATGCTCAAGTTGAAATTGAAGAAAATAAATCACAAGCAAGATAAAATGTGAATTGGTTGTGAAAAAATTAAAGTCCAAAAAGTATATTGATTTGGAAGTAAGTTTTTCCCTAGAGATTGAATATAATTTAAAACAAGCGATGCAATAAAAATAGAGTAAAAGAAGAATGGATCCCAAAAACAAATACAAAGTAAACAGCTTAATAAATAGAAGATGAACCAGGGCGGCCATCAAAAGTATGTAGAAATTATTTAAAGTAAATGAAAATGGGGATGGAAAAGGAGAATAATTGATTATCTCAGAGCAAGAAGTGGGTTTGGTTTTGAGAATTAAAAAGTCTACAAGAGCAACATCTGATCAACAGGTGAATAGCAGAACCCAAGAGCGTCGAAACACTTTATGCACGATAACCATCGCTGAGGAGGAGGAGATGGTGATTGTCATTGTCATTGTGATTGTGATTCTAAACTCATATTTGCCTAATCACAAAAATCCATTTCTGATTCGATTCAGTGACTCCAAGGGGGAACGAAAGAGAAAAAGGGGTGCAGTTAGGGCAATGAGAAATAAAATATTTTCGTCTAAATGTCAGAGATTTGCTATGAACAGTTTTGAAGACTGGGTAGTAAGCATATATGGAAGAGAATTCAAAATTTAGGGTTTACAATTTGGGTTTAAGGATTGATATTATTTGGGAGAGAACTCAAAATTTAGGTTTCGAAATTTGGGATTAGGGTGGGCAAAATTTCGTTTGCTAAAATGGGAATTTACATTTGATTTTTTTTACTTTTATTTTGGACTTATTTGGCATGGTAAGTGATTGACGTGACAGATGAGATGGCATCGCCCCGTCATATGTCACGTCATGTTGTAAACTGGTTAGTAAGAACCAATCGTATATATAGCATTATTGATGGTAATTTTGTATTTTGCATCATTTCAATTGCTAAAACTATCCCATCACTATTATTAATATTAAAGAAAAGAAAACATTTTTACCAATGCCTACATGACCTCACATCACTTCTAGGGATATTTTAGACATTATAAATCATTTACTTCATCAATAGAAATCATAAAGACATTCAAGTCATTTTCTTCGACAGAGTCAACTTGGGGTCATGGGGTTAAAACGTTGTACTTTATGAAAATCATAGGGGTGTTTAAGTTAGCTCATCTCTTAGGGGGTGGATGATAATAACCCAACCAATAAGCTACGTAGATTTATTGATAACATCTTGCAACATAATATTTATAAATTATAAACATAATAAAATATGATAACAAAATTATATTTAAAATTTCTATAAATATATTTGATATTTAAAATTATTAAATCTAATATGCTAAAAAAAATCTTAAATATATTTGATAATTATTGATACTAAATTAATATATGAAAAGTAGAATTTGAAATTTCAAACTTAAAATTTATAATTCTCAAAATATCTCAAACTTAATATATTTATATATAATACATGAGATCGGGTTGGCAATATGATAAAATAGATAGTGGGTACCATCTCCAACTTTTATTTCAAATTTTTTATTTATCTTTTATTAAAACAATATTAAATGTTTTGAAAAGATTTAGCAAAATTTAATAGTATTGTAAATTAATTTTTTTTAAAATTTATATTTTTAGAGGTAAAAGTTGATATTCTTTTTTACAAAAACTCAAATATATATTTGTCAAAATTTTAATATGCTAAATTCAATAATTTTACCTAGTTTACTTATGTTGGGTAAATTCTAAATAAATAATGCATGTAACTTGGAGGTAAAATATATTGGATTTCATTGCAAGGGGTTAGGAGTTTGAGTTGTTTGTTTATCTTTTATTTTTTATTTTTTTATTTTTCCTTACAAAATGGAATCTTATGGGACAAAAATTGTCAATTAATCAAAAGTATGGGTATAAGAGTGAAGTCACTAATAACTCTATCCTACTGTTTAGTCAGGTTAGGTTTTAGTTATTTATGCCGAACCCTAATGGCAATCATGGTAAATCTAAGAAAAAAATGAAAATAGGAGAAGAAAGAAAGGGAGGAAGAGAAGGGGAAAAAAAGGAAGAAAATGAAGGAAGCAATGTTTTGAAACCCGAACCGGACCGGGCAGTCGAACCAATCTGATCGGGTTTCGCTCATATTTCCGGTTTGAAGAGAGCAAATAACCGGGATTTTCAGTCAAACCGTTTCAAACTGCGGTTGGACCATCTCACTGTAGCAAACCGACGGTCCAACCGGTATTAAAAAGATTTCCGGTCCACACCCAATCCGGTTTAATCACATGAAATAAAATAAAAAATTAAAAAGTAAAAACCACAGTCGCACAAACACAAAGTCAAACTATCAGAGTGTCAAACCAAACCCCCAAAATTTTTAATACATTTTCAAGTTGCTTTTGAGCTGTGAGCTACTAAGCCGTCTGCCCCTTTTTCAGTTTTTCATCTTGGTTTGCTACTGCCATTCGCGATCTCCACTCTCCAGTCTAGTCCTCCTCTTCCTGTCCTCTATTCGCGATCTCAAAAGTCAGACCTCCTTCAAGCTTTCAGCTAAGCTTCAGCGATTCAGCCTCACGTCTTCACTCTTCAGTCTTCAAGTCTTCGGTCTGCTCTACTCTGCTTCAGTGCTTCTTCCTTGCCGTGGTTGGTCTGCTGCCTACAACTCTTCATTCTTCAACTTCCAATCTTCAACATGAACTCTTCAATCATCACCATCGCCATCTAAAAGCCTGCTTCTTGTTTGCCATTGCTGATCTGCCGGATTAGTCACTTTAGCTTAGATTTCAGCCTTCACATCTACCGCCGTCTGCTGCCATCTGCGAGTTGCTGTTTGCCGTGACCAAGTAACAATATACAAATTCCTATCTTTCTCTATCTTCTATGTCATATCATGATTCATAATATTGTATTGATGGCTTTATGTACAGATTTATGAACCATGTTAGTGGCTGGCTTTTGAATTTATGATGTGTAGAATCTGTAGATTTAATTATTTCTTGTTGTCTGTCTAGGTGGCTTGCTTGTTTTATAATGCTAGTGCCTCGTAATTTTGCTTAGAATTTTTAGAGAGT
Organism: Pistacia vera; assembly: GCF_008641045.1. Classification (NCBI taxonomy): domain Eukaryota; kingdom Viridiplantae; phylum Streptophyta; class Magnoliopsida; order Sapindales; family Anacardiaceae; genus Pistacia; species Pistacia vera. The sequence continues at coordinate 427,259 of NW_022196281.1, read as the reverse complement.
TGGTTCTGTTTTTTTGTTTGTTCATGTGGCCAGCCTACGTGTTTTACAATTTACACTTGTAGATTGTGTAAAATGTAAATTCGCCCCTTATTTTTTGTTTTGAAATTTGAATTGATTCATGATATTGTATTATTGACTTATTGTAATGTGATTTAAAATTGTGAAATGTGAATCAGTGAATCTAGCAATTTCTCTTGGGAAATTAGAAATTGATGGTGAAACTGTGATTTGTGGAAGTTGTTGACGTCACCGGCCCGACCGACCGGTCGGACCGGTCAAACCGTTTGAACTGGGAACTAGCCATTTGGCCGGGTCGACTTCCGGTCCGGTTTTCAGAACATTGGAAGGAAGGATGCAAACTGGAGAAGAAAGAAAGCTAAAAAAGGAGATGGGATAAAGGAGAAGGGGGAAAAGAAAGAAGGAAAAAATTAGAGGAGAAAGAAAACGTAAGTTACAATTGGTAATTAGGTGTACAAATTAAATTGAGTCAATTACTATTTTATCCTTATGTACCATATTGATTGTCAAAATTAAGAAAAAACCTCTTTATATCAAATTGACAATTTTACCCTTTAAAATTGATATGATCACGTGCCTATGTTGGTAACAATGATAAATTTAATGTTAAACTTATGTAATGACTATTTTAGACTTAGAAGCTGAATAAGTTATATTTTGTTTGTTACTCTTGGATTGTTTAGTTTATAATTTATATTAAATTAAGAAAGTTGAAAGTCCATTTTATTGTCCATTTGGAATTTGGAAATTTTCATTCAACTTTCTTGGGAAAATCGTCTCTTAAAATTTTCTATTCAATTCCTCATAACTATATTTTCCAAACCCGTTTTCTTATTAATCATAATACTAATCAGCAAACAACAAAACACAAACCCAATTTCTTTGAGACAAAAAAGCACATATTTCAAATACAAACTCAATCGAACAAAATTATTTTACGTTTACATAAACTAAAAACTCAATCAAAAAATATTATTTTATATAAACATCTGCAAAACCATTATGCAAGGCACTAAACCACTTACTAGAAAGGATTCAAGAAAAACAATGACATAAACCTTTTCAATCTAACGAGTCAACAAATACAAATCCATTAAACTCCCTATCACAATTAATCAACAAAAGTTTCATCTAATTAAAAAAAAAAAATTGAAATCAAAGAAGCTTCTACCATCATTGATCCCAAAAATGAAGCCCACTCTTCAAACATGAAGAATTTTTTTTGCCTAAAGCTCCAGTCAAAAAATGGGGCTTGCATTTTTTAAATAAGTAATATTATTTAAACCTCACTAAATTTCTATTAATAATTAATTTTATTTAAAACATCATTATTTTCTTAAATCCTCATTTCAAATTCTCTCTCTCACTAAACAACCGTTAGAGAGAAAGAAATACTCCACTCCTCAACGGCATGATACATACCCCAAGTGCTGGATTCAGATGTACCTGGGTTGGCTGAGCGCCCCGTCAACATCTTCCTCCCTAGATGTTGACGGGGCGCATATTCAATCACCGCATATTCAACAAATCTTGTTCCTCTCTCTCTCTCTCTCTCTCTCTCTCTCTCTCTCTCTATATATATATATATTATTTTATTTTTCCATTGATGGCCATCTCCTTAACAGGTCTGCATACTGTGATGCTCAATTACCACCTGAAAACCTAAAAGAATTCTTGCCACGTCTACTTCCGGTATAGTTAATGTTTGTTTAATTTCCTTTTCTTCTAGTTACTTTTTTCCCAGAGTAATTTTCCATGATTTTACTCATGTCTAAAACAACTTTTGTAGGTTTTGCTTTCAAATATGTTTTATGCTGATGATGATGAGTCACTTCTGGAAGCCGAGGTTGACTTTTCTGTTCAATTTGTCTTTGAATGATTTTGAATATTGTATTGCATAATTTATGTGGATCAATTTATTGTTGCAGGAGGATGAGTCTCTCCCAAATAGGGACTAGGTTTATACTTTATAATTTTTGTTTTTGAATACATATGCGTTCATATATTGTTTGTTCTGAAATCATGTTGTCTTGCTTGATATATTTTATTGAGTTTATCTATGTACACCATAGGATATAAACCTCGTTTTCATTCATCACGGTTTCACGGATCAGAAAACTTGGAAGATGATGTAAGTCGTTGCATCATCTTATTTATGTTAGCAGTTTTAAATTGCTTGGTTAAGCAATCACTCAATGAATATATGGAATTTACAGAAGTTGTGATTTAGTTAATATAATAGAGGATGTCATTTAGTTTTCTAAATGAACTGTTTGGTTTGCAGGACGATGACATAGTTAATGTATGGAATTTGCGAAAGTGTAGGGCAACGGCGCTTGATGTTCTCTCAAACGTGTTTGGGGATGAGATTCTTCCAACTTTGATGTCTATTATTGAGGTAACATCAATTAATTTAGTTCACATAGCTGCTAAGATTTAATTTCGATGAAACTAAAATTTTCTGCTAGTAGCTCTTCTTTCAATTACATGTTTTAGTTCTCAAGAATTTTTGCAGGCTAAGTTGGCAACTAGGGGCGATGCAGCCTGGAAAGACAGGAAGCAGCTGTTTTGGCTCTTGGTGCCGTAGCAAGGTTGGATTAATAGCCTTTACCCTCATTTATCTGAGGTAATCTTTTGTTGGGTGATCTTGATTTTTGAATCTGATTACAATTGGCTTGTGCCTAATTGGTGTGAATACAATGCTTAAATCTTTTTTTTTTTTTAAAAGAAAAAAAGAAAATTAGAGCTATGCTTAACACCAGTTTGTTACATTCATATTCCCCTTTAGACATTGCTTCTGCATTATTCCTTAATTTTTTTCGTCTTTTTAATCCATAATTCCTCTTGAAGAAGCCTTTATGTAAAATTTTGTCTCTTTCCAGGGGTGTTTATTTCTCTATTTACTCATGATTAAATCTGCATATTTGAATTACAATATATGCTGCACTGCTAATTATAAACTATTCATATTTTCTTAGTTTCTCTCCACCCTTTAATGAGTGGTGAGTATTACCTTTGTGCACAAATTGTCCCACATAATGAAGAGTTTTTATTTTCTGGGTCTACCTACTCATTCACTGACTTAGAATGTTTAGTTCATCAAAAGCAATACATAGATAGTGTAAAATCAGGAGCGGCCGTTGCTTTTTTGGGTGAGAAGAAGAAGTTTGTATCGTTAGCTGGAGAGAAAAACAGTGTGGAGCGGCTAAGTTTTTAACAAAATGAGAAAGATGAGTTTATATATGAAAGGATGAAGGGCCAAGATTCAATTCTTTCATCCAATGGCCAGAAATTGACTTATCAATTGTAAGGTCCTCATGCTGCCACGTCATACACAGGGTCAAACCAGTCAACTTGGGCTAATAGGCCCAATTGGTCAAATGGGTCCAATGGTTCAAATTGGTCTAATGAGTCTAAATCTTCCAAAACAGGTAAACCAAAATTGTTTTGAATATCGTGAAAGGCAAAATCACGCTCGGGATCATTGCTAGAAATTACATAGGAGTCCTAATTCAGACAAAAGTGGAAATTCAACCGTTCATCAAGTTATCACCATTCATGCTGGAAATCAAGTTCAATCACCACTGATTAGTACATAACAATATAATCAACTCCTTTAGATGATGAATCAGATCTCATCCACATCTACCGCATCCTACACATGTGCATTTTTTTTACTTGAATTTTATTAAAGATAATGTTTGGATTATTGATTTAGGGGCTAGTGATCATATTATTTGCAATCCAAAATTTTTCTCTCATAAAAACCATTGCATCATCTATATTCGTTTGTATGCCAAACAGGAATATCACCCCAGCCACCCACCCACATAGGAACAATTCCTCCCACCGAAAAATTAATTCTTAATAATGTTCTTTTTGTCCCTGCCTTCCATTTTAATTTTATCTCTCCAAAATTTTCACTGATAATAGTTGCTTTTTAAAATTCCTTCCTGACATGTGAATTTCAAAACCTTTTGACTAGGACACTGATGGGCTTTGATAGAGTCAATAATGGTTTATACTACTGGACTCCTGATGATTTTTCCAATAAATTTCAAAGTTTGTCATCTTGTATTACAGATAAATCTTTTCATTGTAATACAAATATCAATAAAAAAACTTTCATTCTCCATCAAAGACTGGGTCATAGTGCGTCAATCCCTCAACATAAATGTCCAATATGCCCTTTAGCAAAACAATCTCGTATAACATTTCCACACAACACATCCACTACTACACAACTTTTTTTTCTCTAATCCACCTAGACATTTGGGGTCCTGACCACACTCCTAACCATGATGGATCCAAATTTTTTTCTCACAACAGTAGATGATTTCTCTTGTGGCACATGGATCTTTCTTATGTAGTCAAAAGCCCAAACTTTCACCCATATTAAAAATTTCTTAACTATAGTCACCAATCAGTTCCATTCATCTGTCCAGCATGTCCAGACAGATAATGCTGGTGACTTCTTTAACCATCAATGCTCAACTCTTTTTTCCTCTCTTGGAATTCTTCACGAGAGTTCTTGCACATGTGCATCTCAACAAAATGAGGTAGTTGAGAGAAAACACTAACACCTATTAGAAGTAGCCCATGCCTTTAAACACTAAGCCAACATTCCTGTTAAATTTTGGAGTGAATGTATGATCACAACTACTTACTTGATCAATCGCATGCCAACCCGGATACACTCCTCAAAGTGCTAGCTTCTAGCTAGTTGGGGTGCAACTCGTCGAAAGGAATGGCAGAGGAAGGTCTGGCCCAGTCAAGGCAGGCCAATCGAGAGGTAGCCTTGTCGTTGCAGCCTAAAATTCAATGGGAAGTCACAACCCACACTTCACTTGATGAAGGTACCGACAACAGTTGGCGAGGGCTGTCACTGCTATAGTTTATGTCTCCTCCCTAAGAAAGGAAATGTCAGATGATGACATCTGCAAAGAAGGGAGAAAAGTTCCAGTAAAAAACACTCCAATATTATGACAACAAAATGGAAAATAAAACCAAGTGAAGGAGGAAGACAAACCTTGCACAATAGAAGGTAAAGCCTCAGTGGAAAATGGCGAAACAGAAGAAACTGCAAAAAACCTCTTTCTAAATGCGCAAGAATGAAAGCAATGGTGGATGACAGCCCAAGCCAAGGTGGCTATATATATAGGCAGGAAGGGATGCCAACCATTCATCATTCTCGAAACTGCCATCATTGTTGACGTTTCATTGCGTCTGAAGAAGAGGTACGGACGTCGGTTCACCATTCCCAATTGCCATCATTTCCAACGCACCTGTACGCCTGGGGAACGGGAACACGCGCATCTCAATTTATTGCGTCGTCAAGAGGTCAAGCGAATAGACCTCGGATGTGACTAAGCAACGTAGGCTAAAAGGTGTCAGGCGTGATGTATCGTTGGAAGATGTCAGGTTTGACAAGATAGCCCAAGCTCGCCCTAACGGCCAGGTGTCATGGCTTGTACTTCATCTATCGTGCAAATTGCTAGAGGAATGTTTTTGAAGCCTGACTTTGACTTCCAAAAACTAAGGGGTTAACGTTGTGCATAATTTTCTAACTGCCAAATTCATGCCACCTGTTTATAAACCATACAAAGATCTAGCGGTCAGAATCATCCCACGTGTTGCTCCCACAATAGATGACTGCTTAAACAAGCTCATTAGTATTAAGCATGGGTGATTAGACTTAAGCATGGGTGGAAACTGACTTAGATACGAATTTTGAGGGATTATGTATGTAATCTAGCCTGTAATACCAACCCCTAACCACCGTCAGATGGTTTGTATAAAAGGAAGGTCTCATCTCTGTTTTAGAGGATCGACCAATTATTATTCATACAAGCACAAGAAATCACTTAGAGAGAGTCTTAGCTCGCTATTACGTGTTTCCTCCTTGTAATCACTCTGTGTATACAACAAACATAAGCAATAATATAACAATAGACGTAGGCTAGGTTCTAACTCGTTGAACCGCTTTAAAAGTCTCGTGTTCTTGCATTACGAACACTCAAGTCTGTTCCTACCTGTTTATTTATAATCACACACACATCCTACCTATTTCCGCCGTGGTCGATTAGATATCTCTAATTGTTGTGAGTTTTCGTAACAACATATACAATAGGAACAAACTGGGCTTGTTTTTATTGGTGCACATTTCATTTGATAAGCAATTAAATGCTAGGTAAATGATTTATTTTTGGAATAACAACCTTGGAACAATATTCAAAATTTCAAGTGATAATTTTCTTTGTATTATACTTTAATCCATAATGATAAAAAGGTTAAATGATAAAAAACATCCATATTTGAAAATTAACCACACAAACGCAATAGTTATACTTACGTTAATTCTAACAATTAATGTTTATAAGTAACAATTAGTAAAGCCATACAAAGGAAGTCAAATCAAGAAACCATTCAAACATGCAAGAAGTGAACTAAATTTACAAACTCATTCTATGAGTAAATTTAAGCACACGTGTTGTAATTAAACCACCTGAGTAGCACCAGTTGAAGTAGTCTTTGGATGCAATGTATCATCAGAGTGCATGCCATGCTTTGTTGAATCATAAATCTCTCCATCACCCCACAGAGCATAAGCCTCTTCACCATGCACAGCATCATCTCCAATCAACAATTGCTCCTCGGCCATTCGCAATGGAATGACTAAGTTTATGAGCACACAAATAATAGATGTAACAACAACATTCCAACCGATGATAAAGGCAGCTCCTGCTAGTTGTTTGAGGAATTGGATTCCTCCCGAGCCTCCATAGACGGCGCCTCTTGAGTTTGAAACCGGTAAAAAGAGAGAGCATAGTGTTGGTTCAGCAAAGAGGCCGGTTAACAAGCCACCAAGAAGGCCAGCAACGGCGTGGGTATGGAAAACACCAAGTGTGTCGTCAATCTTCTGATGAAGTGTCCATCTTTTGTGTATTATCATCATGGTGAACCAAGGCACACTTCCTGACAATATTCCCATTACTATAGCTGCCCATCCTTGAACAAGACCTAATTCAAACAATTAACTACCCAATTATATCGTTTTCATTTATCTTTAACAACTTAATCATGATTATCTATTCATTAACTCTGTAAATCATTGGGGGTTGGGATATTGTAACTCAATATTATGACATAATATTTCACTAATTCTTATGAGTCGTTGATCCACTGGTGATAAGATAAAGGTTTACTGCAGTTACATTTACTTTCAACTCCACATCGCTGGATTAAAAAACATCAATAACTCAGAAAGTGTCAAAAAAATAAGTTAGTATCCTGACCTATTATAATAGATATACTAATTTACATTATAAAAGTGAATGATGGCTATAATAATTGATAATTTCAACTAATTTTAATTTTATAAAAGAAAAAAATAAAAATAAAAATAAAAAAAAAAAAAAAAAAAAAAACAAAGGATAGAGTAGTTATTTTACATAAATTTTGAATAATTTTTATCTATTTATATAACTCAGTTATAAACAAAATATTATTGATTATAAAGTAATTAAAGTTACACAATTCTTAATATATGTAACTTTCTTCCATTATTCATTGAACTACCTTAAATCAATTCCAAAGGGAATAAAACTAAGAAAGAGGTCTGTTTGATTTGCAACCTGAAAACAAATTTCTAAATTTAAAATATAATTATAATTGTAAATTGTATCTTAATATTTTAAGATGTGCATGAAGTAATATTTAAAAGTTGTTTTCATATTAAATATAATATTTTCTTTTTTAATTTTACGCTAATTTTTAGATCAAGATGCTTTTGAAAATATTAAGTATCCTTTTTTTTTAAAATAATAAATAAAAATTATATAATGCAATAATTCACCCAATCTTATAAGTGAAGACGTTCCAACAGGTTTTAGGTAATAAATTGTAGTCATTTGATTCATGTAAACGAAATACACAAGCTGAACAAGTCTAAAAAAACAGTCGAGTAAAATGGAAGAAGTTAGTTCATTTTGTGTCACTTTTAAACTATTAGATTTCAACAAGTCACTGACTATAATTTCTTACAACAAATTTATAGATCTGATTTAAAGAAATTGAATGGCACGAAGAAGGGCTTTTTGAGAAGTCCAAAAAATAATAAAAAAGGGAGTGGTCAACTAAATAATAAGAAATACCTGCACCAGGTGTAATACAAACGAGGCCAGTGATCATGCCCTGAACGGCACCAATAACAGAAGGTTGCTTGAAGAAAATGACATCAAGCCAAGTCCACACAAGAAGACTTGTTGCTGCGCATATGTTGGTGTTTAGGACGGCCAAAGATGAGTCAATATTGGCTGAGTATGGATCTCCGCCGTTGAATCCTGCCCATCCCATCCATAGCAACCCCGCCCCCGCTAACACCAATAGTACACTGTTTGGTAGAAATCTTTCCCTGTCCTTGGTTGATCTCGGACCCACCTGCATGTAAAAAATCAAACATACAATTGTTAACCACTGGAAAATGGCCCTAATTAGAAATTAAATAAAAAAAAAAAAAAACATTTTTTCTTTTGTAACCGTCTAAATATTTCATGAAAATAGTTTTAGAAGACAAGGCAAGGGGTATTAAAGATTACCCAGAAAGCAGTTGTTATGCCAGCAACTCCTGAAGAAAGATGAATAACATAACCACCAGAATAATCCATCACACCCCAATGAAACAAGAACCCGCCCCCCCAAAGACTGAACGCCCCAACCGTGAAAGAAAACGTTAGCCAAAGCGGCACAAAAGCCATCCATGCCTTTATATTCATCCGCCCAAGCACCGATCCCGCCAATAAAATCAACGTAATGGCAGCAAACACACACTGAAACCAAACCATTGAAGCCATCGGATAAAACGGTGTGGCCATGGCCGTTTCAACTGAACCATCATCGTGATACTGAGTAGTCTCAGGCAAAGCGGCTTGTTTGATGAGAAACTTTTGTCCCAAGGCAGGACCTGCTTTGCCCCAGAACGGCAAGAGCTTATCGCCAAAGGACATTTTGTAAGCCCAAATCACCCAACAAAGAACGACGGCGGCGAAGGCATAAAGGGCCATGAAAGCTGAATTCACTGCCCATTTTTTCTTTACAATGCTTCCATAAAGGATTACGAGGCCAGGGACGCTTTGGAGGCCGACGAGAGTGGCGGAGATCATTTGCCATGCGTTGTCACCTTTGTTTAACCAGTCGGGAACGGCGGCGGAGGTGTAAGCTTGGTAGGCGATTGGGACGGAGTTCGGGGGAGGAGTGGCCATGGTTATGGTGGTTAATGGAGTTGATTTTGTAGTGTAAATGTAATTAAAGAGTGAGAGAGAGATTGAGTATAATCTAATTTTGTAAAGGAAATAGTATGAGTTGAATGGTTAAAGGCGGTTTTTGGTCTTACTGACAACTGCCTTCTCGTGAATCTTTTTGATTCCTTAATTAGAATCTCTTTCCCTTATCATACAAATACAATGTTCCAATAACCTTACTGGGCTTAGGAGACCACTGGATAGAGATAATTAACTCCCTTAATATGAATAAATGATTGTGTTGGAAGTCAAGAGACTGAAGCAAGAGATGTTGGAGAACAGAAGTTGATAAACATTCAGCTGTGTTAATTATCTTTAGTTTACATGAAATATCATCTATATAGGGGAAGGGAGATTTATTTTCTCCATCATTTTCTACTCGGTTTTCTTTCTCTCTTGCAACATCGAAAGAAAGTGACAAATTTCAAACATTTTAAAGTTCTATTTATTTTTATATTAGATTTTGTTATCTCCATGATGGACGGCTATAATGGTTCCAAATGGAAGTGACATTCTGTGTTAATTATCATTTTCTTTTGGAACCTATTGTTAAATTTTTTATATTTTATTTAATTATGAACGTTTTGATGATCATATCAATAATTAACATTGTCATGCCTCCTTGTCATTTGTATGTATTAAATAAATATTCTTTTTCTTTTTATTTTATTTTATTTTATTATCGCTTGCAAAGGAAAGTTTTGCCACAAAACAAAATTATTTTTCTAAACAAATCTACTGAATTATTGGTATTATAGTCTCAAAAAATTAAGTCTTGAGGGTTTCTGTCTGGTTAAGTAAACGACCTCAAGATGAGGAATGGTCTATGAATAATCTTTAAAAATAATTAAAACAAATTCTCTGCAACTCCATAAACTACAAATCACTTCCCCTCTGTCTATTTTAGCTGTTAATTCTAACGGGATGATTAAAAGAGAAAAGTAATATATTTTAAAAAAAAAAAAATTAACAAATTAAAAAACGGAATAATCTGAAAAAATCTAGAAAAATAAAAAAACTTAAAACTCTAAAAAACTATAAATAAATAAAAAATGAAAATTGGAAAATTACATAAGACAAACCCTAAACTTAACAAAAGAATATTTAAATACAAAAGACGAAGAAAAAACTTTATAAAAATTAAAAAAAAAAAATTGCCAGCTCCAACTTGCCCAAGTTTGGTCGATGTCGACATAGCTTTTAGGTCATGCCATGTGTGTTACCGTGGGGTGACCTGACCAGGAATGGCCAAATCTGTGTTGTGCCTAGCACAGCTAGTTTGAATTAACATAGATTGGGCCACGCCATACCAGATTTCTCCTAATGTCAACTAGATCCAAGTTGACGTCTACCTGATCGAGGCCAACACCGACCAGGTCAAGCTCGATTTGTCCAACTTCAGCCAGATCTAGGCCATACACTAGTCACGGTTGGTTGTTGTGTTTTAAAATTTGGTTCGACCTGGCTGGTTGAAACAGTTCAACCAGGACATGGGGCCTTCACCAAGCTGGGTTACCAATTTTACTAGTTCATGGCAAACCCTAGAAATTAGGATGACGATCAGTGAACAATTGGTGGCTGAGATGTTGGGGGTTTTGAAGAGGAAGGGTTAGTGAGTCGAAAGGTAACGACAGAGGTGATTTTCGGCGAGTGCAAAGATCGAAAATCACAAAAATAAATCAATGGCAACAGCAAGTTGTTGCTAGCGATTGGCGCGCGAACAAAGGTGCGGTGAGAAAGGTTTTAGTTAGGAGGCTCAGGAGAGAGTTTTCGCGGTGATGGGGTGTGTTGTCGACGCTGGAAACACGCCTTATTGGACTTGGGTTGTCGACGTTGCTGATGTAATTTGGGGTGTTTTTGCAAGATTTAAAACCTATATTGACTTATGTGTAATTTTTAGGTTTTTTTTTTTTTTTTTTTTTTGTTGGATTTCAAACCTTTTGACATGCTAATGTCATCAGTTTGACTTGTCGATCAAACTGATTCAACCGATCAACTCGGGACCCAGCCACTTGACTAGGTTTCACCCTGGGTCGGTTATTAAAACAGTGGTTGGTTGTTGGCTAAATTATGCAACTTTTAATTTTTTTTAAAAGTTTTTTGATTTCTATATTAGTTTACTTTTCAAGTTTTTAGAGTTTTTTTTTTTTTAATTTTTTGGTTTTTAGAATTTTTTTAATTCTTTAACTTCTATATTGTTTTACTTTTAAATTTTGTAGACTTTTAAGTTTTTTTTTTTTTTTGTTATTATTATTTGTTAATTTTTTTTATTTATGTTTCCTTGTTAAAATTTTGTAAGTTTGAAAAGTTATTTTTATATTTGTAATGTGGAAACATGTCTTATTTGTGGCTTTCACCTCCCTTTCCTTAGCCCTTAAGATTTGTATTAATTAAGCCAAACAAATTGCATTAGTTGATTATAAATGATAAAAGTAGAGATGGGCAAGGCCCAATCCTGTCCGAACCTGAGACTGGGCCCAATAGGATTGGTCTCAAATTGGGACCGATCCCAGACCCATGAGAAATATTAGGGCCCGAATTGTTCCCTAGGAACAGTTCTAGGTCCTATGGGCATGGAAAATTATTTTACCCCCCTAATTTGCAAAATTTCAGTTTAGACCTTATATTTATTGTCAATTTAATATATAACAAGGTGGTTATTGATATTTCCCGAGGGTGTATGGGAAATTAAGGGTGGGGGTTTGGGCCCAGCCTTGGCACTGGTCCTAGGCTTGGGCCTTGGATGAGGGACCAACCCAAGGATTGATCCCAAGCCCGGGCCCTGGAGGAGGGACCAACCCAAGGACCGGTCCCTCCTCATGGGCCTAGTCCGGGTCTGGGCCTGAGCCCTATAGGACCTGTCCTCCCAAGGACCAGTCCTAGGTCCCCTTTTTTGGGCAATCCCATTGGGCCCAAACTAAATTCCCACCTCTAGATAAAAGGGACAAGTTTGTCCCAAGCAAAGTTTATTTAACGTTGAAGGGCGGTTAAGAGATACTGTAAATACCTATTTGTATTGATTATTTGTGAGAGAAACAAAGAGTTTTAAGTTTATTTGTAAGACTAAAGAAAGTAACTATTATATTAGTCCCGTATCTCTTAATTCTCTCATTTTGGCCCTTTTTTCTTTTATTTGTTAAATTAATCTCTTGCCTTGAGTTAATTATTATAAAACAATTTGGTTATTTTACTTTTTATAAGTTTGGTATTTTAGAGCTTTGTTTGAGTTTGTATAAAAAATTTATATTTTATATTATTATTATTATTATCATTATTATTTTTGATATTATCTACACTGATGTCAACGCAATCTTAGTGCACAATCACTATAATCATGGGATTGCATGCTGAATCTGATCGCAATCACGGATTTACCTCACTTTCCTTTGCAAAAATTATGTATAAATACCCCCTAAAACAATGAGAGAGGGGTTACCAAATTATTCTAGGTAAAATACACATTTTTTGTAAGCTCTCAAAAACAATAAGATAATAGTGGACATAGGCTAAAGTATCAACTTGTCGAACCACTTTAAAAATCGTCTTGTGTTCTTATTTTATTACTCATCTATTATTCATTGCTAATTTTCATTTAATCACACACATATCTATTCTGATTCCACCAAGGTCGATCGAATTTCTCCGGTTGGTGCGAATTTTCGTATCAACATTTTTGCGCTAGAAGGAGGGTCCCCCCGACAAGCTCTTTTATTCCCAACAGGAAGCAATTCCCATAACACTTTCGATCACTGGAAAAGTCGTTATGGCCTATACTAGATCATCTACAGTATTAAGAACAACAATCGAAAACCACGATAATATGGAAACAACTCATCAGGAAGTCAATTAGACCGCTGCTCAAAGTCACTTACCACTAGTACCACCCCAACATGTCGCCAATCAGTTAGGGGCAAGAACTTCCAACCCGAAAAATGGGCAACTGATGGACATGATAAGGTCGCTACTTGTACAAGTGGTGCAACAAAATGTGGCACAGTTGAGAGAGGAACAACAGACCAATCAGGAACTTGACCAGTTACTCTTCACCGAGCCTACCCCCAACAGGTAGAATAGGCCAGTTGGCGAACAATTTGGTTTATCAGCGGCGAGAAGTGACCGTCAACCCCAACGGGAGAGGACACACATCACTCACGAACATGAGACCCAGGAACAGATTAATCTTGGAAGGCGACCGGGCAAGGAGCCCATGGGGGAAAAGGAAAATAATGGTCGCTGTGGAGATTCTTGTCTTAAATGACGAAATGCCTAGCACCAGCATGCTAGTTTTAGCCCACGCCAAAGGCAAGCTCATACCTTGTAGGCACGCGATATTAGTCATGCATGCCAATCTAGCAATAACAATTTATGTTTCGATTTTAACTAACGTCACGGGCAAGAAGCTAAGGAGTACAACAGTACGTATTACCCCAGCTCTCATGATTCTACTTCGCTTATGCGTGCAAATGCAACACCTAATTTTACCTCACTAAATTCTAAAGCAAAGTCATGTTGTAGAAAAGAGCAAGGGTCTTTCCCACAGAGGATTTGTGAACTTAATTAATTATCTACTTCTAATGGGTTTGTCATGAATTATGAAAACTCAACAAAAACTAGCAAACTAAAATTAAACAAAGTAAAACAAGCAAACAATCACGAAAGAGATGAATAAGAGAAGTGAGATTGAAGGTTTATTCGCCACCACTAGACATGAATTAAATATAATAAAAGCATTCTTTAACTTTCTACCCTCTTGATCACATTAGCTCAGAAAATACCAAACGTTGATAAGTCCCGCATCTCTCCATATTGAGTCATTAGACTAGACACGGTCATAACCCAATTCCCAATTCCCTATTTATTAAATAACCTAGGATACGATCTCTAGATTCAAAGTAATAAAAGCATTAAGTTGCGAGAGACCTACTGAATCAAGGCTAAACTCATATGGTTAGTTTAGTTATCTTGAGTGATTACCCCCCATGTATGCAAGCATATACTTTACCACTAGTTATTTAGGTTAATAAAGCGATTCCATACTAAGCAACCTAAATTGGCATTAATAGATTAATCCTAACAATTTAATTGCGCACTTAAACTATTGAGACAATCTATCTAAACCCTATTCACAGAGAGATATTCACATAACTAAGAGGGATCAAAAGATAAATAGATGCATATTTTATTAATTTCAAGACATGTCTAGGGTTTTGAAATGACCCTCAATCACAAAAAATTAATTACTCATGGACAAGAATAAAAAACATAATCATATCAATGAATAACAAAATAACAATAAGAGATAAGAAAAACTTAGGGAATCTTGGTAATGGAGATCGAGGTGCTGACCAAGTTGATGTTCCCAAATATTCTCAAGATCCTTTGCAACGAATTGGCGGTCCAATGACTATGGCAAAGACAAAGAGGATGAAAGAGGCTTTGCAAGGCTTGATCATGGAAGTGCAATACAAAGAAGTTATACTAGAAGACTCTAAGACTAAATTCGAAGATTTCAAAGCTTCAACAAGGATGACCTATTATCTTTTTATGCAAGGGGTAGATTCGGAAGATCAAGTTGGATGCAAGGATTAATTTAGGAATTAATTTTCGTTTATTTAATCTTAGGCTTTTTTTTATGTTTTAATTATCATTAGATTATTTAGTCTTTTATTTATTTAAAGTTTATTTAGGCCCAATTCGCTTGTACTTAGGCCCAACCCATTTTTCAATTAGCTAGGGTTTGTTGCTTATAAAAAGGGGCAGCCATGTTATTTTTGGGGGATAGATTATTATCAATTGAAGTTTATTTCAGAAAGCTACTTGCTTTGCCTTCTTGTGTTCTTGATTGAATGCTTGAATCTTGACTTATCAAAGGGAGTGATCAACCTTCGTGGCGTCTCAAGATTGGGGTTTTAAGGACTTAGTTTCCTTAGGGTTCTAATTTGATCATCGTCAACATGTTCCTAGCAAACCAACTTGTTCCTATTCTATCATTTCGTATTAGAGCTTTGGTTGCTGGAAACAAGTTATTTATCTCCAACACTCTTTGTTTGCATTCTTGATTCAAAAAAAAAAAAAAAAAAAAATTGAATTCGTCTTTTCATAGTTCTTCTACGTAAAAAAAGAAGCAGCAAAAAAAGAAAAAAAAATAGAAGAACAAAGTGGCAATTTCGAGTTGTTAAGTTTCCAATTCTTGTTTTTCTTGCTTGAGTTTCTTATTCTTGTTGAATTAGTTCCCTTTATTCTATTCTAGTTTCCTTTTTATTTTTTTCTAGTTTCCCTTTATTTTTGTTCTAGTGATTGTTTCAAGCATATGCAAGGTTGTTTTGTGTCTTTTGCCTTCTTAATCATTTAACGTCAATTCCAGTGATTTCTTTCATATGTCTTTTGCTTCCTTTTAGAGTTTTCTTATTTTTCTTGGTTCTTTAGAGTCATCTTGGGTCTTTCTTTCAATTCACCGTTTGCCTCAACTAAGTTTTTAAAGTTCTGATTTTTGAGATTGTCACCATCTAGCTGATTGCTTCTTGAGATTTGTTGAATTCTTTGATCCTGTTAAGAACATAAAAGGGCCTGGCTTTGCTTTGAGTGTTAAAAGGCAAGAGAGATCATCATCAAGAAAAAGCCAACATAGTGTGAAACACGAGTGATAACAATCTGATTTGAGAGCAAACACGTGAGGGAGTGTGTGAGGAACAACACCTTTTATTTTATTTAATTTTACAGGTTGAAACCATGAGTAAGGAATGAGGAGAACCACAAGAGGTCGACATGAAATTCTTCATCAAGGCTGTTAATGATCAATTTAAATTGCTGAATGCGAGATTGAATGATTTGGAGTCCTCTTCCAGTTCTAAATCACATAGAAGACATGAGTTCGACGAAGAAGACGAAGCTAATTCCGAAGTGGAGAGAAAAAGTTATAAACGGGCCAAGAAGGTTGACTCCAAAGGAGATAACAATATAGGCAGTATAAAGATTGCAATTCTGACTTTTCAAGGAAAGAATGATCCTGAGCCATACTTGGAGTGGGAAAGAAAGGTTGAGCACGTATTTGATTGTCATAATTACTTCGAGGAGAAGAAAGTAAAGCTAGCAGCCGTGGAGTTTACAGCTTATGCAGGTATATGGTGGGATCAATTGGGGATCAATAGGCACAGGAATGGTGAGAGGCCTATTCAGTCATGGGAAGAGATGAAGTTGGTGATGCGCAAGAGATTTATACTTAGCCATTACTATAGAGATTTGTATAGGAAGTTGCAAGGATTGGTTCAAGGTTCCGTGAGTGTAGAGGATTATTATAAGGAGATTGAAATCGCCATGATTAGAGCAAACATAGAGGAAGACAGAGAAGCAACAATGGCTAGATTCATTGCCGAATTGAACAAGGAGATTGTTGACGTGGTTGAGTTGCAACATTACGTAGAGATGGAGGAGCTACTGCACAAAGCCGTTAAAGTGGAGAAGCAAATCAAGTCCAAGAGGTTTAGATTTGGTTCGTCCTCTAGCTCTCCTTGGAGAACAAATTAGAAGGACAACAAAGTTGCCTTCAGAACAAAAGAAGAAGCAAAGTCAAAGAATTCGGTTGCTGTTCCTAAAGGTGAACCCGAAACTAAAACTCTTAATTAGTCATGTGATATTAAGTGTTTTAGGTGTTAAGGATTCAGACATATTGCTTACGAATGCCTAAACAAAAAGGTTATGGTTGTACGGCCAAATGGAGAAGTCGAAAGTGCTAGCTCAACTGACGATGAGATGCCACCATTGGAGGATTGTTCTGATGTTGAAGTGGAAGAACCTATGCATAGTGATTTACTTGTTACAAGGAGAGCCCTAAGTATACAACTTAAGGATGAAGGAGATGAGGAGCAACGTGAGTATATTTTTCAAACAAGAATAGGAAACTCAAGCAAAAAACAAGAATTGGAAATTTAATTCAACAAAAATAGGATACTTAGCAAAGAGGACAAGAATGGGAAATTTAACAACTCGAAATTGCCACTTAGTTCTTTTTTTTTTGGCACAGAAAAATAAAGCACAATTTTTTTTTTTTTTTTTGAATCAAGAATGCAAACAAAGTGTGATGGAGATAAATAACCTGTTTCCATCAACCAAAGCTCTGATACCAAATGATGTAGACTCTCTAGGCGAATTACCCTAGGAACCCACGAACTCAATGGAATAGGAACAAGTTAGTTTCCTAGGACCGTGTTAAGGATGATCGAATTAGAACCCTAAGAAAACTAAATCCTTAAAACCCTAATTTTGAGACGTCATAGAGGTTAATCACTCTCTTTGATAAGTCGAGATTCAAGCATTCATTCAAGAACACAAGAAGGCAAGCAAATAGCTTTCTGAAAATAAACTTCGATTGATAATAATATGTCCCCCAAAAATAACATGGCTACCCCTTTTTATAAGCAGCAAACCTTTAAAAAAAAAAAAAAAAAAAAAAAAAAAAAACTAGCTAATTGAAAAATGGGTTGGGCTTTAGTACAAGCGAATTGGGCCTAAATAAACCTTAAATAAATAAAAGACTAAAGAATCTAATGATAATTGAAACATAAAAAAAAGCCTAAGATTAAAAGAACAAAAATTAAGTCCTAAATTAATCCTCGCATCCAACTTGATCTTCCAAATCTACCCCTTGCGTAAAAAGATAATAGATCATCCTGGGTAAAGCTTTGAAATCTTTGAATTTAGTCTTAGAGTCTTCTAGTACAACCTCTTTGTATTGCACTTCCAAGATCAAGCCTTGAAAAGCCTCTTTCATCCTCTTTGTCTTTGCCCTAGTCATTGGACCGCCAATTCCTTGCAAAGGATCTTGGGAATATTTGGGAACATCAACTTGGTCAGCACCTCGATCTCCATTACTAATGCACCTTTGATAGAATGTGTTTGCCTAACTTTGATAAAGCTTTTGAGATAGAATGTGATGCATCTAGGATTGGAATAGGAGCTGTTTTGATGCAGTATTCCAAACTAATTGCTTATTTTAGTGAAAAGCTAAGTGGGGCAGCGTTGAATTATCCTACTTATGACAAGGAGCTTTATGCATTAGTGGGAACTCTTAAAACATGGCAACATTACTTGTGTCATCATTCATTCCAATCATGAGAGCTTAAAATTCTTGAAGACCCAAGGCAAGCTTAATAAAAGACATGCTAAGTGGTTGGAGTTCATAGAAACGTTTCCTTATGTAATCAAATACAAACATGGGAAGGAAAATGTTGTGGCTGATGCATTGTCTAGGAGGTACGTATTACTTACTTCATTGAAAACTAAATTACTTGGTTTTGAATTGCTTAAGGATTTGTATGCCAATGATTCTAATTTCATCCAAGTATGGAATGCATGTGATAAGTGTGCATTTGGTGATTTTTATAGGCATGAATGATTTCTATTCAAGAATGATAAATTATGTGTGTCTATTTGTTATGTTCGTGAGTTGCTTATTAGGGAAAGTCATGGGGGAGGTTTGATGGGTCACTTTGGTGTTCTAAAGACTTTAGATATATTACGTGACCATTTTTATTGGCCTAATATGAAGTATGATTTGCAATCTGTTTGTGATAAGTCATTACATGTAGGCAAGCAAAATCTAAAGTTAGACCGCATGGCTTGTATACCCCTTTACCTGTACCTAATCAACCTTGGATTGATATATCTATGGATTTATTTTTAGGATTACCAAGGACTAAAAGTGGTAAGGATAGCATATTTGTTGTTGTTGATAGGTTTAGTAAAATGGCTTATTTTATTGCATATTCTAAAACAAACGACGCAACACATATTGCTGATTTGTTCTTTAAAGAAGTGGTTCGTTTGCATGGGTTGCCTAAGACAATTGTTAGTGATAGAGATGTTAAGTTCCTAAGTCATTTTTGGCACACTTTATGGAATAAATTAGGAACCAAACTGTTATTTTCTACAGTTGCACATCCTCAAACGGATGGTCAAACTGAAGTAGTTAATAGGACACTGACTACTTTGTTGCGTGCTATCATTCAAAAGAACTTAAGGTAGTGGGAGAAGTGTTTGCCACATATTGAGTTTGCATATAATAGGACTGTTCATTCTACTTCTTGATTTCTCCTTTGAAATTGTTTGTGGCTTTAATCCTTTAACACCTTTGGATATTTTACCTTTGCCTACTAATGAGCATGCTAATCTTGATGGTAAGAAAAAGGCAGATTTTGTGAAGGATTTACATGCCAAAGCTTAGGCCGACATTGAAAGGAAGAATGAGCAATATGCTAAGCAAGCCAATAAGGGGCGTTTTAAGGTTGTCTTCCAACCTGGAGATTGGGTTTGGGTGCACTTGCGTAAGAAGAGGTTTCCCACACAAAGGAAATCAAAATTGCAGCCTCGAGGAGATGGACCTTTTCAAGTCTAGGAGCAAATCAATGATAATGCCTACAAGCTAGATTTGCCAAGCGACTATGGTAATGTTAGTG
Source organism: Pistacia vera (assembly GCF_008641045.1). Taxonomy (NCBI): domain Eukaryota; kingdom Viridiplantae; phylum Streptophyta; class Magnoliopsida; order Sapindales; family Anacardiaceae; genus Pistacia; species Pistacia vera. The sequence continues at coordinate 407,491 of NW_022196281.1, read as the reverse complement.
CAACTTTTAATGTTGCTGATATATCTTTGTTTGATGTAAGAGATTCGAGGACAAATTCTTTCGAATAGGAGGGGAATAATGGAGATCGAGGTGCTGACCAAGTTGATGTTTCCAAATATTCTCAAGATCCTTTGCAACGAATTGGCGGTCCAATGACTAGGGCAAAGACAAAGAGGATGAAAGAGGTTTTGCAAGGCTTGATCATGGAAGTGCAATACAAAGAGGCTACACTAGAAGACTCTAAGACTAAATTCAAAGATTTCAAAGCTTCACAAGGGATGGCCTATTATCTTTTTATGCAAGGGGTAGATTCTAAAGATCAAGTTGCATGCAAGGATTAATTTAGGAATTAATTTTCGTTTATTTAATCTTGGGCTTTTTTTTATGTTTTAATTATCATTAGATTCTTTAGTCATTTATTTATTTAAAGTTTATTTACGTCCAATTTGCTTGTACTTAGGCCCAACGCGTTTTTCGATTAGCTAGGTTTTTCTTTCAGGGTTTGGTGCTTATAAAAAGGGGCAGCCATGTTATTTTTGGGGGACAGATTATTTATCAATTAAAGTTTATTTTAGAAAGTTATTTGCTTTGCCTTCTTGTGTTCTTGATTGAATGCTTGAATCTCAACTTATCAAAGGGAGTGATCAACCTATGTGGCGTCTCAAGATTGGGGTTTTAAGGACTTAGTTTCCTTAGGCAAATTCGATCATCCTCAACACGTTCCTAGCAAACCAACTTGTTCATATTCTATCACTTGGGTAGAACAATGGAGTTGATGATGATCTTCCCTAATTCTTCTGTCCAAGCCTCTTTCAATCTCTCTTAATCTCTACATTATTGAGTATTTTGTTCTCTATATTATCCATCCTCTCTAAAGAAATCCCCAAAATAATACTAAAAGACTTTTATTTATATCCCACAAGGGTTAGGGTTTTGTTTTCCTTAATTCTATCTAGTTTAAAACTCTTAAACCCTATTTACCTAGTAAAAAATGAAAGAGATATTTCCAGCTGCAACATGGTTTATTCTAGACTAAGTGTGCTGCGGCATAGTCCAATTCCTCTTCTAACCTTGCATCATTCTTTAGCACTTCAGAGATGGTGATTTTTTAGCATGATAACGATGGAATCTGGAAAAGTGGCAAACATATGAAATGTAGCCCTTTAAATCAGGTTTCCAATAGCTCAAGAATCATCTTGATACAACATCTACAGTTCAATTTATTGTTGAATCACTGAAGCATGTTCAAAACTGAAGCGTTTTCTAAGATTTTTACTTCAACTGCAAATCGCCATAACTTCTTCAATTCAACTCCGATTCTCAACCCGTTTGTTTCCAGTCATCACAAATTCTCTCACCAACATCATCTCTGATCCGAATATTATTTTTAAGCTTTATTCCCTAAAAACGCAACAAAAATACCCGTGATCCCGAAAAGTGTATTTATGAAACAATTAAGTTAATTCATGCAAATTAATCCTAATTTCCCACAAATACTCGCAATAAACCACTAAGTATAAGTGCATTTTCAAGCACTTATCATTCGTGCACAAGCGCAAAGGATAGATTGGGGTCGCAAACAATCGACCTTAGGGCTTATTTGCTCGAAATGAGAATAAATAGAGCCCGCATACAGAATACTCCAGGAAATGCTAAGTTGGATCATATGTAGAGAATGCTCAATGATCTGAGAGCCTGTCAGAATACCTGAGTGAAGGGAATAGTAAGTTCTCAATTCTCAGAGGAGGTTCGGCAAGCGCCGCTTCCTTAGGGATTTTGAGTGTTAAACATTAATTATGATGGGAAAGGAGATCCCAAAGATCATCTGGATACTTTCAACGATCTGATGCAGCTACATCAGGTCTTGTTGATTGTTGGAAATCCAGATTTATATAGTGATTTGGGGGTGAAGCTGTTATCAATTTAAGGTTTAATGCATGATTTATGATGTGAATTCTTGAATGTTTCGTGATCTTTCGGAATCATAGGTTGTGTTTTTTTTTCAAGTTTTTAGGTGCAAAAGAATGGATTATTCGTGCTTGTTTTGTGTTCGGACAACTTAGACTCACTTGGGTTCGGATAAATCAAGGCGAGAAGTAAAAGTGTGAAATTTCGACTTTGCGCCGCGGCTCAATTAAACTGAGTTGCGGCATAAACACTTCAGGGCACAATTCAAACAAGTCGGGGCACAATCAAAATGAGACACGGCACAAACAAATTGCGTTGCGGCGCAAATCACGCAGAATGTAAAAATGTCGCATTTCCAACCCCAATTTCGGTGACCAGTATTTACAAGTTTTCCATTTTTTCTAAAAAAGTATATAAAGACAGCTTTTTAGAGGGTTTTAGGTTTTAGATACACATTTTAGGGAGAGAATACATTTGGGGCTTCTTGGAAAGGTGGAGATTGGAGAGGACAGCTTAAAGTGTTGTTGTTTTTTTTCCTTTATGTTGTATTTTGTTTTCTAGGGATCTGATGTACTATAATTGAAGGCTTGTGTTTTATTGTTAATCTATTTCTTTGATCCATTCTATCATGTTCTAGATTCATTTATTGCATTTAATTCAATCTTTAGTTGATATTAGGGTCTGATCAACCTTGATGTTAGTTAATTGATTGTTTGAGACAAGATTGTGTGTGGAATGACTGATTTGTAGCTTTTCTCGGGTATAGATTGGTTATTGTCTTTAAGATCGTCTTGTGCTTAATGGGTTATCGTTACCAGACTAGGCTACATGCCACTAGCTAGTTTAGTTAATGGAAACATTAGGTTATTCCAAATGGCTGCGGTAATACCTTAGGAACGAGAGACGTCGTGCCTATCTTGATTAGCTCTATGAATGGATGACTTGTGTCTATGCAAAATGGTTCCTTTGTTGTTCAGACTAGGCTATACGCCACTAGCTAGTTTGAATGATGAAAGTACTAGGTTGAACCCGATAATATACGAACCCTAGAATGGAGTGGGAAAAACTATAGTTCAATGATAAACACATAGCCTGATAATTATGATGGAGTTAGAGCCTTAGGACTCTTTGTAGATAGTTAGATTTAGATTTACTTTAATCTCGTTTATATGTTTTAGATACACATTTATGGTTCAATTCTTGTTGTTTTGATTCAGCAAGGCATAGTTACTAGGATCATGAGAGCATCTTCAGTCTCTGTGGGATCGGCCTTTACTCATGCATTATGTTGCGCTTGCAACTCGTGCACTTGCGAAGGATTAAACTTTGTATGTAGGTCAGGTCATTGATTTGGCAAAGTGCCATTGCTTCATGGTGACTTTAGTGAGGGATGCCAAGAAGTGGGACAAGAGACTCAAGGTGAACTCAATAATCATGGCAACAATTTTCCTCACTGTATCTTCAACAGCTCTTAGCAAGGAGACAGTTCGCTATGCCACTTTGCTATCTAAACAACATCTGCTAAGAGGAGAAAGAATCTCTGACTTCTTATCTAACAAGGTTACAAAACAGGCAATCCAAGGTTGTGGATGCACCAGAAGAATCAATCCAGACGTTATTGATTGTCGAACTAAGGTCGTAGACAAAGCTATGGAAAGATCTCTAAAGTGCAAATCATGTGAGTTTGGCCAAATTCTATCAAATGGCAGCAAAACATCGGCGAGTTGAGAGTTCATTGGCAGTCTTAGCCAGTAGTTTCTCAAAAAAAAGCCTCCGACCAGCAACAACATTGATCAACAGATAAAAAGAGAGGCCAAGATCGAGGTGAAAGGGACCAGAATAGATTCCAAAAGAGGCAACGAATAGATTTTCGCCGCAAAAAAGAGCATATTCCTTATTATGCAGACTATACTCCTTTGGTGGAGGATATGGCTCAAATTTATGAGATCTCTCACGAGGCTAGAAGGTTGCCTCCCCTAGAGAAAATGAGGGGAGTGCCAAACAGAATGATGCAGAAATATTACAGATTCCACAAAGATCTTGGACATGACGCAAATGATAGCCGAGCCCTAAAAGACACAATCGAAGACCTGATAAGGAGAAATCATCTGAAAGAGTTTGTCAAGGGAAACCAAGCTCGCGATAAGTAGGATGACCAGGGCAATCCACACCAGTAGTCCTCGCAACCTGACAACTCATGGTAAGAGTGATTTATGGGGGACCTAACATTACAAGAAACTCTAGACATGCTTGTGAACAATATGCGTGAGAAGCTAGAATAGACTCAGTTCCCTAAATCATGAGCTTCAAAGCAAGATTGCTAAAGCGGCCTAGAATTGAAAGTGAAGTGATAGGCTTCACTAAAGAAAAAGGCAACCTCGTACCTTGCCCTAGTCGTGATGCACTCGTAATCATGACAAGGATTGGCAATAGTCGGGTGCTCCGGATAATGGTTAACAATGGCAATGTGGTCAACATCATCTACTTATACGCCTTCCAAGAAATAAGGTTCACTAAGCGAGACTTAATGCCATGCCCGACACCACTGTACGAGTTTACCAGAGACAACCTGGTCAAGCCCACCAGTAACTCTTGGGGAAAAGCCCCAGATAAGGACAGTAATGACATAGTTCTTGGTGGTTGACTGCCCAACCAATTATAATGTCGTGCTAGAGAGGTCACTCCTAGATAACCTAGATGTCGTCACTTCAGTTTGCTGCCAAGCAATGAAATTCCCTACCCCAAATGGAATTGGACTGGATCAAAGCTCACAAAAAGATTCTAGGGAATGCTATAACAAGGAAATAACTGCAGCTAAGAAATGGCCACACCCAAAAATAATGGTGCTCGCAGAAATTGCACCACAACCGGACCTCTTGAAGATACAATAGACCCTTGTATTCATAAAGAGAAACCATCAGCCGGGCCAACAGAGGAGCTACACGAGATTCTTGTCAGTGAAGAAGACTCAACTTACGTCCTAAGAATCGGGAGTAGTTTGAATAGCGAGTTGACAAAGAAATTGGTGTCTTGGACATGGTGGGACTTAATCCCAAGGTGATGTGCCACAAGCTGAACATCAATCCTGAAGCCTGGCCCATTAAGCAAAAGAGAAGATCGATGGATGCTGAGCAATCTCAAGCACTCAAAGATGAAGTTGATAAGCTGCTAAATATCAACTTCAAAAGAGACAACCCGGTCTTGGTGAAAAAATCGAATGGCAAGTGGCAAACTTGTGTCAATTTTACTGACCTCAACAAAGTGTATCCCAAGACATCTTTCCACTAACCCAGATAGATCAGCTAGTAGATGCAATAGCCAGGAACGCACTACTAAGCTTCCTAGATGCATACTCGGGATATAACCAAATCCCAATGTATTAGCCTAACGAGGAAAACACCTTCTTTATTATTGACAGGGGTATTTATTGTTACAAGGTGGTGCCGTTTGGATTAAAGAATGTTGGAGCAACCTACTAGCGTTTAGTTAACAAAATATTTTCTGAATAGATAGGCAAAATCATGGAGGTGCACATTGACGATATGGTCGTTAAGTCAAAGGTCACACAAAGCAACATTGATTACTTGAAGTGTGCCTTTAGAGTAAGCTCGGGAAAATTCTTGGAAATCTTGGTGAACCAACAAGGTGTTGAGGCCAACCCAGATAAAATCCAGGCCTTACTGAACATGCAAATCTTGATTAAGATAAAGCAGGTTTAGAGCCTAACAGAGAAAGTTGCTACACTGAGTAGGTTCGTCTCTCGAGCAACCGATAAATGCCTTCCATTCTTTACTTTGAAGGGTAACAAAGGGTTTAAATGGATCAAGGAATGCGAGAAAGCTTTCCAAGAAATAAAGAAGCACCTCGGCAGCCTCCGCTACTATCAAAGTTCATTTTGGATAAGCCTCTTCTCTTATGCCTATCAGTTTCATTGTTCGCGATTAGCGCTGTACTGGTACGCAAAGAAGGATTTTAATGGCCCGTTTACTATATGAGTAAATGTTTGGTCGATGCTCATACCAGATATTCGGAGATGCAGAAGCTAGCTCTAGCATTGGTGATGGCATCTAAGAAATTGCGGCCATATTTCCAAGCACACATTATACATGTGCTCACAAACTTTCCACTTAAGAAAGTAATGCAGAAGCCCAAGGCATCGAGAAGATTAATCCAATGGACACTAGAATCGAGCCAGCATGATATCAAGTATCTTCCGAGAACGGCTATCGAACCGAAGGGAATTGTGCTCGCCTAAAGTGAGCACTTCCAACAAAATCAATTCGATGGAAAAAGCACTCGAGGATTAATCTTGTATGTCGATGGTTCATCAAATGAAAAAGGAGTGGGGGAAGGAATCTTGCTCAAAGGTCCTGAAGGGGATCCAATACAGCCTATAGTATGAGGCCATGCTTGCAGGAATCCGCTTACCTAAAGAAATGGGGGTAGAATCAATCAAAATCTACAGCAATTCTAAACTCTTCTTACATCAGATCATTGGAAAATATCAAGCTAAAGAAGAGAGAATGGAACCTTATCTCCAGAAGGTAAACTTAGAGCTCGAATCATTCATGAACTACACAGTACGACAAATCCCTGGAGAGCAAAACTTAATGGTGGAAGCTGTAGCTCGCCTAGCTTCAGCAATGAGTAAAGAAGCTATGAGCTCAATCCTTGTTAAACTTTTGCAAAGCCCTAGCATCCTCGCATAAGAAAAAGCAGTAATGGTAACAGGGTAGCAGTATAGCTGGATGAATCCAATAGCAACCTACTTGAAAGATGGAATAATACCTAGAGACTGATATTGTTAGAGTAGATGCCCTAGAGCCAATCAATTATTGTAGAATTGACTCTTTGTAATAATGTTCATTAATCAATAATAAAAGGCATTTTATTCTATATCGCGTAAATCATTATTATTGCGATATGTATTTATATATGTCCTTAGAATGGTAGAACCGTGACGAGGGTATCAAGTGTTTCAAATCTTGATAGTGAGAACCCTGTGAGCACATATGGTGGCCATTCTAGAAACGTCTATAGCCCCAGTATTATTCTGAAGTAAGGGCACAGATAATACGGTAAGGCCATCATAGCGTTGAACAACCCTGTCGAAAGGCAGTGACTGATCTCACTTATCAAAGTTGTTTGGTGACAAGCTAGTGCAACACATGGGTGCTTGTTGTAGGCGGATATACCGCAACAAGTTCACTGGACTGACCCACCAAAGGATTCCATATGGATGGTAACCCCAATGTCTATGGAACAAATCCTCTAACGAATGGTGGTGCATGTGATCCTTAGACTTGAGATCATCGAAGTGTCTTGTGCACCGATTAGTGCAGTTTGACACTAGCCTAACGCAGTTCTTTTCAGAGCTGTCAATATGGTGGTGATTGGCTACATTAAGGAGTGTATCAAGACTATGGTGGATAAATAGAGGATTCATCACTCCCGAGTACGGGAGAAGTTATCTCACAGCGCAATTCAGTATATGGCAATGACACTAAAACTGTGGCCATAGTGGGATTGAGTTGTTGCTCTATCCGGATTATAATATAGGTCATTGGTCTATAAACTGAATACATAATATCGAGAGTAACCGGAGGTTGACACTATTTCTATGCCTTCGTCTCGTCGAGATAACGTATGATGAAAGGATCAAATTGTACGGTAACCATATCGTTGACAAGTAGCTGCTTTGCTAAATCCGAATCTATCGGGTGGCCATGATGCCTTGCCAGGGGCCAATCTTGGTCTGTGTATTAGTGAGATGATTAATTGGTGTTAATCGCGATACTATACACTGCCGGTATGATGAGGAGCCTATGGATCACACACATAGAAGATAATTTAAGAGCCAAGAAGAAGGAAAGGCGTTTTCATCTTTTTAGGCAAAAGGGTATTTTGGTAATTTCACAGTGCAATTAAATTTGCTGGGGTCGTAGCCTTTATTTAATTTGCTAGAAAATTAAATAAGTGAAATTGCGATTAAATGTGTGTTCGCACATATTTAATTAAATCATCATTATTGTTAAATGTTAATTAAATATTAATTGAAGATAATGATGAATTAAATAAATATCTAATTGGGAGTGTTTGGCAACATGGGGTGTTTGGTTTGTAGCCCAAGCCTATTCCATATGGGAATAGGTTAACTAAAATAACATTATAAAAGAAAAGCTTTAGTTGAAAAATTGCTAAGAGTTTTCATTATTTCATTTTGATTAAAAGAGAAAAATACAGCACCCCAAATACTCTCTCATGCCAGTTTGGTTGTTGCCAAAATCAAATACTTTTTGTTCTTCTTGATTTCTTAAGGCCAAGAGGATCTAGCAAATCCCTCATTGGTTCTTGGTGATTGTCTTCATGTGGACTTCTTGGTTCGATCCTACACTTGGATCAGTAGCAAACATATTCAGAGACAATATTGGTGGAGCCTTCAACGTGGGTATGAATCTAAACTTTAGATTTAATTTTTATGCAGATTCTTGATGAAATACATAAACTGTAAAATTTGTGCCTTGATTTTGGGCTTTAAGGAACGATCTATGGTTGTATAAATTTTTGTTTTCCGCTGCACAACTGGGTCGTTTCCTAACAGAAATGAAGCTAGAACCCTCTATGCCACGTTCGCTCGTTTCACCCAGACAGTCGAGAAACTCTAGAAGAGAAGATAGAACACCCTGCTGTTGAGATGTGTTGATCATGAGGAAGCAGACTATATCCTCAGGGAAATCCACGAAGGGATATGTGGAAACCATGTTGGAGGCGATCTTTGGCATATAAAGTACTCCGATAGGGATATTATTGGCCAACTGCTCATGAGGATGCAATCAAATTTGTCTAAAATGTGGCAAATGCCAGTTTTTTGCAAATATTCTGCGAGCCCCATCTTAGGAACTCACAACACTGACTAGCCCCTAGCCATTTGTGATTTGGGGGATTGATTTGATAGGCCTACTCCCTCAAGGATAATGGGGGATAAAGTTTGCAGTTGACTACTTCACTAGGTAGGCAAAAGTCGAGCCTTTAGCAACAGTAATGGTGAACAAACTTAAGGACTTTGTCTAGAAGAACATCATATGTAGATTCGAAATCCCACATAAAATCATCACCGAATGTGGGAAACAGTTTGACTATGAGGATTTCATGTCATTTTGTGGAAAGCTCGACATAAAGAAAAGTTTTTCAACTATTTATCGACGTCAAGCTAATAGTCAGATCGAAGCGATAAACAAAGTAATCAAGCACACAATGAAAAAGAAGTTGGATTCCCCCAAAAAAAGATGGGCAAACGAGCTGCCTGATGTGTTGTGGTCGTTTTGAACCATAGCTAGAAGATTGAAAGGAGAGACCTGTTTCTCACTCGCTTATGGATGCGAGGCAATGGCCCCACTGGAAGTTGGAATTGGCTCGTTCGTTGAGAAGTTTTTGATAAAGATATTTCAACTCAAAAGTAAGAAACCATGATTTTGAGCAAAGGACCTCATTCTTTAGGAAAATTTTGCCCAGATCTAGATATGCAAGATTGGGGGCACTTGGGGCCAAATGGGAAGGTCCATTCAGAATTTCAGAAAAGCTCACACTAGAAACTTTTCACCTAGAACATTTAAATGACACAGCAGTTTTGTGAGCATAGAATGCCTAGCATCTTTGAAGCTATTACCAATAATCAACTCGGGTCTAGTTTTTAATTTCTTATTCTATGTTTTTTCGTTATTACAAATTGTAAAGCCTTTTAGGGTCAACATTTCATCAATATAAAGCAAGTATTATTCTTCAAATTTGTGTCTGAAAGTCTATTGAGGTCGCAGTCAAAGCAAATATTACGAAAGGAACTCGAAGTCAAAAACTTGTAAAGGCACCCTAACTGTAGAGCCATGCCATAATTCAGCTAAAAAAGGTGACCCCATGACTGGAGAAAGCAATAACTTGGGAAATAACTGAGAAAAGCATGTCAAGGAGAAGTCAATTATGACTCAGTGACTAAGACTCTTGACGAGCAACTAACCCTAAGTCGATGTCGTCGCAAGAAAAGACTCTCATTGTTTTTCAAAAAGCTCTTAAGAAAGTGGACAATGCATAGCTTCGAGCAAATTTTGATATTATTAGTTAGTTCGGTTAGACGGACTATAATGACATCGTAGAAGAAATACAAAACATAGCAATAAAGGTAGAAGTTATACTTATTAAAATTTCCATTTTATTAATTGTTCGATTCATGTTACAAAAAACAAAAGGGCGAGCACAATCTATCCTAGTCTAATGCTAGAGTTGAGCAAGGGTCCTCTGTTGGCTCATCTGAGACAGGAGCGTCTCGAGAACTTCAGTTGGGACCAAGGTTGAAGCAAATGAGCTAATGTCTTCTTGCTTAACTTCGTCGACCGGAACATCACCACTTGGATCCCCATTGGACTCAAAGTCTTCTAAATAGACAAATGCCAAGCCCGTGGCCTCAACTATCAGGGAGGAATGAGAAGTGACACGAGGGATCATTTTTCCACATGAGCCTCACCAAATTCACTGACATCAAGAATGTAGTGAGGGAGAGAGCTATGAATCTTGGTAAGATCATAAAGAATACCTACAATAGAAGACTTGCCGAGAAATGGGGTTTCCCCATATCTATTTCTAAAACATCCATGGGAGCTAATTGTGTGGTTTTTTGTTATGTGATGGGTTTTTGTCATGTAAGGAGATTTGGTTATATGAAATCTCGGCGGGTGATTGTGCTAAAAGAGGCTACTCTGGCAATTGGAAGACTTGGGGTGTTGATCTAGTGCTTTGTCTTTATGTCATTAACGGGCCCTACCTTGATAATGTCCATATTTATGGAATTCTTGTTAATGCTTATGCATATGGGTTTTGTATTCTGATACTTTTGAACCTAACCCAAGGCATGTCCTGTAGTAGGTGGGATTCATTGTATTCTTTAATCTCTACTTGTTTCCATTCCTTTGACAAGAGGAATGGGAAAAAGGGAAGATTAGGGGTAGACTTAGATAGTATCATTCATTTGCTCCTAACCCAGGGCTTGTCATAAGGTAGGTTAGCCGACTTTTAGGCCTTTTGTACGTTCATTCCCCTTTCTATAAAAGCTTACTTACCTAGAAAGAAAAGGAAAGTGAGGTAAATCTAGGATTGAGATCAGATTTGATGGTTTTTGCTGGTTTTTTTTTTTTTTTCTTTTATGATTTTGGTTTGGTGCCATCTGTTACTTGTGGCTGGGTCTGGTCTTGTCCATCATCTGCTCTTCTCTAGGTCATTGTGTGTGTCAGAGGCAAGTTCAAAGAAATAGAATTTCACTTTCATTACCGCGTCATGAATGCATTTTCATTTTAATCAGTCTTTTTTATTATGATTAGGATTAATTTTTTTAACTCTCCAATTCTTGTTTCATTTGGTTTAATTAATTGGAGTTGAAGGCTTCCCTCCATTATTATAATAACAAATCACGAAATATGGAACATGTTTGCTAAGAAGTAATTAATTTAAGAAAAGCAGCAACTATGAAGCCAATTTTGAGCATTTGCATATATGCACATAATGATTCTATACATGTGTGCTAACTTCATTCCTAATAAAGATTGTTTAATATACACCCTATTTCAGTTTCACACGCTAAACAAAGAAAAACAATGTGGTATATTAATTAAATGAAGAATTTGTAATAGTTGATTATGAGGGTGTGATTGTAAAAATTGAAAATTGCAAGAATTTTAGGGGTGTAACGTCGAAATTCAAAATTTGAGTGAACAGTATGGGACCTACGGGTCCACCTGTACCCACATAGGGTAGTGTCAGGGTCCAATATTTAGACTTGTTTATGATCGACCTATTTAGGGCTGGTACCTATTGGACCCGTACCTATATCAGCGCACTCGCTCGTTTTGCTAGGTCTACACCTAAGCAGACTTGGCAAAATAGGTCTGGACCTGTGGGTCGGCCTGTACCTAAATAACAATATAGGGTATGGGTTTGCATAATTGGGCCCCTTTTTTTACCCATAATTGGACCAAGTACAGCCGTGGGTACCTGTTTGTAAATTTACAAAACCCAAATCCAATTTTAGGCTACAAATCCCTAACTCCTCACAATTGAATTTACCTTCTCTCTCACTCACATTACAAACGCAACTCCATCTCGACTCGACCTTCGACACTTTTCCAGTTCTCCTGTTCCATCACCGCCGACCGCCGGTTCAGGTAAGTAAAACTTCGCATTCCTTTCTCTTTCCTTCCTTGTGTTTATTTTAATCTTGATCTGAAAATTGATAAATGAAACTTGTGCGGTTGCTTCGAAGCTGGTTGGTTTCTGAAAGCAGAAACTTGAAGTGAAAAAGCATTTCAACCGCTTAATAAAAAACCATGTAAAAGTATTTGGGTTTGTTTCTTTTTAGTATTTTAGTGTTTACCTTTTATCTCCTGAAGTTTACTTTTTTTTTTTTTTTTTTTGGTCACTTGTGTGTGTTTGGCTGGTGGGAAAGTGAGAGAAAGTGTGGGTTGTGGGTTGTTTTTGGAGTTTTTTGGTTTTCTATAATTTGATTAAACAAATTTAATCAAATCAAAATTGATTAATGGACGCTTTGCGAAAATTTGAGAGACAATGATGATGGTTTTCTAGTTCACAAACCAAACATGACACCGAAGTTAGCACTTTATTTTAAAAAATATATATATATATAATAAACATTTCTGTTTATGGACAATGGAGATAAAATAAAAAAATAAAAAAAGTATAATACTAAGAAACATTCAAAAATTATAGGAACATTTACCATTCTAATGCATATCACCAGGAGCTACCATACTACCAAGATATAAATTCCTACAACTTTTCGAAACAACGAGCTTTCATAATATATGATATGAAAGTAACCAAAAAAAAATTAATAGGAATTGCAATTTTACAACTCTCACAATTATAACGTATTGAATTCGTATCATAATATGATTCTAATATAGGACATACCCCAGTTGAGAAAGAAATAGCTTGATAACATACAAGTCACAATTGGATGACTTTCTTCATTTTCGGGAACCAGTCTCACCTTAACAGAGATCTTATCAATCAATACCAAATTTACCAAAAAGATATAGTATTTTACCAATTCCTTCTAGATGAGATGCAAAAAAAGAAATTACAAACACTGACCTACATGGATTAGTGTATTCTAAGCCTGCACTTTGTTTCTACAAAGAAATAAGATGTAGCTATAAGTCGCAAAAACAGAGTGTCAAGAGGTGTTAAAAAATAAAATGAAAATTATTGTGCTGAACAAATAACTCACTATAGCTACACGACTTTGCACCAAATGACTTAGATAATTTGATCTGACACGATGATGAAAAGGAAGAAGGATAAGAAAAATTGTGGAAAAAATATTACCACATATTCCACCTGCACAATCATAAAAGAATTCTCCAGCTTTATTTTCATGGGTCCAAGCACAAAATTTTCATGTCCCATGCAGTGTTCTGAAAACCGGACTGGACTGGGAATCGGCATAATCTCTGATCCGGTGTCCTCTGATAACTGTATTCTTAATCAAACCAGATTGAGTCGCTGTTGGACCCAGGCCTAACTTCAAAAGAATCACCTAGGTACAAGGCTAGGCTGGTTGCAAAAGGATTCACACAAGTGGAGGGCATAGATTATAATGAAATATTATCCCCAGTTGTAAAGCATGCATCAATCAGAATTCTGATTTCTCTGGCTGTATAGTTCAATCTGGAACTGGGGCAACTGGATGTAAAAACAACATTTTTACATGGTGACTTGGAAAAGAATATCTGATGACAACCAGAGGGATATTCAGGACCAACAGGTAAAGTGTGTCTTCTAAGAAAAATCACTTTATGGTCTAAAACAATCACCACGACAGTGGTACAAGAAATTTGATTCTTTTATGATTGAAATTGGCTTTAATAGATGTCAGTTTGATAGCTGTTTTTATTTTAAAAGAAATTCTGATTTGACTACTTTTTACTTGTTGCTTTATGTGGATGACATGTTGGTTGCCTGCTATGACAAAACTGAGCTTACTCGATTGAAGAAAATCCTCAATACCAAGTTTGAAATGAAGGAGCTGGGTCAGGCTCAAAAGATCCTTGGTATTACCATTATAAGAGACAGAATGCAGGGAAGCTTGAAGTTGGTTCAAGAAGATTATACAGAAAAGATCCTACAGAATTTCAACATGCAGAATGCTAAGGCTGTCTAAACTCCCCTAGGGCAGCACATCAAATTATCACATGATCAGTGCCCACAAACAAAAGAAGAGCAAAAGGAAATGTCTACTATTCCATATGCAAATGCCTTGGACAGCTTGAAGTACTTAATGGTTTGCACCATTCCAGATCTAGCATATTTTGTGAGCTTAGTAAGCATATTCTGTGAGCTTAGTAAGCAGGTTCAAGAGCAATCCAGGAAGACTACACCGGTCTGCTCTCAAATGGATTGTAAGATACTTACAGGGATCCAAAAGTTGGCATTGTATTCAGTAAGAACAAAGAAGAAGACTACTGCATTAGAGGGTTTGTTAATGCCGATTATGCAGGGGACATTGATAAAAGAAAGTCCACTTCGTGTAAGGGGATTTGGTTATATGACATCCCGGTGGGTGATTGTGCTAGAAAAGGTTACTTTGGCAATTGGAAGACTTGGGGTGTTGATCTAGTGCTTTGTCTTTGTGTCATTAACAGAGCCTACCTTGTTAATGTTCACGTTCATGGAATTCTTCTTCTTAATGCTTATGCATATAGGTTTTGTACTCTGATACTTTTGAACCTAACCCAGGGCATGTCCTGTGGTAGGTGGGATTGATTTTATTCTTTAATCTCCGCTTGGTTCCATTCCTTTGACAAGAGAAATGAGAAAAAGAGAAGATTAGGGGTAGACTTAGATAGTATCATTCCTTTGCTCCTAAGCCAGGGCTTGTCCTGAGGTAGGTTGGGCAACTTTTAGGCCTTTTGTACATTCTTTCCCCTTTCTATAAAAGCTTATTTACCCACAAAAAAACAAAAAAACAAAAAAACAAAAGAAAAAGAAAGTCCACTTCAGGCTTTGTTTTTACGTTATGGGGGAATGTGATTAGCTGGAAATCAAAACTTTAGCATATTGTTACACTCTCCTCAACATAATTTGAGTATATAGCTCTGACAGAAGCAACAAAGAAGACTATATGGCTCAAGGGTTTTGTTAATGAACTGCAGCTGGAACAGAAGACTGTGGTGATCAACAGTGACAGTTAGAGTGCAATCCATCTATCCAAAAACTAAGTCTTCCACGAGAGGACTAAGCACATTGACGTCAGGCTCCACTTCATCAGAGAAATGGTTGAAAAAGGAAAAGTCAAGATTGAGAAGATAAAAGGAACACACAATCCTGCAAACATGCTCACCAAACCAGTAACTACAAATAAGCATAGGCTTTGTATAAGCCTACTCCAAGTTCAAGAATAGTCCATTTTTGCCAAGGCCACTTAGGGTGTCAATTCACAAGCCAAGGTGAAGAATTATGATGACATGGCTTGCAAATTGCCACGTTGCAGTCAAAAGAAGTCAAAGCTTTTTTTGAAGAATTGTTTCTACTAGCTTATGCGATGTCGTTTTGGTTTTTAGCTTAAGTGCCCTATCGTGGCACTTGATCCTTATTTCACTATAACAACCTTACCCCTTCACAGCTCACTTCTCTCTCGATTTTTTTTCAACCCTAGGTCTCGATTATGGAAGAAGATTTTAGTGCATTATTCATCAAACAGTTATCAAAACTTGTTGTACAGTTGGTGATTGATCAACGGAGTCTATCTATGTATAAATCCAGACCGATATGTTTGAGAATGAGGAGGAGTGTGAGATTTATCAAGTGTGTTCCTTCCTGTAGTTGTTTGTCTTTAATTTCTTAGTAATCTTGTTCTTATGATGAATGAAATACCCTAATGTGTGCCTTGAAGAGTGGATGTAGGCTGCCTTAGAGTGGATGTAGGCTGCCTTAGCCGAACCACTGTAAATATCCCTGTGTCAATTTTTCATTCAGCTCTATCCTGTTTTAATTCATCTTTGAGTTGATTGCTTATTAATTTGTATAAGTTGATTGTTGAGTTTGCTCATTCATTACTTTGATTGAAATCAGCTTCGTTAATAACCCTATTTGTTACTACATAGTATAATGGTGAACATTTTGTTATTACTATGGCATACAGTTGTTGAACTATTTTTTGTATATTTAGTTGCTATGAAAGCTTAAAGGGTATGTTAGTTTGATATATAGGTTTTTATCCATGAAGAATGTCTTTAATGCTTGATATTAGAATGTATTGGATGATTGAGTATAAAATCTTTGAATTATTTTGTTGCCCAGTGAATTCCTATTCTTGATCCATTGAGGTTAATATTAAAGCCTCCTCAGAGGTGCGACCATTTCTATTAAGGAGGTCAAGGCTTCATGTGTGTGTGTTTTTTTTTTTTTTTTTTTGGGGGGGGGGGGGGGGGGGGGGGGGGGTGTAAGTAAGCTTTTATAAAAAGGGGAAATATACAAAAGGCCTAAAAGTCGGCCAATCTACCTCAGGACAAGCCCTAGGTTAGGAGCAAAGGAATGATACTATCTAAGTCTACCCCTAATCTTCTCTTTTTCTCATTCCTCTTGTCAAAGGAATGGAACCAAGCAGAGATTAAAGAATACAATGAATCCCACCTACCATAGGACATGCCCTGGGTTAGGTTCAAAAGTATCAGAATACAAAACCCATATGCATAAGCATTAACAAAAATAATTCCATAAACATGGACATTAACAAGGTAGGGCCCATTAATGACACAAAGACAGAGCCCTAGATCAACACCGCAAGTCTTCCAATTGCCAAAGTAGCCTTTTCTAGCACAATCACCTGTCGGGATGTCATATAACCAAATCCCCTTACACGACAAAAAACCCATCACATAACAACCCATATAATTAGCTCCCATGGGATGTTTTAAAAATAGACATGGGGAGACCCCATTTCTCGGCAAGTCTTCTATTGTAAGTATTCTTTATGATCTTGCAAAAGTCCATAGCTCTCTCCCTCACCACATTATTGATGGAGTTGCAGAGAGTATGTGCATCTTTGCATTCCCCACCAAAAATCTGGCTATTTCTCTCTCTCCAAATAGAGTAAACGGTGGCTCCCAAACTTAGCTTCCCTATAGAGTACTTTAGCTTATTCTTCCTCCACCTAATCAAAGTGGCATGGTTATTTTGTTGTAAAGTTTTGAATGTATTCTTAGGGATTATGTGTCATTGTTTTGGATAATGAGAATGGAGAGAAAACAAAGGAATTAGAGGAAGAAACAAATTATAGGGGGATAGATCAAATATTTGTATTCAACAATCCATCAAAGTCTTACATGCAATTATAATCTAGGTCCTCATTTATATGATAGCCAGTCCTAAGCAAAATAGGAAATATAAATATACTTGTAATAGCTTGTTCAGTCTGACCTAAATAAAAAATTCAACTATAGGGAATCAAATCTAAATAAAACAAGTAGTAAATATCTTATTTCCCTCAATTACTAGATCATACATTCTCTATTATTCTCCCCTATTAAGTAAAACTTGACTGCTGAAGTGTTGATCGATAAAGAGGCACCATGTATAAACTGAATGTTATCAATAGACTTCAAAATGCCAAAGTTGATTGTTAAATGGTGAAGTCTGCGATGCCCTTTTTGAAGTCAAGTGATGCGCTGCTGTTTTGAGGAGCTTCAATAAATCTTGGCCCTTCGATGGATGCATGATCTAATGGCTCAAAACCCACCCAGTAGGTCAGACCTTTTGCATTTGTGAGCTATCTCGATCTTTCTCTCTATGAGTTGCGATTGTAACCTGGTGTGTTAGAGGTTTTTCATTCAAGTTGTTCTCCTTGTGTAAATCTATCTAGAGTCTTGTTGAGGGTTTCTGTTCCTTCAAGGGTATAGATAATGGAGATCGAGGTGCTGACCAAGTTGATGTTCCCAAATATTCCTAAGATCCTTTGCAAGGAATTGGCGGCCCAATGACTAGGGCAAAGACAAAGAGGATGAAAGAGGTTTTTCAAGGCTTGATCGTGGAAGTGCAATACAAAGAGGTTGTACTAGAAGACTCTAAGACTAAATTCGAAGATTTCAAAGCTTCAACAATCATGATCTATTATCTTTTTATGCAAGGGGTAGATTTGGAAGATCAAGTTAGATGCGAGGATTAATTTAGGACTTAATTTTCGTTTTTTTAATCTTGGGCTTTTTTTTATGTTTTAATTATCATTAGATTCTTTAGTCTTTTATTTATTTAAGGTTTATTTAGGTCCAAGTTGCTTGTACTTAAGCCCAACCAATTTTTTTCAATTAGCTAGGGTTTTTCTTAGGGTTTGCTGCTTATAAAAAGGGGCAGCTATGTTATTTTTTAGGGATTATGATTATCAATTGAAGTTTATTTTCAGAAAGCTATTGCTTGCCTTCTAGTGTTCTTGAATGAATGCTTGAATCTCGACTTATCAAAGGGAGTGATCAACCTTTGTGGCGTCTCAAAATTAGGGTTTTAAGGACTTAGTTTCCTTAGGTTCTAATTCGATCATCCTCAACACGTTCCTAGCAACTAACTTGTTCCTATTCCATTGAGTTTGTGGGTTCCTAGGGTAATTCACCTAGAGGGTCTACATCAAGAGAGTTCTCTAGGGATTTCAGGTTTGCGGTGCCAAAAAAGGCAAAGGTGAGTGAGCGGTTGAGGTGAATCTTGAGAGTGAGATGTGCTTGTAATCGATAATCTTGAGGGTTTAATCATAGTGCAGCGAGTCTCCATATTCTGAAGCTCAACGTGGATGTAGCTTGTTTGATCTTGAACAAGTGAACCACAATATATTGTTTTGTGTGTGTGTGTGTGTGTGTTTTTTTTTTTTTTTTTTTGGGTAAGTAAACTTTTATAGAAAGGGGAAAGAATGTACAAAAGGCCTAAAAGTTAGCCAACCTACCTCAGCCAAACTATCTAAGTCTACCCCTAATCTTCTCTTTTTCCCATTCCTCTTGTCAAAGGAATGGAACCAAGCAGAGATTAAAAATACAATGAATCCCACCTACCACAGGACATATCCTGGGTGTGGTTCAAAAGTATTAGAATACAAAACTCGTATGCATAAGCATTAATAAGAAGAACTCCATAAACATGGACATTAACAAGGTAGGGCCCGTTAATGACACAATGACAAAGCACTAAATCAACACCCCAAGTCTTCCAATTGCCATAGTAGCCTCTTCTAGCACAATCACCCGTCGGGACATCACATAACCAAATCCCCTTACATGACAAAAAACCCATCAGATAACAAAAAAATCATATAATTAGCTCCCATGGGATGTTTTAAAAATAGACATGGGGAGACCTCATTTCTCAACAAGTCTTTTATTGTAGGTATTCTTTATGATGTTGCTAAGGTCCATAGCTCTCTCCGTCACCACATTCTTGATGGAGTTGTAGAGAGGATGTGCATCCTTGCATTCCCCACCAAAAATCCGGCTATTCCTTTCTCTCCAAATATAGTAAACGGTGGCTCCCAAACTTAGCTTCCCTATAGAGTACTTTAGCTTATTCTTCCTCCACCTACTAGATATGTGCTCAACATAATCGTTCCAAGGTCGGGTGACATACCCAAGAGAAGAGAGCTCAAGGATTTGGTTCCAAATCCTTTGGGTGAAAGTACAAGCAAAAAAGAGATGATCGATCGTTTCTTGCCCATGATTACAAAAACAATACACATTGCTAGAAGCTATTTCATACCTCATCAGTTTGTCCCTGGTCTGAAGCCAATCCTTACATGCCATCCACATGATAATGGAGTGTCGTGGAATAGCTTTTAGGAACCATACAAGGTGATGCCATTCCACTCGGTGTTGGTGCACACGAGCAACCCACCAAGCTGATTTTATAGAAAACTTACTGAATGCATTAGGATTCCAAACAACCACGTCCTCGCCCTCCTTTGGATCAAAGTCAATAGAATCCTTCATGTCCATCAAAGCCCAAGAATTAGTCGTTGGCCATCTCCACCTTGTCCCATCCCAATCCCTCATCAGTATATTGTTGTGTGGTTCTTGATTCCTTACTTTTAGTTTGTGTTTGAGTAATTAGTGTTTAGGATTGTTCAATTAGACCTTGTTTACAATAGTGGTATCAGAGCCAATACCCTAGGGTTCATCTATTCTTGAAATCGATCCGAAAATTGGCAGAGTCACGATTTAGGGGTTTTTTTCAAATTTGGGTGTTTTCAATTTAAGGAAGTTCTTGACCTCTAGGGTCCTGAATCTTGAGTCTTTTGTTCAATCCTTGAACACCAGAGATCAATTTCGGTCTCAAAGGGTCAAATCAAAGAAGTCAATCAAGATCAGGTAGTGAACCTTTAGGGTTTGTTTCTGAACCAAAATCTGAGCACTACCACACGTGTAGAAATCTCCCAGTATGATGGGAAGATGGATTTCAACACTTGGATGAAGAAGATGAAGGCTCTTCTATCCCACAATAAGGTGGGAATAGCACTAGAGAAGTATGTTACGAAGTGGTCTGAAGAAAAGTTGAAAAAGAAGGCAAAGATAAACAAAGAAGCCTACAACTTGATCATTATGAATTTATCTGACAACGTGCTGCGAAAAGTGGATGGTTTGGACACACTGATCGAACTTTGGGGTAAGCTCAAAACTTTATATGCATTTCAGTCTGGTCCTAATTTATCATTTTTAAAAGGTGCATTGTTTTCTTATGAAATGGATATTTCTAAGTCACTAGAAGAAAACCTAGATGAATTCCTAAAAATGACATTGATACCAAAAGGAACTGATCACGAATTAGGGGATTTGAGTCTTGCAATGATCTTAGTAAATTCGTTACCTGATGAATACTTTGTGGTAAAGAACGCATTACAGTACACTGGAACTGTTCCCAGTGTTGACTTCGTAATAGCTGGGTTGAAATCTGGAGAACCTGAGTTGAAAATCTAAAAAAGAAATAGGAATAACTTTTTTATAAAGGGCAGACTTGATGCTAGACATTTAGGATATTTAAAGAATAAGAATAAGAGAAAGGCTAATAATGTAACACCTCCTCTCTACTACTATTCTTATAATACATACTATGTAAATTATAGATATACATAGCGTATGAAAGATAGTGGGCTCAAATTTTTCTTTACTCATAAAATATAATTCTTTACAAATACAAAATACTATGTATGAAAAACTTTCTACTTAATACAAAACATCATAGCTGATGGACAGTGGTGCCAATACTCTCCGCTCCTCGACGTCCATCCGACCGCTGCTCTTATTCCTGCAACAGGGAAGAACAATGGGGTGAGCCCAACAAGGCTCAGTAAGTAAATCCTCTACTACCTATCCCCGCAACTCACTTTTTGGTTCTTCCTTACTCTATCGTTCTTCTATTTCTAATTCTCACTGTTTTTCTCTTTCTTTCTAATACTTTTATTCTCCTTTAACTCTGTTCTGCTCTTTTTATTCTTTCTTTCTCTCTATTCTTATTCTCTGTTCTTTTTCTCTTATTCTTACTCACCATGAAGGAAAATCATGGTTCTCTCTCTTATTCTCGTCATACTCACCATAAAGAAAAATCATGGTTCTCTCTTATTCTCATCATACTCTCACTAACCATGGAAGAAATCATGGTGCATGCATGTATGAGATGTACATGCAATTAATGCAAAAGAACTGAATGTTTCTTTCTTCTACTCTCAATTCTTACTAGCTCAAATTCTCTCATTCTTTCTCGTACTCTCTCAATCTATCTCATTCTTTCTCAAGCTTTCTCATCCTTTAATTCTCTCTATTATCTCATTTTCATTTCTCATAATTTATTTCGACTAACTCGCTCTTTGAATGTGTAACGCCCCACCTGAGGTACGTAGTTATTGTTTCTTCTTTCGCTCTTATTTGAGTTGGTTTTTGGTAATATTGTTTGATTGAGTGTTGTGTTGAATGCTTGCCCTGAAATTGGTTGAAAATAGAAGAAGTTCAGTGTGCCAAGCTTCGCCGGGGCGAAGAAGAATCTTCGCCGCGGCGAAGAGGTGTTGAAACCACGGGGATAAGAAGCAGGAAAAGTGGGGAGTAAAATGTAAGGATTTTTCATGGAGAATATGTTGATATGGGGGTGTGTTTGTAATGAATCAAAGGATATAGATAGAATTCCCAAAGAAGAGTAAGGGCAAAATGGGAATGCTTGGGTATAAATTTCATTAAAAGGAATTAAGAGTTAGCAAACCCCTCATTCTTCTTCTCACACGCAACTCTCCACTCTTGTTTCCTCTCAACTTCTCTTTCTTTTGATCAGGGAGTTCCAAGGGGTTTTTGAAGTGATTTGGGGTAGAAAATCAACCTAAGGCTTCCTAAGGTAAGGATTCTTACTTTGGTTGTGAACCTTTGTGAGTTTTAGCATATATTGAAGTTTGAGGGTTTTTGTTCTTTTGGTTAAGAGTAGAGAAAAAGTCAAGCAAACCAAGTGAAAGGAGGAGTTGGTGAAGTCTCTCCATAACAAGGTAAGTAAATCCCAACCTAAGTTGAGATTTAAGAATTTTCTTGATTAGGGTTTTGATAGAAATGATGTATGTATGTGATATACATGTGATATGCCATGTATGGAGGCCTAAATAGAGATTTCTATGCCTTGTGATTGTTTATACCTTTCAAATATAAGAAATGAGTTGTGAGTTGGAAAGGTAGTTTGAGATGGAATTGACGGGGTATTGTGGAACCCTTTTTGGAAGTGTTTTTATTAGGCAGGTTTTGTGGCTATGTGAGGGGGTTTCTCCCCATTTTGGATGGTTAGAGAAAGATTTAGAATCATTGCTATAGTAGAGTTTTATGATACACTTGAGTTGTTTGATGAAATGCCTAGTAGGGGTTTGAGTATGAGTAGTGAACCTTAATTCTTGCAACATTGCATGTTGGCATTTCATAAGTGCATTAGTGGAAATGAACCATCCATAGGCACTAATTGTGCATTGAAAAGTGACCTAAGAAAGAGTAGGAAACTTTGTGTATGCAATTACTCTATGAGTAGAGAACTTGGTGGATGCAACTACTCTAAGGGTAGAGAGAATGAAAAATGCTAGAATAGAGTGAATTAGAAGAGTAGTATAGATGGGTTGATGCTTTGTGATCATCACCCGACAGTTATGGGAATCGGGTTGATGCTTTGTGATCACCACCCGAATAGCCATTAGAGATGGGTTGATGCTTTGTGATCGTCACCCGATAAGTATTAGAAACGGGTGGATGCTTTGTGACCACCACCCGGTTAGTTATTAGATAAGTGGGTTGATGCTTTGTGATCATCATCCGACATTTAGTAGAAGTGGGTTGATGCTTTGTGATCAT
This sequence comes from Pistacia vera, assembly GCF_008641045.1. Lineage (NCBI taxonomy): Eukaryota > Viridiplantae > Streptophyta > Magnoliopsida > Sapindales > Anacardiaceae > Pistacia > Pistacia vera. Next base: position 384,191 of record NW_022196281.1, on the reverse strand, counting down.
CACCCGACAGTGATTAGAGACGGGTTAATGCTTGGTGATCGTTACCCAAAAGTCATGAGAAACGGGTAGGTGCTAGGTGGTCTCCACCCGATAGTTAGGAAAACCGAGTAGGTGCTTTGTGATCCCCACTCGGTAGTCACTAAGAACGGGTTGGTACTGTGTGAATTCCACCCGATAGTCATGGAGAGTGAGATGGTGCTGTGTGAACGCCATCCGGCCGTACCTCCGGTAAGATGAGGCCATGATGTTTAGTAGAAACAGAAATAGAAACAGAAATAGTATAAGGAAAGAATTAAGAGTTATACATACGGGGACAGACAGATAGAGGGTTTTACTTACTGAGCATTATTTTGTGCTCACCCCGTTATTTTCCTTTGTGGATGCAGGATCTAGGTGTTGATGCAGTCGGAGGGGCGTCGGCAAGCGAGGAGCAATAGCTACACTGTTTCCCCTGTTTTGTCTTTTAAAATGAATTTTTGTAAACAATACTCTTTGTGTATAAAAGACATATGACTTATAATGAAAAGAAAGTTTTGGGCCCAATTTTCTATTGTTATTATGCATGCATTGTACTAGTTTTCAGCAGTTGTTACAGAATGTCACGGCCCCATCTTACCGGAGGCACAGCCGGGACTTCTCCCACTCTATGTGACTTCTACTCATTCTCTCCTGTCTCTCTTTCTCATAACTCTTTTGTGTTAACTTTCTGTTGTAGGTCACGGCCTCATCTTACCAGAGGCACGGCTAGGTACTCATCCCACTCTTCGTAACCCTACTCATTGTCTCTCTTTATTCTTTCTCATGTTTGCTCATTCTTCCTCACTTGCATGTCACGGCCTTATCTTACTGGAGGCATGACTGGGTGGAGATCACAAAGCACCAACCCACTCTTCGTGACTTCTACTCATTCTTTGCCGATCGGACTCGGTCATGCATGGATTCGGAACCCTTAGCCACGTGAGTGTCTTCTCTCTCTCTCTCTGAATGTCACGGCCCCATCTTACTGGAAGCACGGCTGGAACCTCATGTTCCACTCTTCGTGACGGTCACGGCCCCATCTTATTGGAGGCACGACTGGGGATCACAAAGGACCCACTCTCGTGACTTTACTCATCACTCACAGGTTCTCCATCGTACAACCTATTCTATTCTCTTCTTTTGCTCTTAGAGTAGTGTATTCACAAAGCTCTCTACTCTTGCTCAAACTAATACTCATCTCTTTCTCAAGCTAGTATTCATGGTATAGTTTAACTCTTAGAGTAGTCTATTCACAAAGTTTTCTACTCTTTCTCAAGCTATTACTAGCTTATACTCAAAATTCTCTACTCTTTCTCAAGCTACTTCTCAAATGCACAACTAATGCATCTGGATGGTTTATGCTCATTAATGCACTTATGAAATACCAATATGCAATGTAGCAAGAATTAAGGTTCACTATTCATACTCATGCTTCTCTTAGGCATTTCATCAAACAACTCATGTGCATACAAAAACTCTTCTCTAACTACAACTCTACTTCTCTTTTTAACCATCCAAAATGGGAGGAAACTCCCTTCTATGGACACGGTTCCTATAATAGAAGAACACTCCCAAAATATCTACTCAATCTCCTCCAACTTCATCTCAATCTCATCACACATCAACACTTCCCATAAAGGAAATATCCAACAAACATAATATGAATACTCTTCTCAACTCAATTTCTCAACAAGTAGACATATATCTCAACTCAATTTCTCAACAAGCATCATATATACATGCATAAAGAAATCTCTACTCAAGAATTTCTTAAACTTTAGCTTAAGTTGGATTTACTTACCTCATACTTGAGTAGTCTTCACTAAAACTCTCTACTCTTGTTGGACCTTAGCTTTCCCTTATTTCCTAAGCATAAACTTAGTAAATTCTTTGTCAAATTCCAACTCAAAACTCTCAAAAATCCCTTGGAAGATTGAGTGAGGAATTGAGAGAAAATGAGAGATGAAGAGGCAGTTGGAAATGGGTGAAATGAAGGGGTTTAGAGAACTCAACCCTTATTAGCTCATATAATATACACTCTTTCCCATTTTGCCCTTACTCTTTCTTGAAAATTTCACCTTTATCCTTTAATTCTTTACAAACTCACCCCCATTTTACACTATTCTCAATGAAATTTCCTTGCATTTTACTCCCCACTTTTCCTTCTAATTAGGGGTAAAATGGTCATTTTGCCCTTAGTAAAGAATTCTCTAGTAAACTAAAACAAAACTCAGCCGGCCCTTCGCAGCGGCGAAGGATTCTCTGTCACCCCGGCGAAGAATTACATAAGCAACATTGCAAATTCAGAGCCGACGTCGCCACAGCGAAGCTTCTTCCTCGCCCCGGCGAAGGCTGCAACTCCAAAATCCGCCAAGTCTTGATCAATTCCAGGGTAAACACTCAACCAAACCCAAAACATAAACTCAACCAAGGGCCAACCAAACAACATGAACAATATACAAACTCATTTAGGAGCAATTCAGTAACCCTTTAGGCTATACCATAAACAATGGCTACGTATCTCAAGTGGGGCGTTACAAATAATAATAAACCTAAATCAGAGACGAGAAAATGTTTTTATTGTAAGAAGCCTAGACACATTAAAAAGAACTGTTATGATTGGATTAAGAAGCAAAAACAGCCTAATCCTGAGAGTAACATAGCATCCTCTAGTAATAGCACTAAAATCACTGAAGCACTCACTGTATCAAGCTCTAAAATTGCTAATGAATGGGTGTTAGACTCAGGGTGTTCCTTCCATATGAGTCCAAATAAAACTTCTGATATGAACTCCACCAACAATTGTGATGAAACCCGATAACAATGATGGTTTGGAACCCTAGGATCGTGTAGACAAGATTTGTTGAGCCTTGACCCGTCACCTAATAAGATGAAAACCAAGACTACGAAGGACTGAAACGCCACACCAAGAAACCTTAGAATCTCTTAAGAATCAAGGTGATAAGTTTGGTTATTTGAACGCCACAAGATTAACTTGATAAGTTCAAGAGTTCTTTCAAGAACAGAGAGGAACACAAGACCTCACAATGATAATAATTTTCTGAAAATCCAATCTATCTATTAAAATTCGTAATGCCCATCTATATACTTGGAACAACCCTCCAAGAATAGGAAAAGTCATAACTACATCTTTAAAAGGAACACAAACATCAACATAAACAAGTCCCCACATTTTTAGGCCTCTTGGACTTCTAAAGGCAACCAAAAAATAACTAAATGACTAAATTCAATGTATTTAACATAACCAGCCAAGACCATCAACATTCCCCTATTTAATATCCTTGAAACTCAATAAATTCACGCCCTCTAATGGTCAAACCATACTGGTCACGTTTTTGCATGCTAATTAGCCTCTTCAATTGCTTTGATGACATGGACTAAGCCTTGATTATTATTTGAGCCCATCTTGGTCTTTTTAGAATCAGCCCAATTCTCTTGGATTAGCCCATTTAGTGCTTCCTTGAAACATTTGGCTCTAAGTCTTGTAATTGGGCCATTAGGAAGTGACAAAGGGTCTTGTGCAAATTCAGCTCCATTGCCATGTGTATGATTAGCTTGTCCAGCTCCTTGGTTTGCATCAAGTTGGTTTCAAAATTTGATAAATGGTGAACCTGAAACTATTTTTATGGGAAATAACCACTCCTGTAGGGTTCAAGGCGTAGGAAATATCACCATTAGACTAACTAGTGGTAAATTCATAATGTTAACAAAAGTGAGATATATACCTGAGCTTAAGCGTAACCTGATTTCAGTGGGCACGCTAGATGAAGCTGGGTATAGCTATAGGGCTAAAAATGGTTGCATTTCTGTTTACAAGAATCATCAAATATTGCTTGAAGGGGTTAAGAGGCATGGTTTGTATATTTTGTGTGGTCAGTATTATCCAATAGCGGTGAATTCTGCTTTTATACCTACTAACATCTCTCCTGCAGTTATAAATTCCCTTAAATAGCAAGGGTACTTCGGCAATGATAATGTGTCAAATCTTAGTTTCTGTGAAACATATGTCATGTGTAAATGACACAAGCTGAGTTTCCCAAAAGGAACTCACCTGGCTGTAAATTGTCTAGAATATTTAGATGCTGATCTATGGGGCCCAGAGAGAGTTAAATCACATGGAGGGAATGGATATTTCCTATCCATTGTGGATGATTATAGTAGGAAGGTATGGGTATACCTTCTTAGATCTAAGGATGAGGCCCTAAGTAAATTCAAGTGCTGGAAAACTTTGGCAGAAAACCAAGTGGAGAAAAGTGTAAAAGCTCTTAGAACAGATAATGGCTTGGAGCTCTATAACACTAAGTTTCATACATACTATAGAGACCAGGGAATTTTAAGACAAGGACAGTTAGGACTCCCCAGCAAAATATAGTTGCTGAGAGGATGAATAAGACCTTGTTAGAGAAGGTCAGGTGTCTTTTATTCACTATTGGTCTGCCTAAGTCATTTTGGGGGGAGACTTTAACCACTGCTGCTTATTTAGTAAATAGCTCTCCTTCTAGTGTAATAGGTTTCAAATGCCCTAATGGAGATCGAGGTGCCGACCAAGTTGATGTTCCCAAATATTCTTAAGACCCTTTGCAAGGAATTGGTGGTCCAATAACTAGGGCAAAGACAAAGAGGATGAAAGAGGCTTTGCAAGGCTTGATCATGGAAGTGCAATACAAAGAGGTTGTACTAGAAGACTCTAAGACTAAATTTGAAGATTTCAAAACTTCACCAAGGATGGCCTATTATCTTTTTATGCAAGGGGTAGATTTGGAAGATCAAGTTGGATGTGAGGATTAATTTAGGAATTAAATTTCGTTTATTTAATCTTGGGCTTTTTTCGATGTTTTAATTATCATTAGATTCTTTAGTCTTTTATTTATTTAAGGTTTATTTAGGCCCAATTCACTTGTACTTAGGCCCAACTCGTTTTTCAACTAGCTAGAGTTTTCTTTTAGGGTTTGCTGCTTATAAAAAGGGGCAGCCATGTTATTTTTGAAGGACACATTATTATCAATTCAAGTTTATTTTTCAGGAAGTTATTTGCTTGCCTTCTTGTGTTCTTGAATAAATGCTTAAATCTCGACTTATCAAAGGGAGTGATCAACCTTTATGGCGTCTCAAAATTAGGGTTTTAAGGACTTAGTTTCCTTAGGGTTCTAATTCGATCATCCTCAACACGTTCCTAGCAAACTAGCTTGTTCCTATTCCATTGAGTTCGTGGGTTCTTAGGGTAATTCGCCTAGAGGTTCTACATCATGCCTTAAAGAAAAATGGTCAGGGAGAAAACCATCCCTAAACCATCTAAGAGTCTTCGGATATGCAACTTATGCACACACCACATATGGGAAATTGGAACCTAGTCCCTCAAATGTGTGTTTTTAGGGTATCAAGATGGGACCAAGGGATATAGGTTGTGGGAGACAGATGCTCAAGGGATCAAGGTCATCGTCGGTAGGGATGTGGTCTTTAATGAGTGTGTGTTTCCTTGTAGGGTTACTTACACTAATGCAGGTACCTCAAACCACCAATTGGAAAACTCTTATCAAACCGAGGGTACTTAGTTTGAGGTGGAGTCAACCAACCAATAGGAACAAAAGACCACTATTGATGGACCAAAACCTGAATCTGAACCTGAACCTGAACCTGAACCTGAACCTGAGGACACACCCATTGATATTGACCATGATGGTGAAGGTAAGCATGTGGATAATATTGAGCATGCCCAACAAAAGGACTTGGCACAATACCAACTAGCTAGAGACAAAGCAAGGAGGGAAATAAGACCCCCTACAAGGTTCAGCTATGCTGATCTCATCTACACAGCGCTGCTTGCTGGTGTAGAGATTTAAAGGACTGAACCTGACTCTTATGAGGATGCCATCAACTCAAAGGACAACAAGAAATGGCTTAGTGCCATGAATGAGGAGATGGATTCCCTAAGGTAGAACAAGACATGGACTTTGGTCCCAAAACCCAAAGAGAAGAAGCTGGTGGAATGTAAATGGCTTTATAAGTTGAAGGAGGGCATCAACAAGTCCAACCCGATAAGATACAAGGTCAAGTTAGTGGCCAAAGGCTATACACAAAGGGCATGTATCGATTTTACTGAAATTTTATCACCTGTAGTTAAATTTAAAACTATAAGGCTGATGTTATCTATAGTAGCACATTATGATTTAGAGTTAGAGCAGTTAGATGTAAAAATTGCATATTTGCGTGGGGAATTAGAAGAGCATAAAAAAGAAGTGTTTTTAATTTAAGAATTTTCTAGTTTTGTAGAAATGGCGAAGCTGTTTAATCATGAACACTCTAATTTTCTTTCCCTTTATTTTGGTTTTATTTTCAAACAAGAATCATAATAGAAAGAAAAAGGATAATGCTAGTTGAAACATAAAATAATAAAATAAAAGGAAGAATAATGGAAAAAGATAAGATGAAGAGATGAAATTTTAAGAAAATGAAGCATTTTTGTAGTATAAAACTTTTTTTTTTTTTTTTATAGACTTATCGTTGATTCACCATTGTATCTCTTTTAGTTGGCTTCAATGATGTAAGCCAGTTGTGTCTGAAGTTCAATTTTTTATTTTTACTTTTTGTGTTTACTCCATGGGGGGATTAATAATTATGATGTTTTTCAAAGACAATGGCCCAAGGTTTGATTATCCTTTAACTGATGTTTTACATGTAAAGTGAGGCTGAAAGTATTTGATCATTCGTTCCTTCAGTGCCTAATCATTTTATATTTTTTGTTTAAGCTATATAACAAAGGTAGATTTTCTTCAGGTTTTTCGAACACTGAATTCTCATGTCTTTGTTGAGGACCATTGAGCTTTTTGTAGTATATATAAATAGAACTATCACTTCTGTTGTTGAAATCCTACTGAGATTGCTATTTTTGATACTGGGCTAGATGAAAGAATGGGAAAATGAGACTCAACATATAATAGCTTAAACATTTATTTGATAATCCTGAACATGTAGATCTTTATACTCCATTATCTTTGAAACTATCATGGTATATCCAAGGCAATGGGAAGTCTGTAAGCAGAAGGATGAAGATGGGTCGCCTCCTAGTTGTGTCCCAATTCTCCGGCAAGACTATTTCAAGTAAAAGAAATATGCGTGGGACCAATGTTTCGAAAACCTGACTGCGCCTTGACCCGTTCAAGGGTCCGGTTTTTGGTTTGACTGGTTGGATTGGTCGGTTGGACAGTATTCTATAAAATTATTTTAGTCTCTAAATGTTTGAAATTCATAAAAAACAACCCTAAATAATTACGCATGACTCCCTTAAGGTTTGAATTCTCTCCAAAACACCCTTGTTGCGTGAAGAGACTGGTGAGTGGTGGCAGCAGTGACGATTGATGGCCAATCGAAGTTTGAAATCATAGGGTTTTTAATGTATAGGTGCCGGCAAATCTTATGGTGATGTTAGAGAGTTCTACCAACATCAGAATTTTTTGGAACCAAGAAAAGAGGTCGACGGTTTCGTGAACAATGGTGGACGGCGATCGACGGTCAATCGAAGTTTGGAATGATAGGGATTTTGATGTAGAGGTGTCGACGAATCTTATGGTGGTGTCAGGGAGTTATAACGGCGTCAGAATTTTTCGGAATCAAGAAATAATGTCGGCAGTTTCGTGAACGATTTGTGGACGGCAGGTGACGAAACGCTAGATGGCGGCCGTTGAAAATGGATGGGTTTTTTCAAGTCTTATGGCGGTGTTATCTCCCTCGAACGATGTCAGAATCCAATAGGATTGAGTCATAGTGTGACCTTGATTGGACCGTGATTCGGCACTATGCACTTAACCACCCTGCAGTCTTCTGGTTTGTCAACTAAGATCCAGGTATTGTTTTTCATTAAGGAACTGAATTCCTCCTCGATTGCGTTCTTCCACTCTGATTTTTCAGGTCCTAATATAGCTTCCTAAAAGGTTTTAGGCTCATCATTCATCTCTTCTTCTACCTGAAGAGCATAAGCTACTAGGTCTACATATCCTAGTCTATTGGGAGGTTTATTGACTCTTCTAGTTCTATCCTAGATAGCTGATAGTTTGCCAAATATGACTCTTGTTCCCCTCGCTCACTAGGTTCATTTGTATCATGGTTTTTAGGATTCTCCATAATCTCTGCTACTCCACCTTGATGGTTAGAAATTGCATCCTGAATTTCCAACTCTAAGTGATCTAATCTTGAGGCAAAGTCAATTGGTTTTCCAGGTTCATTTTCCAGTCTAAGAAGGACCTCTTCCCTAAAAACCACATCTCTACTGATTATACATTTCTTAGTTTCTAGATTCCAGAACTTATAACCATTTACTCCCACTGGATATGCAAGAAACAGGCATTCAATGGCTCTAGGTTTCAATTTATCTTCCTTTACATGGACATAAGATAGGCACCCAAAAACTCCTAAGTTTTCCAGTTTTATAGGGTGTCCAGTCCATTTTTCTAAAGACACCTTCAAATCTATGGCAGATAAGGGGGTTCTATTGATGAAATACACCATAGTATGTGCAGCTTCTACCCAGAATTTTACAGGAAGTTTAGAGTTTAACAAGATGCTTCTTACTTTGTCTAGGATTGTCCTATTCATTCTTTCACAGAGGCCATTTTGTTGTGGCATATTTCTGAAAGTTTTGTGCCTAACAATTCCATGGTTTTTACAGAAACTACTGAATTCATCATTCACAAACTCAAGACCATTATTCCCCCCCCCCCCCCCCCCCCCCCCCCCTCTCTTTTTCTTTTTTTTTGGGTAAGTAAGCTTTTATAGAAAGGGGAAAGAATGTACTCAAGACCATTATTTTTCCTAAGCCTTTTAAGTTTCTTCCCAAATTGAGTTTCAACCATTGTTTTACATTCTTTAAACCTAAGAAATGCCTCATCTTTAGTCTTGGGGAAGTATGTCCAGACATGCCTTGAATAATCATCTACAAAACTGATGAAGTACCTGTAACACCCTAGTGAGTTATGTCTAGTTGGTCCCCATACATCTGAGTGAACATACTCAAGTGGTGAGCTTGAGTAATGTTTACTAAATTCAAATTTGACTTTGCACATTTTGCCAAAGATACAGTGTTCACAAAAGGTTAAACTTCCAATCTTGTCCCCTCCTAACAAATTATGCTTACTCAACTCATCTAACCCTTTTTCACTGACATGTGTCAACCTTTGATGCCACAATAAGGTTTTGTCTTGTGTTACTGCAGACCCTACAGCAGCTATGTCATACTCTGTCCTACCTTTTAACATATAAAGGTCATTTATCTTTTCACCTTTCATCACTACTAATGATCTTTTCATCACACTAAGGCTTCCATTTCAGCCCTTGTAACTCAGTCCTATTGAGTCTAAAGTGCCTAGTGATATTAGATTCCTTTTGAGGTCAGGAATATATCTCACATCTTTGGGGGTTTTGGTTAGGCCATTGTCAAGGCTTAGTTTAACAGTGCCTATACCCTTAATGCAACATACTGCATTATTTCCCATCATACTTTCCCATCACTAGAGTTTGAAAAGAACTAAACCACCCCCTATTAGGTGTCATGTGATAGATACATCCTGTGTCTAATATCCATTCCTCACTATTTCTGCCTTCAGAGATGACTAACACATCTGAACTTTCATAACCCTCAGACACAACACCAGCATTGCCTCCCTCTTCCTCCTTTTCATACTTCTTCTTACCTTTTCTCTCAGGACAATCTCTCCTAAGATGGCCTTCCTTGTGACAGAAGAAGCATTTCCATTTCCCAGTTTTGGACTTGCATCTATTCCTATTGTGTCCCCCTTTTTTCTAGTTCCTCTTCTCTAATTTACCCCTTACCATGAGACCTTCCCCATCACTGCCTAATTTCAATCTATTCTCACTATCCTTAGCTGTAATGGCTTCTATAACTTCTTCTAATTTTAGAGTCTGCCTACCTTATTTTAAGGTTTCTACAAAATTAGAGTAGGGTTTTGGTAGGGAATTTATAAGGATTACAGCCTGGTCTTCATCATCAATCTCTATTGATATGCTTTATAAATCCTGTATAATTTTCAGAAATTCATCCTTGTTGTCTTTTAAAGTTTTTTGCTCATCCATTTTAAATCCAAACAATCTTTGTTTTAAAAATAGTCTATTAGGGAAACCTTAAGATCGATATAGAGTGTCTAACTTGTTCCAGGTCTCAACAGCAGCTTTCTCCTTCTTCACTTCTCGAAGGACTTTGTCACCTAGTCCTAAGATCAAGGAGCTTTTAGCTTTTTTGAGAACATCCTGCTTCTCAACTTCAGTCATGGTGTCAGGCAATCTAGATTCCCCTTTCAATGCTAATGCTAGTCCTTCTTTAATCAGCACAGCTTCCATTTTCATCTTCCAGAGTCCAAAATCATTGTCCCCTGTAAACTTTTCGAGGTCAAATATAATAGACATTTTTTTGGTACAAAATTTGTAACGGCAGAAACAAAGAAATCAAAGATAACCCTAATTAGGTCTTGAACCAAGCTCTAATACCAATTTGTAGTAACAAATAGGGTTAGTAACGAAGCTGATTTCAATCAAAGTAATGAATGAGCAAACTCAACAATCAACTTATACAAATTAATAAGCAATAAACTTAGAGATGAATTAAAACAGGATAAAGCGGAATGAAAAATTGACACAAAGAGATTTATAGTGGTTCAGCTAAGGCAGCCTACATCCACTCTTCAAGGCACACATTAGGATATTTCATTCATCATAAGAACAAGATTACAGAGAAATTAAAGACAAGCAACTACATGAAGGAACACACTCGATAAACCTCACACTCCTCCTCCTTCTCACACATATCAGTCTGGATTTATACACAGATAGACTCTGTTGATCAATCACCAGCTGTACAACAAGATTTGATAACCGTTTGATGAATAATGCACTAGAATCTTCTTCCATAATCGAGACCTAGGGCTGAAACAATCGAGAGAGAAGTGAGAAGTGAATGGGAAAGGTTGTTACAGTGAAATAAGGATCAAGTGCCACGATAGGGCACTTCAGCTAAAAACCAAAACGACATCGCATAGGCTAGTAGAAACAATTCTTCAAAAAAAGCTTTGACTCCTTTTGACTCCAGCGTGGCAATTTGCAAGCCATGTCATCACATACTATTGATTAAGTGTTTGACCTAGGTACATATTACTAACACGTGATTACAAAGATGACAAACATTATAAAAGTGGAAATGTTTAAATCATTCAAAGCTTCAATTAAAACATAGTTAATTATCAGCACCAAATAACGAGTCATAAACCATTGAAAACAATTAATCATCAAAGATCAATCAAGTTGGGTGCCAGGTTATCCATATTCGTCAAGAACTTTGAAAGTTCTTGAAAAAATAAAACTTGGGGTTAGCTCATTAAGAAATTGAAGTATAATAAAAAAATAAAATAAAAAGAAAGATAGTGAGACTACTGCAGAATTTTTACTTACTTCCACACTAAAACTGCCAACCCCATTATGACACAACCTGAACAAGAAGCAAATTAAACTTAAAACTTGCTCCAAGTAGAAGTAATACATCAGACCATACACCACCAATTAGCACTAACCAGTATTTCTTGAACAATGTAGTAAACCTTAAACCAAGCATTTCAATTAGACCCCTTTCCAACATGCTCAAGTCCAAGTGTGCAAGACTCCACCAGTACAGGACAAAAAATAGGATGAGAAAATCTCATGACAAATATATACAATAAACAACAATATATTTACTTTAAGAAGTGCAAATTTGAATAAAGAAATAACTCATTTACAGCTAAAATCATTCTCTTTGTCCACATGAGATGTTAGACTCGTTTCTCCCTGAAGAAACAGATTCTTGAGAGTAAAGAAAAAAAAAAAAAAACCACATTGTTAACAGACTTGCAATTTCTTGTTGTGCAAATCACATGATGAACAATCTAGCAAGAAATCATGATGAAAAATCACAATGGTCTAGGGATTAGATATTCTCAGAATATCCCTCTGACATATATGTGAATGTGAAAACGACTAACATGAATCTATATATCTTTTAATTAGACATTTGAATGCCCAATATATGTTATTAATACTAATAAATAACAATTCTAGAGCTGTAACTGAAATCCTACGATCAATGGAATCCTACATGGCGATCTTATAGAGAGTTTTTGAAATCCTATATGGCGATTAATAGCAATGGTGTGCTTCAAAATTATATAGATATATAGATGGTGCCAGAAGCATGGCGTTGAGCTGCCAAAAGCCATTCACGATATTGATGAGGATTTCGTTACCGATGTTGACAGAAGCTATTTAAATTCACTGCTTGAGAATATGTCCTCTTATCTTTCTGATCAGAAAGAAGCAGCAGGTTTTGTTCAGAAACAAGCCCTTTTAATTCAGAAACAAGCCCAACATTCCTCCTGTAAATGCTCTTGTTTTTTCCCCCAATATACACATTGATTTGAGTTCAGTTCTATAAGAAGTTAACATATATGTACACAGTTCCTATACTCAAGCAAGTCTTGATCAATCTCATGCTTATAGATCAGCAAAGGAATCGTATATTCACCTTCAATAGTCATGAATGAATACTTTGGTGGATTTTGGGTGGGGAATGCAAGGATGCACATACTCTCTACAACTCCATCAAGAATGTGGTGAGGGAAAGAGCTATGGACCTTAGTAAGATCATAAAGAATACCTACAATAGAAGACTTGCCGAGAAATGGGGTCTCCCCATGCCTATTTTTAAAACATCCTATGGGAGCTAATTATATGGTTTGTTGTTATGTGATGGGTTTTTTTGTCGTGTAAGGGAATTTGGTTATATGACATCCTGGTAGGTGATTGTGCTAGAAGAGGCTACTTTGGCAATTGGAAGACTTGGGGTGTTGATCTAGTGCTTTGTCTTTGTGTCATTAATGGGCCCTACCTTGTTAATGTCCATGTTTATGGAATTCTTCTTGTTAATGCTTAGGCATATGGGTTTTATATTCTGATACTTTTGACCCTAACCTAGGGCATGTCCTATGGTGGGTGGGATTCATTGTATTCTTTAATCTCTGCTTGGTTCCATTCCTTTGACAAGAGGAATGAGAAAAATAGAAGATTAGGGGTAGACTTAGATAGTATCATTCCATTGCTCCTAACCCAGGGCTTGTCCTAAGGTAGGTTGGCTGACTTTTAGGTATTTTGTACATTCTTTCCCCTTTCTATAAAAGATTACTTACCAAAAAACAAAAAAAAATTGAATGAATACTTTGGTTTTTCTGTAAGTTTAACTTTGGACCTTATTTCCAAGCTTACGAATTCTCATAATATTTAACATTGTTGCCAACAAACAAGAGGGCCTAGCCGCCTTTGCAATGAAAGTGATTCAGGTGGATAGGCAGTTGGATGACTGGAGTTGTAGGGCCTCCATTGTTCCTGTCACCAACCTTCTAGAGTATCAATAGCATTATACTAAATCTGCGTTAAATACAAACGTTTAACAAGTTGATTGATTTTTAGTATAATGTTTATGATACCGACATATTTGGTTGCACTCAACAGTTAGCTATAGCTAGAAGAAAATATTAAGCAAATGGGTATAATTAGAAGCAGTTGATGTTGAAATTCTGTGTTAAAATGTGATGCGCTAACTGGTTTTTCCATCACTTGCAACTGGATTGCTTATAACACACATGCAATTGCAATTGCATTTGCAGCACCAAATTGAACCCAGTCTTTCAAAATCTGGCTCACACCAAATTGCTTTTGCACCAAAAATATTTTCGATTCAAAATTTTCTAGAAATGACTGCCCCAAATGAGGCAGTACATCTAAGTATTCTTTAGTACATCTAGGTTGTTACAATTACATATCCATAAAATAAAATAAAAATTAACATATAGATCCCATAAAATAAATATTTAAGTGGTTAAGTTATACTGATATAGATGTACAAATACATGCCACTGGGCATTCTACGGTACATTTGGCTTGTTACAATTACATCTCCATTTATGAACCTCATACGCTTATGATTTAACGTCTCCTAATAATCAACTTGAATTTAATAGTCGAACTTGAACGCAAACTAAGCGAGAGACTTTTTCCCCATAATCGTCTACATTGTTATCGATACCAATTGTGATCTTTAGAATCTTATCAACTAATTCTCTAGTTAATCCTTTTGAGCAACTGGTGTCAAAGATGTTAGACATGTCCTCAAAGCGCACTTCAACCCAGTGAAATTCTACCAGAAGTTGATACAAAGAGCATATGAAATTTGTATTTCAAATAATTGTTAATCAAACAAAACATTATGACTTTTAAATAATTTTAAAAAATCAAGCTCAATATCACATTTTATAATCTAAATGAATACCTCTTTAAAATCTTTAAAAGAAAATTTATCTACCATATCTTTAAAATCCAGGAACGAGAACTATAAGATGTACATTTATGAGAAATTAAGGTTTCGAATGACTAAAAGTAAGATAATTTCGCCATATTAGGGCCATTTGGATCGAGGGTAAATAAGATAAACGAGGGTAATCTTCGTTTATTTTGCAAGAATTCTGTGTTTAGTTTGCAAATAATAAAATATTACGAGAATCTTTTATTGCAAATAGTTGTTACTGTTGGTAATGTGGGAGATAATCTTATTACCTTACTAGAGGGTGTTATCAAAACATTACTAGGGTAATATGATTTTTCTACCTATTTTGCCCTTAATTAAAAACAATTTCGGACACAATTGCATTCAAATGTCTACCAAATAACAATTACCCAACCCCCCTACATTTGAGAAATTAGCTAAAACACTCCAAGCATGAAAAAGTTTAAAAGTTAACAAAATACCCCCAACCACCCAAGACCACCGCCGACCAACCATATATGGCTAGTCGTGCGCCATTTCGTTGATTGTCAGCTGATATCGGTGGTGGTGGCTAGTTGCCGGCAGTGGCTTGGGGTGAGTGGGGATGATTTTGCTATAAATTAAAGTTTTATATGGCTATGGTATTTTAACAAAATTTCAAATGTTAGGGATTAAAAGTGACTAAAAATAAAAATAAAAAAATAAAATATTAATATTTAAAAAAGAGGGCAATTTAATAATCTATATAACATATCCATCTATTTATTCTCTCAACCAAACATGTTATTTACTAATTTATTCGAATCAACCAAACACATTTTCTAAACATTCCTAGTAATCTTCAAGGTGATATTTCTTTTCGTTAATATAATATACTTCTATAATAAAACATTATATGATCCAAACAGCCCCATTAAGGTAACCTTGTGTCACGGGCTGGGAGTTTCACACCCAAAAGGCTAACCTATTAGGTGGAGGGACTCCCCCCATTTATAAGCCCAAGACCTCCCCAATACGCTTTCAATGTGGGATTTGTTACATTCTCCCCCACCCAATCCTGTGACGCCCTCGTCACAGGTGGGGCCCCCTGCCTACCCATCCACCTCACTCTCGTGTGGACCCACAATCACACGTGGACACCCCTGCGTGGGGGCTTGACGGGACATCAAAAGACGGATTGGGTCTGCTCTGATACCACTTGTCACGGGCTGGGAGTTTCACACCCAAAAGGCTAACCTATTAGGTGGAGGGACTCCCCCCATTTATAAGCCCAAGACCTCCCCAATACGCTTTCAATGTGGGATTTGTTACACTTGGCATGCATCAAGCAGTACTGCAAACTCTCTAACACTTCGCTCATCCTTGCTTTTTGCAATCTCAATCCAAGCAAATCCCAACAATCATAATTGTAACAACTTTGAATTGTAGGCTGGAATCAATTATGATAAATGTCAAAATATTCATAATAAAATCAATGAGCTTGGATCTAATGCCGCTTTAATAGATCAAATACAAATGTGTCGTTAGTTAAATTAACAACCCCAATTACAACAAAATTTAACTCATCTATCTAAATTTGTTATAATAATAGGACCCTGATGAACCAAAATAGGCTCTCAAATAAATCTTAAGCAAGTAAAAAACTATGAATCATATATTGGACGTCCAATAAGTCACCAGTTCAACGGTCAATCTCAAAAGCCCAACGGTTGTTTAAGGCATTTTATTTGATCAAATAAAGTTGAAACAGCTGAGATCACACCCTTGACATTAAAACAAATAAAGCAACGATCTACAAAAGTAACAATTGAAGAACTAGAAAACATTACAAAAATTTTTAATCAAAAACTCAACTTGAACAGTAAAACTAGAAAGACGAGAAGATGGTAAAAAAAAAGTTATGAATGAACAAAACAAGATCTACATGAAAGAAAATATGGAAATAAAAACAGAAATGTGCGAGATTCACATTAAAACACAAAAACAACAACAATAATCAATGAATATAAACTTAGAAAATAACAATTACCCAGATGCTAAATTGAGATGTAGAATTTGTGGAAACAGAAACTTAAAAGGGTACTTACTGACATGCACAACTGAGATGTTAGTACAGAATAGAAACGATCAGACACAAAAACTTGTCCGCCATTGAGATCCAAAAGAGTGAAGAGAGAATTGTTTTTGCTACTTGGGTAGGATTAAAATTATACTTGATATTTCTGCTTCTATATTTACAACTTCTCTCTCACAGCAAAAATCTAACCAGAAGTTTTCATTTTTCCTGTTAGTTTATAATTCAACAAAGGATAGGTGGTGGCTAGGGTTTTACAAAATTGAAATTGGGTTTGGAAAAATTCTAGGGTTCAAATGGTTTTGGGGAAGAAGAGATTTCAAATTTTAAGGTTTTGAAATTATGGGGGAAGTAGATTTAATATTGGGTTCGGCTAGTACAGCAATGCTACAGACACCGGTGTTTTTACACCGAAATTTTGTACCGGCTGACGTGTGTGCTGACTCAACCATCCAAATCATCCCACGTGTTTTGACGTTATTGAATTTGATCTAATGAACGGCCGTCCATAACATATGGACGGCCGTTCACTGATATGGACCCCCGTCCATATTATATGGACGGGGTCCATTTAATATGGACGAGCGTCCTTATTTAGAGGACGCCCGTCCATTGCTAAATAAAAATTAAAAATATTAAAAAAAATTAGGGACGGCCGTTCACAGGTCATGAACGGCCGTCCATAAACATTGGACGGGCGTTCATATGTTAATGGACGGCCGTCCTTTAATTTTGGACGGTTTTTAAAATATAAAAAATTAAAAAAAATCTGGGACGCTCGTCCACAAATTGTGGACGGGCGTCCCTAATTTTTGGACGGCCGTCCGTATAAATGGACGCCCGTCCATAATTTTGTTTAAAAATTTATAAAAAAATATTTGGACGGTCGTCCCATTCCTTAGGGACGGGCATCCCTTAATTATGGACGGCCGTCCATAATTAAGGGACGCCCGTCCACTCCTTAGGGACGGGAGTCCCTAAGGAATAGGACGACCGTCCCACCTCTAATTAAAATAAAAAAAAGAAATTAAAAACTTTAGGTTTATTAAAACTTTTAAAAAAAAATAGAATTAAAAACGTTTTAGGTTTATTTTGCACTTTTTGGGAAATCGTTTGAAAAAAAAGGGCGGCGGTCTTCTTCTTCTTTCTTCATTGAGCTCTGGTTCGTCGGTTCTTCCCCATCTGCGCGCTCTGGTTCATGGTCTTCTTCATCTCAAAAAAACTAATCAGCCGCGGTAATAAGATACTTCTGGTCTCAAATTTTATTTTTTTTTTTTTTTGTTGGATGAATGTGTGGATTTACGAGTTGATTTGATAAAGAGAAATCCAGTCCGTTTGGTGGGATTGGTTTGTGTGATTGACAAATAGAAGTGTTCTGTTTGAGTGTTTTTGGCTGGAAAATGCTTACATTTTTCTTGGTGTGTGATCTGTCTTGTGAAGGCCGTTTGTTGGTTGTGGCTTACACTTGTTTTCAATTTTTTTCAATATTATGCATGATACAATTAAATTAAGCCTACAATACTGTCAAGTGTTATAAACAATCAGAGTTGGGAGCTTGAACTACCAATGCAGGCTTAAACATATGTTTTTGTCAGTAGACACTGTAATGCAAAACACCGGTTTTTATTTATTTTTTTTTTTGTTGCTGTTGTTCCTACTGATTGAGTAAGTTGGAAATAAGGATTATAAAGCATTTTTGCTGAAGTTTATGTTCAAATTTGAAGTGGATTGAGTTGAGCTGCAGGTTTAATAAGTTGAGTTGGAGTTGATTTGAATTGATTTGAATGAAGTGGTGTTTTTGTTTACTATTTCATTTCAGCAAGCATTGTTTCCTTAACTCTTTACCATTATCAATATAGCATTTTCCATTATTCTGAGTGTCGTTGGATTTGGTGTGGAATGTTGCTGAATGTGTGTTGGTTATATTGTATTGTCGCATTGGTTGTGTGTGGTGGTGTTTAAGTTGAGTAGAGATCTGTGAAGGTGCCGAGTTCCAAGTTTATGACTTTTAGTCGACCGAAATTTACATGTACTGGTGGCTGGTTTTATATGCATTTATGGGTTGCATTTTTGTTGAATAAAGCATGATTTGGAGGCTGGAATTACATGCTTCTGGACTGCAATTTGGGCAAAAATGCAGTCAGAACCATGTAATTCCAGCCTCCAATTCATGGTTCTGGACTGCATTTTGCCCAATTGATGCAGGCAAAGGTGGCTGGGATTTTAGCCACTTTACCTGCATCAATTGGGCAAAAATGCAGTCCAGCACCATGAATTGGAGGCTGGAATTACATGGTTCTGGACTGCATTTTTGCCCAAAAAATGCAGTCCAGAACCATGTAATTCCAGCCTCCAATTCATGGTTCTGGACTGCATTTTTGCCCAAATTATGAGGTAAAGGTGGTAAAATCCCAGCCACCTTTGCCGCATCAATTGGGCAAAAATGCAGTCCATAACCATGAATTGGAGGCTGGAATTATATGGTTCTGGACTGCATAATTTGGGCAAAAATGCAGTCCAGAACCATGTAATTCCAGCCTCCAATTCATGGTTCTGGACTGTATTTTGCCCAAGAAAGGAACATCCAGGCATGAAATAATTCAAATACCTGTGGGAATATATCTGTGCCTCGTCCCCAATGTCAAAAAACATAGGTAAACCACCTTCAACACTATATACAAGGACCCGATTTTGAAACTTTGAAAGTGTGATCTCTCTATATAAAATTTTCAAGTATAAATTCAAACAATTAGTAGAAAACACAATAACAATAGTTCCTAGCCTCCATCATTTCTCAAAAAGAAAAAGGTAAACTGAATAAAAAATTCAACTGCCTCATCCAGTTTCATGAAGGACACGTAAATTAATTGTCGATAAAAAACTTGATAGTATACTGTTAAAAGTGGGATAGATGGTTATGGTGTATGTGTTTGTGATAGTACTTATGGATAGTTTTTTGCAGGGTTTTAGAAGGAAGCAGAAAATGGTAAGAGCAAAAAACACAAGCACTCCGGATGCAGGCTCTTCGTCATCTGGAGTCCAATTTCGAGACAGGCAACAAAAAAGCATACAAAGAGATGGCGAAAAGAGATATTTGTCTTGGAAGAAGTTTGGATATAGAATTTAAAGTAGTTTGGGTTTAGGTGATGAGATTAAGGTTGGATCCGTAATTTGAAATGGGAGCAGTGGCGAGTATTACATATGACGGATATAAGCATTTGATTTAGCGTTTTTTAGTAGTTGGAAGTTGTGGAGACAAGTACTGATGATTTACCACCGTTTACAATGTTTTTTAGATTAAAGAATCAGAATTGTATAGTAAGGCACAGGACTTAGCAAAAGGATAGGGATTGATTTTGAAGGTTTGGATAGCGTACCCAAAACGTGGGATTCCAGACAAGTTGGACGGATGTTTTTGGAATAGGGGTTTATCATCCACGGTGTAAATCTACGAAGTTAAGAAATCCTGCCATGAGAGTTTTTCACAGATTCTGACATTCACATTTAATGGCAGGAAAGAGACAAATGGGAATGTGACAGTGGAAGGATTTATGTTGATGGAAGCAGCAGTAACAGGGAAGCAAGTAAATTCAGCTCAGTTATTGATTAAAAAGTTGGGAGAGATTAAAGCAGAAAAGGGTGACATTTATTGGGGGATGATTGTTACGCTAAGTCAGAGTGGGTTTTCAGACCACTTTAGATGAAGCTAATAAGATAACGTTTTTTGCAATAATTTGTTGGGGGATGTCACATTGTCTAAAATGGGTTTGATTAAAAGAATGTGACAGGAGAATGGTTGTTGATTAGGGATGAAATTGAGGGAGAGGCAACGGTGCAGGGAGGTGTCCCTATTCCAGAGGGGAAAATGAAGGACGAGTTATGTGCGGAAAAGAAGAAGACAGAGTATGGAACCTGGATCTTCTCAGAAGTAGAACAAATGTTCTCAAACCTAGATGAAATAGTAAGCGAATTGATCGGATTGAAAGGTTTCAGAAGAGAGTTTTCACGTATGAGAGGAAAATGCAAGAACAACGGATCAGTGCAAAGTGATTTCAACTCGTTCGATCAAGAATAGAAGAAACTGTTGACATCATTGGGGAACGCTGACAGAAATATCCAACATGAGAAGAAATTCTCACCAGCCTCGGCCTCCTCCAGTCAGCCTCCACCCCTACACTAGGATGAAGAACTACTGAACAATCTCTGTCTTCTCAACATTTGTATAGTTAATTGGGGCACTGACTATGAATGTTAATGTAATTATGAGTAGTTCAAATACTGAATGTATGTACAGAAATATGTTAATTAATAAGTTTGATTTCACAATATATTCTCATAGCTGAACTTCTCCAATTTCATGACTGTTAATTTTTAGTATAAATGTTAGTATGAAGATTATAGTGGCACAGTATAATCTGAAATGAAATGTAGAATAATCTAAAATAAAATGTGACGATAATATATACTGAAAACATCCAGAATAAGGATATATATACATTTACGTTATTATATGAATTCAACACCCTACAATCAACAGTGTACTCTTACCCAACTGCAACAGAATAATCAATAAAAACAACTGATGCCAAAAGAAATATCAATACCCTAAATCTGAAATGAAATGTAGAATAATCTGAAATGAAATATACGTAATAATACTGAAAACATTCCGAATAAGGATAATATATACATTTCTATTATATATGAATTAACACCCTACAACCAACAGTCAACTCTTACCCAATCAACAACAAAAAGAATAAAAACAATACAACTGATTCGGCATAGCTCAACTGCATTCATCAGAAATTAACCACAACGCAAGTAATTTCTACCGAATACAAATTCAACAATGCTCCAACCAGTGGATGATATCAATCTCTCCCAACGAAACATGTTCTCATTTACATCTTCCTGTCCAGGACATAAATTACTATTTGCTTCGAGATTCTGAACGGACCAGTGGACAACTGTCATGTTTAATACCACAATTTAGCACATGTTATAGAAAACTCAAGGTTTTTACAATTATCCAACATACATAACACATACCTGAGTAGCAGCAATATCATTTGATAACACTTGAGTTCCCAATACGTTTCAGCAATGTTGGCTCGGTCTGCTGATGATTCTTTCCCTATAAAGTAGCATAACACATTAATAATCAAGTAAATATTATAATAAACTTCAAATACGTAAATATCTTTAAAAAACAAATATCATGTCAGAATGGGTGTATAAACTCATACCAAGTCTTGTTTTCGGAGTTTTTGATTTTATTCTCTATGAACAATTTCATCAACCTTCGTTGTTTTCTTTTGCATGAGGACGACCTTTGCTGCGAGCTACCGTGGACTATTAATTAGACTATTCCTCTCTTTCTGGGATTGTCCCCCTCTTTACTAACAAACCCCCCCTCATCTTCCTTCTGCTCCAACTGATTTTCACTCCAGTAATCAATTCCATCAACATGTTACAGTCTTCCTCATTGTGATGCCATATCAGCTACTGTCAACATGATTAGACAACTTCTCAAACGTGTCCTTCAACGTTTGTGCTCCACCTATTATAACTTACCTTGATTTTCGTATGACATCTTTTTATGTTTTTCCTCCAACGCCGTAGAATGTACTTATCTGGAATGTGTGAACCCTTTTATGAATCAACACAATAAGGGCATGTCTGCATAAAATACCTTTGAACTCAAACAAATGACAATTGCAGGAATATCACATGAAATCTCTTCAAAGTAAACCAGAACGGAACACGCCGATTACTATCTCCAAACCAAATATCTTCTAAAACCTGATACTCCTCATACGAATCGGACTTTTTCAGAATAGATAATTCAATAAATCTTCCCCGCAATCTCTTCTTGAAACTCTTTAAATTTTGCGGTTGTGTATGCATTTTGAAATTGTTTCTCATGGCGTAATTCGTTATGCATGGTATCCAGATTGAAAGATCTAAAATCAGCCTCCCTCTCCTTTTCCACTTTATCTCGCAATGCATTATCATATTGTTCCACAAATTGTTTCAATGTTGTTTTGGAATTTACATATCCATCGAAAAATGCATGCATACTTTCACTACGTTGGGTAGTAGACATACCTGCCCAGAATGTATCTTTAAGAAATGCAGGCACCCAACGTACTCTTTCTTATACAATCCAGATAACCATTCATTCTCATGAAGGTTATACACTCAATGAATTGTTCACCGTTTTCGAACTCTTCACGTGCCAACGAATCATACACATATTTTGTAACGTAAACTTTATAGTTTCATATTCGTTATACCCTTTTAACTTCTCAGGCAGTTTCTTCATTATATGCCACAAACACCACCTATGTTTGTACTAGGGAAAACAATCTCGATTGCATTTTGCATGGCCTTATCTTGATCAGTGATAATTCCATTAGGAGCAACATCCATGCATTCAAGCCAAGAACGAAAAAGCCATACAAATGTCTCGTGTCTCATGTGAAATTAACCAAACCTAACAATGTCGAATGTCCATGATGATCAACCCCCACAAAAGCCGCAAATGGCATCTATACTTGTTCGTCAGATACGTTGTGTCGAAAGTCACAACATCACCAAAATCTTTATATGCGGCCCTACATCTAGCATAAGCCATAGCACATTCTTCAATCGACTCTCTCATCTACATCAATCATGTACCAGAAATTAGAATTCTCCTTTGCATTTTCATAAAATCTCTAGCACTGCCGAAGATCTCAACTCCAAGTCGTAGCCTTCTAACTTTTTCAATGTAATTCCTACAATCTTTTTGTGAAATGACAAATTCTCTACCATCCTGCCTCAACTGAACATGATGAAAATTTTTACACGGTCTAATCCCAGCCTGATCATTAACTTCAAGCCTCCTTTTCACAAAAGGCTGTATCGTTCGGTTTACTTTGAAATATCTTCTTTTCGTCGGACTTGTAAGATCATGGTTAGTTCAAGCACAACTGACTTAATTTCCCATTTGTATTCACCATTCAAAGTTGCACTAATCCGACTCTTACAATCTGTTTTGCAACAGGTTGTTTTTTCAAGGTATTTGATTTACTTCTCTCCTTCCAGAACAAGAACACGCCACTGTACGTATCTATAATTCTCCATCTCCTTTCTTTGAGTACGTATCATTGCTTCAAAACCCATTTATATTCCCACTTCTGAATACTTCACCAAACTATCAACTGAATCAAACACCATTCAATATGAGGCTCCACTTCTTCTCTGCACATCTCGTATCTTCTAATTCATCACATTCATTTTCCGATTCAATGGTTTTATAATAATAAAATTAGAATGTAAACGCATCATAATAAACAATACAATACACCATATAAAAAGTTCTAAAACAATTTACCAACATCATTAAACGAGGCACACTGGACTCTTCCATATTCAGTTATTTCATGCAAACTAATACCAGTTTTTACGTTCACGAATCTAGTTCACAACTGTCACCAACAAATATTATCTATCAAACATGTATTCAATCCATTCAAACATATATTCAATCTAAAATAGAATAAAAATAAGTCAAAAATTCTTTACCTTCACAAACAAATCCTAGCTTTAACAGTTTTGATATTTACTTTCGTTTCAAGGTTATCTCTGTAGGACGAGATATTGCTGCTGGTGCTTGGACGAGATATTGTGCTGTTGCTTGGCTGTTGAGAAGTAACGGCGTCAAGGAATCACAACACGCAAGAAGAGAAGCTAAGAAAACCAAATGGCGCAGACGAAGAACAGAAGATAAACAAATGAGGGAGACGAAGGAAAAGAGAAGAAAAAATTTGGCGCTTAAATGAAGCGTATTAGGCAAGCCATTTTATTATTAATTAAAAAAAATTTAACAAATATGGACGCCAGTCATGTATTTTGGACGGCCGTCCTAGTAGATGGACTGGCGTCCATGTAGTTTGGACGGTGTCCCTAGTAGATGGACGCCAGTCATATACTAGGGACGCCGTCCATATTTACATTATATTAAAAAAAAGTAATAATAAAAAATTTACAAACTATGAGGACGGCCGTCCCCTTATAAGGACGGGTCCCTTCTAATTTGGACGGCCGTCCCTTCTAATTTGGACGGAGCCCTTCTAATTGGACGGCGTCCTGATAATTTGGACGGCGTCCTCATAGAGATGGACGGCCGTCCTCAAGGGGGACGGTGCCCGGTCCATATATGGGGACGGTCGTCCAATTAGCAGGACCGTTCATCATTAGGGACGGCCAACCCATATGGGGGACGGCCGTCCAACATATTTTAGGAATGGACACCCTCTGATAATTTGGACGGCCGTCCCCCTATTGTCTGTTTTCAATCAATCCAACGTGGCGGCTTCCACGTGTTTCGGTGCAATATTGTGTCAACTTTTCGGTGGGTATAGCATTTTTGCGGCTAGTATGTGAAATTTGGGTTTGAAAATTTTGAAATTCGAAATTTAATGTTTAAATTTATTTATTTTTTTAAATTTAGGGGCTTGAATGATGTGGTAAACAAGTGACGTGAATTATATTTGATATTTCTGCTTCTATATCATTACAACTTCTCTTTCCAGCAAAAATTAGGGCTGTGCAAAACGGGTACCCTAACTGGTTTAAATCGAAAAATGGGTACCCAAATATTTGGGTGCTCTAAAAAGGTACTTGCAAACCAAAATGATTTTTAGAATACCCGGTTTGCAGGTACCGAATATTCGGGTCGAAAACCAAATACCCAGTTATGACCGAATTTGATTAAAATTCAAATTTTTTACAAGACACAATTCCATCAGGGTTATTTCATTCAATAATTTTACAACTGAAGAAGCAGCAGCAAGAAGTATGTGAAAGGAAATAAAAATACAGAATCAAATCTCTGCTACTCTTTTCTTCTACTTTTTTTTTTCTTTCTTATCCTTAATATTCTTTTGCCTTTCAAATATCACTTAATTACAACAGATTCACTCTTCTATGAATTGTCGATTATTTGTTGAGGGATATATCTCACACATAATTTAGTTAAAGTAGTAAGGAACAATGTGTAACTGCCGAATAATTTGAGAGAGATGAGTGCAGATTGCGGACCTGACAGCTGACGCACTTTATTGAACAATAATTTGAGAGGATGAGTGCAGATTGCGGGACCTATGGCGACGCACTTTCGGAGAGTGAACTACGAACTAGAGACTAGAGAATTTGAGAGAGACGAGAGCAAAGTGCGGACCTGACGGGCTGAAATTTTAGCTTTTAGGACAATGATTTGCTATTTGGGCCTTTGAAAATTGAAGTAAAAAAAAAAATTTAAAAATTGGGTTTTTTTTTTTTTAATAAAACCGGGTATCCGATTATCTTAAATTAAATAACCGAAAATTTGGGTACTTTATAAAAATTATCTGAAACTGACCCGAATTTTCAGGTACTTGAAAATTTAGGTTCGATTGGTTCAGTTACCGTGTTTGGTTGGTTACCGATTTTTTTTACAGTCCTAGCAAAAATCTAACATAAGTTTCATTTTTTCTGTTAGTTTATCATTCAAAAAGGATACGTGGTGGCTAAGGTTTTACAAAATTGAAATTGGGTTTGGAAAAATTTTAGGGTTCAAATGGTTTTGGGGAAGAACAGATTTCAAATTTTAGGATTTTGAAATACGGGGGAAGTGGATTTAATAGGGTTCGACTAATATGTGAAATTTGGGGTTTGAAAATTTTGAAATCCGAAATTAATGTTTAAATTTTTTTTATTTTTTAAATTTAGGGGCTTGAATGACGTAATAAAAAAGCAACGTGACTGTCAGACAAGAGTAGGGGGGGAGTAAGGCTATCATTATCTTAATTATTCTAATCATGAAATATAGCCAAGGATGGGGCCCAACAACGAATGGTGGTGAACATTAATATCCAGCTTCAAATTTCAATTCAAATAAGAAAGAGAGTCAGAGCGGTGTGGTGGTGGGAAAGAGATATTTTATCAGCGGCCAGCCCTAGACAGTAGTTTGATAAGATGAGCAGTCACGGGAGCGTTCGTCGGAGCATGAAGCGAGGGCCACCACGGCCAAGAAATCCGGAAATGAAAACGGCAATGGAAACATCTCCAACTAAGCCTGCTTCTCCTCCTTCTTCACAATCTTCTGTTGGTGGACGAGGACTGTTAAGAAGCTGAAATTATCGAAAGCCCTAACTATTCCCGAGGGAACTATTGTCTCCGATGCTTGTCGCCGGATGGCCGCTCGCCGTGTTGATGCTGTTTTGTTGACCGATGCTAATGCTTTATTATCTGGAATTGTTACCGACAAGGTTATTGTCATTATCATTT
Organism: Pistacia vera; assembly: GCF_008641045.1. Lineage (NCBI taxonomy): Eukaryota > Viridiplantae > Streptophyta > Magnoliopsida > Sapindales > Anacardiaceae > Pistacia > Pistacia vera. Next base: position 357,411 of record NW_022196281.1, on the reverse strand, counting down.
TTTTCTTATGAGTATCCGCGTCTTCATTAATTTCTTTCTCTCTTTATTTTTTTCCATTTTTCTCAATGTTTCCTTCCGTTTTTTTTTTTTTTTTTCGTTTATAATTTCGAAGGATATTGCCACTAGAGTTATAGCTGATGGTTTGAGACCGGACCAGACAATTGTTTCTAAAATCATGACGCGCAATCCTATATTTGTCACTTCGGATTCGTTAGCCATTGAAGCTCTCCAGAAAATGGTTCAAGGTCAGCTTCATTTCTGTAATTCTTCCTTTCGAAAAAACAAATAAAAATTAAACATTTTTTAATGTAGGCAAGTGAATTAGGGGACTCGTTTTCGCTATACTGTTTAGACCTACTTATTGATTCTTTTGGTAGGAGAAGTTTTTAAAAGTTTCATGTAACTAAGAACTATAGCTCATGGTTTCAGCGTGAAAAAGTAGTTTTCTGTGTCTTATTTTACATCATGGAGATGGAACCAAAATATTGGGACCAGTTTGGGCTCTAAAGGATATTTATTTTTCTTGCTGCTTTTAGTAATAAGGTATCATGCTAAGGTTGTTAAGAGTTTAGCGTTTTTATTTTATTTTATAAATCATCTATTGTATTGGAGATAAGATTTGACACTTTGCCAACTTTGGACTTTTTGCCTTATTTAAGTCATTCATTCTTCTGAATACTCAGGCTACTGATGATCAAGTCAACTTTTCAATTCTAATGGATGCAAAATATAAGCATCAGGCCACTGGTTGCCTTACACACGTGTGCACTAAGAAAAATGTAGTTGAGGGGATGAAAAGGAAACTTTGCAAAATTATCAATTTGGTGGCAAGTAGCATATTTTATTTATCATAGACTGGTTGTTAAGAGCTTTACCTTATTATATTTTTTATAAACTTGTGGTGATATTTTTCCTTTTTGATACTCCATAATGCTTTCAAATAAAAGGACTAAAATGACTTAATATATTGCTTGATTCTGATGAAAATGTGGCAGATGCACTAGTTTGCAAATTAATCAGGCGATGTCTGATTGAGTTAGTTTTATTTTGTCAACAGGAAAGTTCAGGCATCTCCCTGTTGTTGAAAATGGTGAGGTTATTGCCATACTGGATATTACAAAGTGCCTCTATGATGCCATTTCTAGAATGGAGAAGGCTGCTGAACAGGGGAGTGCTATCGCTGCTGCAGTTGAAGGTGTGGAACGCCAGTGGGGAAGCAATTTTTCTGGTTAGTTTATATATTTTATTTTAGACTAACAACATATCACCACTTGTCCTTTGGTACATATCACCACTTCACTAACTGAATGCTCATGTTAAACATTTACAACGTCTTGTTTCACTAATGAGAATTTACTCTGTTGTATATATCAATTTTATTCCTCTGTCAAATGTGAATATGGGTTGGGATATTATAACTTATTTTTCTGACACTATTTAAATACCCTCCATTGAATTCAATCCAATGGTTCAAACATTTTATAAGCTAACATTTTAATAACTACTGCTTAACTTCCTTCTTTCAACTATTGGATTGAATTAGATAGATGGTTATTAATTGGTGTCGAAAAATTAAAACTTACACTATCCTGACCCTTATAAAAAGTAAATCTTTTTATCTTCTCATACAGAGAAGTTAGTATTCAAAAGATTGTGATATAACAAGGAGAAAGTTATGAGAGAGAGAGAAAAGAGGAAGATTCTTCATACTCCTAAGGCTTTTGGGGAGATCTTCAAGAGATTGTTAAGTAACAATATTTAATCAGTTAAGATGAACACTTACAGGTTATATGACTTAGGACATCTTGAAAGTGGATTGCTTATAATTTGTTTGTTGGCTGTGCTTACTGTAATGAGGATTTATGGTTTAATTTTTTTTGTAAAGGTTTTGTGATGTGGTTAGGGGAGCAAGGACTGAAACTAGATTACAAGGAAATAGTTATAAAAGATATGGATGAATAAAGAGTAGAGATAGAAAAGATGAGAGAAGGGAAGAAATTATAATAAAGAAATAGTGGAAATGAATTAGAAATAAGGAGTAGAATAGAAGAGATAAGAAATAGGTTAGGAAGACAAGAATTTGAGTGGAGAGGAGATGGATAAGAGAGAGGGAAAAGAAAACAAAAGTTTAGTATAACTATTTTATTTATCATTCAGTTTAATAGAATAAAAAGAAAAAAATTATTAAGTTTGTTTAATAAAAAATTATTAATGGAAAAATTCTTGATGAGATTATGATGAGACCCTGAGTGTGCTGGTTTATTGTAGGAAACATAAGGTTGGGAAGTAGGGGATTTTGGCGAAGAGAAAAATGCTTTGGTATTGTAAAATTTTGACAAATGACTGTTTTGGGTTATGTTACTGTTTCTGGGTTTTATGTTGGAAAGAAATAGAAGAATTTTTAAAGATGTTAGGAGGAGAAAATTTATTTTTAACAGGATAAGCAGTTTTTTTGGGTCACCATAATCTTTGTGATCTATAAATTAAAAATATTTCACGCTATTTTATCCAACAAAATTGGAAGCCTTGTCAGATGAATACTTTGACTTATTTGAGGTTTTTTTTTTTTTTTTTTTTTCCTTGTTATAATGAGCAAAGATCAGTGGATTACTGGTCCACCTTTTGTAAATTAACTTGTACATCAACTTTTTATTTATTTTTTTTTAATATGGAAAAATGGAAAAGATTGTAATGTGGTGAAGGGAATGTGATGGACTAGAACGAAGGTGTTAATCTTTGGGCATGACTTGGTATTGTTTACAAAGTTGTCTTCGAAAATGGATTTAAATGAGATGGGAAATTGAATTTGTTTTGTTTCATTTTTGTTTTTGAAATTGGAGAACATATATAATATGTGTGGCAACCTAAGAGGGTGGCTGAATTGGGTGTTTGAAAGTTTTGGTGTAGTGATGACAAATCTCGGGTAATTGATGCAATTCCAAATGTGTACGAGTGAATCTGTAAATAAGTTGAAAAAAAAAAAGTATTAAGAGTTTGAGGACATGCATTGGATATTTATTTTGATTCAACTAATTCTCTGCCTGCGTGCATGCTTCCATGCTTTAGATAGATTATAATATATAATTGTTTGTCATATTCAATTTCAGCCCCACTTCCATTCATTGAAACTTTGAGGGAGAAGATGTTCAAGCCTTCCTTGTCTACCATCATTGCTGACAATACCAAGTAATTTCCTAATGAGCTATTTGTTAGCTTCTCTTTTGTAAAATTTAAGTTACTATTTTGATATGGAGTTGGCGTTTTCTTATTTCAAGCTTTTTAATATGTCAGAGTTGCCATTGTGTTGCCATCTGATCCTGTTTATGTTGCTGCAAGAAAGATGCGGGAATTGCGGTGCAACTCAGTTATCATTGTTACAGGAAATAAAATTCAGGGAATACTAACGTATTGTTCTTGTCTTCACGGGCTCTCATAAGTAATTTGAATATTTTGCTTAGTTTTTATGCATTTAATGACATTTAACTTTTCATTTGACATCTATTTAATTATGCTTTTTTTCCTTTTTTATTGTAGTTCGAAGGATATCCTTATGCGAGTTGTGGCACAAAATCTTTCTCCTGAGTTGACTTTAGTGGAAAAGGTTCATTTTGAGAATTTATTCTTAAAATTTGTATTTATTCTGTTCATATGGATATAGTTTTATCTCTTGAATCTTTTTACGTGGTTAAATTGCAATATCTTTCTCACTCTCTCTTACTTTTTCTTTTACTAATAATTGTCAAAAATTATATTAAGGATTTTTTTTTTTTAGTTTGAATATTATGGTTTACTTGTGTTGGTCTATAATTTACTGATGGAGGAGCAATGCCATGATATGCCATGATTTTACACATTGGTTTTCCTTTTTTGGTGTTCCTTGTGTTGAGTTTGATTGGGGGATGAATTCCTTGGTGATAGATAAATTTTTTTGCAGTAGGATTTTGCTTTATTTTTGTTTCCTTTTGCATAATCCAAGATCAAAACCATATTGATTGCCATTAAGTATAAGTGCTTTATTTGTATAGCACTGAAAAAAACGCTAAGCCTTAATTATTTTGCATATTCAAACTTTCTAGGAACAAAGTAAACCTACAATTATGATATGGAATCAAGAGTTTCTCCTCAAGTTTTCGCCCAAATTTTTGGCACGTGGATAGGTTAATGCATATGTTGTTATTCAAGTAGGTACTCTAATGCTTGTCTTTTGAGATGATTTGATGTTTTTCGTTCTCCAATTCAGTCTTTAACTGTATAAGGAAAGTAAAAAGTTTCTAACGTATAGTTTTTTACCGTGTTGGTTGAAGTGTTTAAGAGTTTAGATAAATAGGGTGTTAAAAGTCTTGTGTCTCGTTGCCTATTGATCATCATTGTGCATTTGGAGAAAAAGCTCTGGTCTTTTGGAGATGTTGTAATCTGGCTGTTGTTTGGGATTATTTGGGTTGATGAGAATAGGAGGATCGTTGAATGCTTCGTGGATCAGGACGTGGATATGCTCTGAAATAGAGTTTGTATTCCTGATTTTTTGTGGGTTAAAATTGCAAGAAAGAGAAATGTAAGGGATTTCTTCTTTTCCTTAGGGTGAGATGGGATTCTGTCCATATGGCGTTGGTTAAATTGATGTAGGATGTGTAGGATAGATGTAGTTTTTTTTTTTTTTGTCTTTTGTCTTGGTTTTAGGGATTTGATATTTCAAGATTGTTTTGGAGTTTTGTTATGTTTCTGAGTCCTTTTAGAATTTTATTTCCTATTTGATTAGGAGCACAGTGTTGTTATTTATACAATTATGTTTTTGTTTTTGATATGGATTTGAACTTCAGCTCAGAAAAAGAGGCTTTAGTTATTAAAGAAGAAGAAGTCTCTTTGTCTCAAAAGACTTGAAGACGCTTCTTTTTCCTTATCCATCTTAATTGGTTAGGGGTGCAAGTTGATTCTTGTTTTTTGTCTATTCAAGATGTAGTAATCTCTATTTTTTGTTTATTCTTCCTGCAATAGGTTATTGAGGTTCATGATACTCTTTCTAAGGCCTTGGACCCCAGTTAGATGGGTTCTTTTTGTAGTAGTGCATACCTGGTCCACTGTTTTTAGTTTTTTTCACCATATATGTTTCCTATAAGAAAAAAATTTTAGAATGTATTGTAATATTAATTTGTTAAAAATGTTGTATTTTAAATATTTATATATTATTTAATGTGAATGCTGATTATTTGTAATATATTTAACACTGTTTTAGTTAAATATTGAACATTTTTAATATGTGTTTTAGGTACAATATGCATAATATATTTCATGATGTTTTAGTTAAATTTGTTTGTTAGGTAATATGCTCATGTTACTTATTCCTAAATAGTCTTGCGGGTTATTTATGGTCATTTTATCGTTCTTTCTTAGCACACGCAGAAATGAGGGCATAGATGCATTTTATTAGCATATTTCAGGTAAAAGAATGGGTGTTTGGCTAAGGGATAGTTTATGTATAACTTAAGGGGTAGTTTATGTACAATTTAGGAAAAGGGAGGGGTGATTTCTGACAAATGGGGACAAACTTGACATTTGATTGTCAATTTTTGAAAACCCAAGAATAATAAGGATTGCGCACCTGTTGTTTTTTAATTTTCTAAGTCTTTGTGATTTAGTGGATTTTTTGTTGGTATCTTTGTAAATTAATTTTAGTTTTAATAGAACTTTTATTGTCTTGTGAAGAATGTCTATGGATGAACTTCATATTAGGACCAGAACATTCAGTTCATAGATTCAAGTGTAATTTTATTTTATTTTTTTCAAGACTTAGAGACTCAAAAATTAAGATTGGAAATTGGGTTTGTAATTTAGTTTCCATGGAATTACACTGCCCCATGCTAAAATATTTTTTATTTTGCTTGCTTCAGATTTTTTCAATTACTTAACAATCATGTGATTGGTTGACATAAATATCACAGTTAGCTTCCCATTTACTTGTACTGCAACTGATTTTTCCTTCTACTGCGTATGTACTTTTTCATCTCGGGTTCCAGAAGTAAGGATTTGGATGGTCATAGCATATGCTTTTCTTTTGAATATATGTTTTTATTATTGTTTTCACTATTTGTGAGAGCAAGTTTGAATCTTGATAACCTTATTTTGAACACACTAGTACGTTTGCTTACTTGTTCAGGTAATGACATCAAACCCGGAATGTGCAACGCTAGAAACGACAATACTTGATGCATTGCATACAATGCATGATGGGAAGTTTTTACATCTTCCAGTTGTAGAAAAAGGTCAGTATTCTTTTCCTGAAGTCTGATCCAGAGTAGCAAACTTTTACTTTTTAAAAAAATTCTTAGCATCTATTGTGCAGATGGATCTGTTGCAGCCTGCCTAGATGTTTTGCAGATAACTCACGCAGCAATTTCTATGGTAAATTTCTTTCATTCTGATGCAATGACTATAGGGTCTAAATATGTATTGCCTATAGTAGAGGAAAACATGCCAAAGTTCCTGTGCAGGTTAACAAAATTAAAAGGAATAGCTTTAGTTCTCAACTTAGTGATCATTAATGATGCTGTGAAATGAGACACTAGATATCCTTCTAGAAAGACAGTTCAAAGTCAAAGCCATGAACAAGTTCAATTCATGAGTAATATATAATACCAGTTGACACAGCAAAATTAGAAAGACTAGTTTATAGATTTCTTTCTTCCTCGTTTTTTTTATTCTTTGTAGATACCTGGTCCACAATTGTATCTTGTTATCTTTACTAATTTAATAAGGACTTTATAGTTTCTCAGAAAAAAAAAAAAAAATGTTACATATCGTTCTTGTCAGGCAGTTCAAATCTATGAACAACTCAAATATATTAGTTCTAAACTCCTGAATCCACTAGAGGTTTCATAAATATCATTGAATCTATGAAATTTTATAAATTTTATTAATTATAAGGTTTTCATTACTTGAAACATAAAAGATGTATTTATAGTATGCTATTCTTAATATGACTGGGATAAGAAATCGTGAGAAGGAGAAATTGAAATAACAAAACACGAGTTACTTAAATAAGAAAACTATGATTGACGGAAACTAAACCAAACTAGGAAAACTAATGAATTTGACAAAAACTATTTTACATCAATTAATCCCAACAAAAAGAGATATACTTGTTAATTTTACATAAAACTATCCTGTACTCCTTTTTATCATCAATACATTTCATTTTGTTTCCTATCAAGAAAAAGAATTATGCTATCATTGTCATTGGCATGGGAATTTGGAGACTTTGGTGAAACACCAAAATAAGTTTCATGTGGTTTTCTTGCAAAGTTTTGATATTAATGATAAAAGTTCTCTTGAGATTAGTGGTTAAAGGAATCAAGTTTTTTATTATATTTGTAGTGGGAGTAAATTTTGAAGGGTTTGTCTGGATGTCTTCTTTTTGAATAAAATAAATTTGCAGGCTTTTATTTATCATGTTTTGACTTTATTATTGTGAATGTTTGAATAATTATTATTTTTTTTTTTTTCTGTTTTTTCCTTCGACTAAGAGACATAAGAAATTAAGAGATGAAGTTAATCTCCAATTCACCTTATTCTTTTAGAAAATGAATTGATAAACATAGTAATGAAAATACATTAAATTTTTTTGTTTATGCTTTTATTATTATTATTATTATTTTTTGCATGATATCGGTTACTATTTATTAAAGTCTTTATAATATACTTAATATTTAGAGGTTGTTTGGTTGGGGGTTATCCCTCATGATTGAGGTAATGTCATCTTATATTATTTACATTACCATGTTTGGTTGTCAAGTAATATAAGATTCCGATAATCTTTCAAAATTAATAGTAATCACTGTTGGTTATATAGGTGGTAATCTGAATACTATTATTTTCTTAAGTATTCTAAGATTACTTGGTAATGTTATTTTGTTACAGTTTTATCCCTTATTAAAAAAAATTAGGACAGTAATGCCCTTGTTACAAGAATTTTGTGAACAATTTTAGCCTTGTTCTCAAGATTTTTAAGACAGAATTACCCTTGTACTTCAACCAAATTGCTCAAGACCACAACCATCACCCTAGTCACCCAAGAGGACTGTCGGCCACCGTCAACCATCACCGTTAGTCATTGTAACAGTTGGCCATGTGCTGGTAAAGCCATTTCCAACCATGGAAATGTGACCTATGTTTGGACGGCCACAGATTTGGCCGTGAAAGGCCAGATCTATGGTCATTTCACAGTCAAAGATGTGATCGTGATGAAACGACCAAATCTGTGGCTGTTACATAGCCGAAGATGTGGCTATGAAACGGCCTTACCGGCGCACCAGATCCGATCGGCCGTGCGCTGTTTAGGCGACTGCTAGCGGTGGTTGCCGGTGGCAGCCATTAAAACCTGGGAAGATGGCTGGGGTGTTTTTGTTAAGTTCTAAATTTTTTTTGGTTGTTGGGATGTTTTAGCTAAATCTAAAATGTTGGGGATAAATAATAAAATACATATTAATAATAATATTAAAATATAAGGATAATTTAGTAATCTAACCCTTAAATATAACATACTCACCAATTTATTCCTCCCAATTAAGCACATTAATATAACATACTCTTTAATTTAATCTTATCTAACCCAACATATTTTTAATAAGATTCTCAATAATTTTCAAGGTTATTTATCTTCCTATTAGTATAACATTTCCAGTAATACATCATTCACAAAACCAAACACCTCCTTAAGGAAAAGTTAGATATTCCAGCCAAAATTGGTCCAAATAGTTATTTATAAATATTATTGATTGCATGCGTAATTAGTAATGAAAAATAGATGGTTTGATGTGAGCGTATTTAACAAGAACTTTACAAGTGATTAATGAAATTGATTCTTTTAATAGCATGTAATGAGTTCGGATAAGTATCATATAAATAACAGATAGCAAGAAAGGAAAACGATTAAGAGATTTGATAAAATTGAAGGGAAGAGGAAACGTAGTGTTTGAGACAAGCACACTCTTCAATATTCATTGAAGTCTTCAACTCTAAATTAGTGGCTTAATTATAAGCCCTAATACTACTCATGTGAGCAAATTAGAAAAATCTAATTAAAAAACTCCAAATTTAACCCAATCCATATTCTTAAAATAAAACACTGCTTAAACTCCAAAATTTAGATTCTAGATTCTCTATTCTCCTTATTTGATACCTTAGGTCATGTTTGTTTTGGGTGAATGGACTAGGGAATGGGAATCTCATTCCCAGTTCTTTGTGTGGTTCATAGAAGTGATATAAGGGTAGAGTAACATTCCTTCCAAAATTGGGAGGAACGACATCCATTACTAGTAATGGAATGTTAAAATGTCCAATTTATCCTTTTTAAATGCCAATTTCTCATTATCCTGGAAGAAATGAATTGAAAACTAATTATTAATTTAATAATTATATATTTTTTTAAATAATTATGATTTTAAAACTTCAAAAACTATTCGTCACACTGTTAGTGTCATTGTCAATGTGTTACGGATTAGAGGCCAACAATCTAATGATTTGGACGAATCCCGACCACCTAAGGCCGGGGTAGCAACGTCATGCGTGGCGGCCCTTGATCATTGGATGTAGATGTGTAGGATAGATGTATTTTTTTTTTTTTGTCTTTTGTCTTGGTTTTAGGATTTGATATTCAAGATTGTTTTGGTTTTATTATGTTTCTGAGTCCTTTTAGACTTTTATTTCCTATTTGATTAGGATCACAGTGTTGTTATTTATACACATGTTTTTGTTTTTGATTTGGATTTGAATCTTCAGCTCAGAAAAAGAGGCTTTAGTTATTAAGAAAAGAAGTCTCTTGTCTCAAAAGACTTGAAGACGCTTCTTTTTCTTTATCCATCTTAATTGGTTAGGGGTGCAAGTTGATTCTTGTTTTTTGTCTGTTCAAGATGTAGTAATCTCTATTTTTGTTTATTCTTCCTGCAATGGTTATTGAGGTTCATGATACTCTTTCTAAGGCCTTGGACCCCAGTTAGATGGGTTCTTTTTGTAGTAGTGCATACCTGGTCCACTGTTTTAAGTTTTTCTCACCAATATTGTTTCCTATAAGAAAAAAATTTAGAATGTATTGTAATATATTTGTTAAAAATGTTGTATTTTAATATTTATATATTATTTAATATGAATGCTGATTATTTGTAATATATTTAACACTGTTTTAGTTAAATATTGAACATTTTTAATATGTGTTTAGGTACAATATGCATATATATTTCATGATGTTTTAGTTAAATTTGTTTGTTAGGTAATATGCTCATGTTACTATTCCTAATAGTCTTGCGGGTTATTTATGTCATTTTATCGTTCTTTCTTAGCACAGCAGAAGTGAGGGCATAGATGCATTTTATCAGCATATTTCAGGTAAAAGAATGGGTGTTTGGCTAAGGGATAGTTTAACTTAGGGGTAGTTTATGTACAATTTAGGAAAAGGGAGGGGTGATTTCTGACAATGGGGACAAACTTGACATTTGATTGTCAATTTTTGAAAACCCAAGAATGTAAGGATTGCGCACCTGTTGTTTCTTAATTTTCTAAGTCTTTGTGATTTAGTTATTTTTTGTTGGTATCTTTGTAAATTAATTTTAGTTTAATAGAACTTTTATTGTCTGTGAAGAATGTCTATGGATGAACTTCATATTAGGACCAGAACATTCAGTTCATAGATTCAAGTGTAATTTTATTTTTATTTTTTTCAAGACTTAGAGACTCAAAAATTAGAATTGGAAATTGGGTTTGTAATTTAGTTTCCATGAATTACACTGCCCCATGCTAAAATATTTTTTATTTTGCTTGCTTCAGATTTTTTTCAATACTTAACAATCATGTGATTGGTTGACTAAATTCACAGTTACTTCCCATTTACTTGTACTGCAACTGATTTTTCCTTCTACTGCGTAGTACTTTTTCATCTCGGGTTCCAGATAAGGATTTGGATGGTCATAGCATATGCTTTTCTTTTGAATATATGTTTATATTATTGTTTTCACTATTTGTAAGAACAAGTTTGAATCTTGAAACCTTATTTTGAACACACTAGTACGTTTTCTTACTTGTTCAGGTAATGACATCAAACCCGGAATGTGCAACGCTAGAACGACAATACTTGATGCATTGCATATAATGCATGATGGGAAGTTTTTCATCTGCCAGTTGTAGAAAAGGTCAGTATTCTTTTCCTGAAGTCTGATCCAAGTAGCAAACTTTTACTTTTTAAAAAATTCTTAGCATCTATTGTGCAGATGGATCTGTTGCAGCCTGCCGAGATGTTTTGCAGATAACTCACGCAGCAATTTCTATGGTAAATTTCTTTCATTCTGATGCAATGACTATAGGTCTAAATATGTATTGCCTATAGTAGAGGAAAACATGCTAAAGTTCCTGTGCAGGTTAACAAAATTAAAGGAATAGGTTTAGTTCTTAACTTAGTGATCATTAATGATGCTGAATGAGACACTAGATATCCTTCTAGAAAGACAGTTCAAGTCAAAGCCATGAACAAGTTCAATTCATGAGTAATATTTAATACCAGTTGACACAGCAAAATTAGAAAGACTAGTTTATAGATTTCTTTCTTCCTCGTTTTTTTTATTCTTTGTAGATACCTGGTCCAATTGTATCTTGTTATCTTTACTAATTAACAAGGACTTTATAGTTTCTCAAAAAAGAAAATGTTACATCCGTTCTTGTCAGGCAGTTCAAATCTATGAACAACTCAAATATATTAGTTCTAACTCCTGAATCCCCTAGAGGTTTCATAATATCATTGAATCTATGAAATTTATAAATTTTATTAATTATAAGGTTTCTTACTTGAAACATAAAGATGTATTTATAGTATGCTATTCTTAATATGACTGGATAAGAAATCGTGAGAAGGAGAAATTGAACAAACACGAGTTACTTAATAAGAAAACTATGTTGACTGAAACTAAACCAAACTAGGAAAACTAATGAATTTGACAAAAACTATTTTACATCAATTAATCCCAACAAAAAGATATCTGCTTTGGTATTGTAAAATTTTGACAAATGACTGTTTCTGGGTTTTACGTTACTGTTTCTGGGTTTTATGTTGGAAAGAAATAGAAGAATTTTTAAAGATGTTAGGAGGAAGAAAATTTTATTTTTAACAGGATAAGCAGTTTTTTTGGGTCACCATAATCTTTGTGATCTATTAAATTTTAAAATATCTCATGCTATTTTATCCAACAAAATTGGAAAGCCATTGTCAGATGAATGCTTCGACTTATTTGAGGTTTTTTTTTTTTTTAGTAATACATTTACACCATTTTCATTACATCATGATGTGGCATATGTCATAACCATACAAATTTTTAATTTTTAATATTATAATAGAATTTGTGTGATTGTGGCATATGCCACATCATGATGTAATGAAAATGGTGTAAAAGAGTGGTGTACATGTAACATTATTCTTTTTTTTTTTCTTGCTTTATAATGAGCAAAGATCAGTGGATTACTGGTCCACCTTTTGTAAATTAACTTGTACATCAACTTTTTATTTATTTATTTTTTTAATATGGAAAAATGGAAAAGATTGTAATGTTGGTTGAAGGGAATGTGATGGACTAGAACGAAGGTGTTAATCTTGGGGCATGACTTGGTATTGTTTTACAAAGTTGTCTTCTGAAAATGGATTTAAATGAGATGGGAAATTGAATTTTGTTTTTGTTTCATTTTTTGTTTTTGAAATTGGAGAACATATATAATATTGATGTGGCAACCTAAGAGGGTGGCTGAATTGGGTGTTTGAAAGTTTGGTGTAGTGATGACAAATCTTGGGTAATCGATGCAATTCCTGAATGTGTACGATGTGAATCTATAAAATAAGTTGAAAAAAAAAAAAAGTATTAAGAGTTTGAGGACATGCATTGGATATTTATTTTGATTCAACTAATTCTCTGCCTGCGTGCATGCTTCCATGCTTTAGATAGATTATAATATATAATTGTTTGTCATATTCAATTTCAGCCCCACTTCCATTCATTGAAACTTTGAGGGAGAAGATGTTCAAGCCTTCCTTGTCTACCATCATTGCTGACAATACCAAGTAATTTCCTAATGAGCTATTTGTTAGCTTCTCTTTCGCAAAATTTAAGTTACTATTTTGATATGGAGTTGGCGTTTTCTTATTTCAAGCTTTTTAATATGTCAGGGTTGCCATTGTGTTGCCATCTGATCCTGTTTATGTTGCTGCAAGAAAGATGCGGGAATTGCGGTGCAATTCAGTTATCATTGTTACAGGAAATAAAATTCAGGGAATACTAACGTATTGTTCTTGTCTTCACGGGCTCTCATAAGTAATTTGAATATTTTGCTTAGTTTTTATGCATTTAATGACATTTAACTTTTCATTTGACATCTATTTAATTATGCTTTTTTTCCTTTTTTATTGTAGTTCGAAGGATATCCTTATGCGAGTTGTGGCACAAAATCTTTCTCCTGAGTTGACTTTAGTGGAAAAGGTTCATTTTGAGAATTTATTCTTAAAATTTGTATTTATTCTGTTCATATGGATATAGTTTTATCTCTTGAATCTTTTTACGTGGTTAAATTGCAATATCTTTCTCACTCTCTCTTACTTTTTCTTTTACTAATAATTGTCAAAAATTATATTAAGGATTTTTTTTTTTTAGTTTGAATATTATGGTTTACTTGTGTTGGTCTATAATTTACTGATGGAGGAGCAATGCCATGATATGCCATGATTTTACACATTGGTTTTCCTTTTTTGGTGTTCCTTGTGTTGAGTTTGATTGGGGGATGAATTCCTTGGTGATAGATAAATTTTTTTGCAGTAGGATTTTGCTTTATTTTTGTTTCCTTTTGCATAATCCAAGATCAAAACCATATTGATTGCCATTAAGTATAAGTGCTTTATTTGTATAGCACTGAAAAAAACGCTAAGCCTTAATTATTTTGCATATTCAAACTTTCTAGGAACAAAGTAAACCTACAATTATGATATGGAATCAAGAGTTTCTCCTCAAGTTTTCGCCCAAATTTTTGGCACGTGGATAGGTTAATGCATATGTTGTTATTCAAGTAGGTACTCTAATGCTTGTCTTTTGAGATGATTTGATGTTTTTCGTTCTCCAATTCAGTCTTTAACTATATAAGGAAAGTAAAAAGTTTCTAACGTATAGTTTTTTACCGTGTTGGTTGAAGTGTTTAAGAGTTTAGATAAATAGGGTGTTAAAAGTCTTGTGTCTCGTTGCCTATTGATCATCATTGTGCATTTGGAGAAAAAGCTCTGGTCTTTTGGAGATGTTGTAATCTGGCTGTTGTTTGGGATTATTTGGGTTGATGAGCATATGAGGATCGTTGAATGCTTCGTGGATCAGGACGTGGATATGCTCTGAAATAGAGTTTGTATTCCTGATTTTTTGTGGGTTAAAATTGCAAAAAAGAGAAATGTAAGGGATTTCTTCCTTTCCTTAGGGTGAGATGGGATTCTGTCCATATGGCGTTGGTTAAATTGATGTAGAATGTGTAGGATAGATGTAGTTTTTTTTTATTTTGTCTTTTGTCTTGGTTTTAGGGATTTGATATTTCAAGATTGTTTTGGAGTTTTATTATGTTTCTGAGTCCTTTTAGACTTTTATTTCCTATTTGATTAGGATCACAGTGTTGTTATTTATACAATCATGTTTTTGTTTTTGATTTGGATTTGAATCTTCAGCTCAGAAAAAGAGGCTTTAGTTATTAAAGAAAAAGAAGTCTCTTTGTCTCAAAAGACTTGAAGACGCTTCTTTTTCTTTATCCATCTTAATTGGTTAGGGGTGCAAGTTGATTCTTGTTTTTTGTCTGTTCAAGATGTAGTAATCTCTATTTTTTGTTTATTCTTCCTGCAATAGGTTATTGAGGTTCATGATACTCTTTCTAAGGCCTTGGACCCCAGTTAGATGGGTTCTTTTTGTAGTAGTGCATACCTGGTCCACTGTTTTAAGTTTTTCTCACCATATATGTTTCCTATAAGAAAAAAATTTAAGAATGTATTGTAATCTATTGTTAAAAATGTTGTATTTTAAATATTTAATATTATTTAATGTGAATGCTGATTATTTGTAATATATTATCACTGTTTTGTTAAATATTGAAAATTTTTAATATGTTGTTTAGGTACAATAGCATAAATATTTCCTGATGTTTTAGTTAAATTTGTTTGTTGGTAATATGTCATGTTGCTTATTCCTAAATAGTTTACGGGTTATTTATGGTCAATTTATCGTTTTCTTAGCACACGCAGAAATGAGGCTAGATGCATTTATTAGCATATTCAGGTAAAAGATGGGTGTTTGGCTAAGGGATAGTTTATGTATAACTAAGGGGTAGTTATGTACAATTTAAGAAAAGGGAGGGGTGATTTTTGACAAATGGGGACAAACTGACATTTGATTGTCAATTTTGAAAACACAAGACTAATAAGGATTGCGCACCTGTTGTTTTTTAATTTTCTAAGTCTTTGTGATTTGGTGTATTTTTTGTTGGTATCTTTGTAAATTAATTTTAGTTTTGATGAGAACACAACCCAATGCTTAATAAAATGCTATTAGTGAAAACTCAGCAACACAGCTCTGTAACTGGAAACTAAACTGATATATATATTGAATTGAAAATGGCCAAACACTGCAAGTAGAAAATAACAATGACAGAGAAAAGATAAAAAGAGTGGCTAGCACTTCGAGGGTCTAGCGGCCTCCCAACTGATTCCAGATTTCATGATATCCTCAGCTAGCTATTGCTCTCCTTTATATACAATTGAAATCACACTCTCCGCACTCCCTCACGTGGAGATTCCTCCTAACTAATTTCTAATCTGAATTCCCCTTACTGTCCCTTTCCACTGAATTTCCCAGACTGCTCTTTTTCTTTTTCTTCTTGTACAATTTAGTTATAAGAGGCCTATCAATACCCCCCTTCCCCCGCCCCCGCCCCTTTTTTCCTTCGAGACCCACCTTGTCCTCAAGGTGAAAATCTGGGAACTGCAGCAAGATCACGTCATAAGCCTCCCAAGAGGCTTCAAATGGTGGGAGGTCCTGCCATTTAATCAGAACTTCCAGAGAACCATCCAGCAACTTGCGAGTGGAGAGGACGGCTTCAGGTTGCACTTGTAGTTCTAAGTCTTCAGTTAAAAAAGAGGGAAGCTGTTGAACAGGGATTGAAGAATGTAGACTTGGTTTAAGTTGGGAAACATGAAACATCGGGTGGATGCGAGAAGTAGAGGGAAGGTCCAATCGATAAGCCACTGGACCAATTCTGTCGAACACCTGGGGCCATAGAAGAGAGGGCTTAGCTTTTCATTGAGCTTCCTAGCTAAGGACCGAAACTGATATGGTTGGAGCTTCAAATATACGAAATCCCTAGGTTGAAAAAGACATCTCGGCGGTGTGAATCCGCAGACTGCTTTATTTGATCTTGGGCAACAGCCAAATTGTGCTTGAGTTCTTCCAATATGGCATTTCTGTCCCTAATCTGTTGGTTGACATCTTCAATCAAGGAGGGGCAATCAGTGAACTTTAATAGAATGGGAGGGTCCCTGCCATATAGAGCCTTAAAGGGGGTCATTTTGGTGGAGCTGTGGTACGTAGTTTTGTACCAAAACTCAGCCCACATTAACCATTTGGGCCACTGCTGGGGTTGGGAACTGCAAAAACAGCGGAGGTAGGCCTCTAAGCATCGGTTAACCACCTCTGTTTGCCCATCTGTTTGGGGATGGTCGGCGGAGCTAAATTTAAGAGATGTACCTGCTGATTTAAACAATTCTTGCCAAAATTGGCTCATGAAGACCTTATCGCGATCAGAAACAATAGATTGTGGAAAGCCATGAAGTTTTACCACCTCACATATAAACACATTAGCGACATCTTAGGCAGTGTAAGGATGGGTTAACAATAGGAAATGAGAGTATTTCGTGAGACGATTGACCACCACAAAGATAATGTCAAAACCTTTGGCCTTAGGCAAACCACCTATGAAGTCCATTGAAAGATCATTAAACACTTGGGTTGGGATAGGAAGGGGCTGTAACAACCCTGTAGGTTTGAGTGAAGAATGTTTGTTAACTTGGCAAATGGCACATGTCTGAACAAATTTTAGCACATCCAGTCTGATACCCTCCCAAAACACAACAACAATTCTTGTATAAGTCCGAAAGAAGCCAGAGTGGCCACCACTCGGACTACAATGAAATTCCTCCAGTAGCTTAGGAATGAATGTTGAGTTTTTAGTGAGGACCAACCTGTTTTTAAACAATAAACAACCTTCACGGAGTTGGTAGTGAGGACGACTATTGGTCTTGTACAATAACTTGTAACTTCGGATCAGCTTGTGCTTCAGCCGCTATAGCATCATAAACCATGAACCGAACTGTGGTAATGACAGTGAGTTTCCTTGTGTCCTCTCTCCAGGACAAGGCATCAGCTAGCTTCTTAGAATTGCCCGGAAGGTAGTGAATCTCAAATGAGTATCCTATGAGCTTTGAAATCCACTTGTGCTGATCTGGTGTTTTAACCCTTTGGTCTGTAAGAAATTGCAAGCTTCGCTGGTCTGTCTTGATGATAAATTTGCGGCCAATGAGATAATAACTCTACTTACGAACGGCAAAGACAATAGCCATAAGTTCCCGTTCATAGGTTGACTTAAGCCGAGATTGAAGTGAGAAAGCCTTACTGATGAAAGCAATAGGCCTAGCATTCTGTACTAAAGCAACACCCATTCCAGCCCCTGAAGCATCTGTCTGAATATTGAATGGAAGCTCAAAATTGGGTATCGTTAAAACGGGCACAGTGGTCATGGTGGTCTTAAGATTGTCAAATGCCCCTTGAGCTTTATCACCCCAGCTAAAGGAATCCTTTTTTAATAATTGGGTAAGTGGTTGAGCTATGGAACCATAACCTTTCACAAACCGCCGGTAATGCCCCGTAAGCCCTAAAAACCCTCTCAAGCTTTTTACATTGTGCGGTACAGGCCAAGATATCATTGCTTCAATCTTTTGCGGGTCAGCCTTTACCCCCTTGGCTGATATTAAGTGGCCTAGTTATTCCAACCTGTATTGAGCAAAAAGACATTTCTTTTGGTTGACAACCAGTGCATTATCCTGCAAAATCTGGAAAGTTTGTCGCAAGTGTTGAATGTGGGTAGTCATGTCAAGGCTGTAGATGAGAATATCGTCAAAGAAAACCAGAATGAACTTCCGTAATAATGGCCGAAAAATTGTATTCATAAGGGCCTGGAAGGTAGATGGTGCATTCGTTAACCCGAAGGGCATCACCAAGAACTCATAATGGCCCTCGTGGGTGTGAAAGGCTATCTTTGGAATGTCCTTTTTAACTCGAATTTGATGATACTCGAACTTTAAATCTAACTTTGAAAAGACTGTAGCCCCTGCTAGCTCATCCAGCAGCTCTTCAATAGATGGAATAGGGAACTTGTTGGGTATGGTAATGCTATTTAAGGCTCTAAAGTCAACATAGAATGGCCAACTCCCATCCTTTTTCTTAACTAACAACACGGGACTGGCGTAGGGGCTTGTGCTAGGTTGGATAATCCCTGCATCCGTCATTTCCCCAACTAATCTCCTAATCTCATTTTTTTTTAGAGGTAAGGGTATTTATAGGGTCTGATATTGGGTGGGTTGGTTCCTGGTTGCAGGGTAATGGCATGGTCAAGTTTTCTCCGGGGGGGGGGGGGGGGGTGGTTTGGTCAAAAACTTGGGCGAAATCATTCAGCACCTCTGCCACCATAGGTTCTAATTTTCCTTCTTCCTGACTATCCCTGACCTCTATTGAACTGCATTCCACCACGTATCCATCCCCTTCCAGTGGCAGCAGCCTGAGTAAAGTTTTCAGAGAAACTACTGTCTTAACAAGTGAAGGATCTCCCTTGAGTATCACCTGTTTACCTTCCTTATCAAATGTCATAGTCAACTTGCCCCAATTGGAATAAACATCACCTAAGGTGCTTAGCCAAATAATTGCTAGGACCACATCGACCCCACCCAATTGAAATGGAAAAAAATCTTATTGAACTTCCATCCCTTGCATTTCTAACTTTACATCTTGACATATCCCCTCACCCTTGATTTTGAACTCATTACCTACCATGACCCCGAAGGACTTAGTTCCATCGATCGGGATTTCCAATTTTTGCACTAACCCATGTGAGATAAAGTTATGTGAGGCTCCACTATCTACTAACACCACCACCTCCTCGCTTCCAATCTACCTTTGAAGCTTCATGGCTTGATTTGATGTAATGCCCACAATGGAGTTCATGGATAGCGATAGAGGATTACCTTCCGCGGAGTTTTTTGTCTCTGGTTCACTCACGGTTTCTCCTCTGTTAGGTTCATTGTCATCCATCAGCAATAAAACTTGAAGAGATCGACTCTTACATCGGTGATTTGGCCCAAATTTCTCGTCACACCGGAAGCACAGTCCCCTTTCGCGCTTATATTGCAGATCTGCCTCTGTCAGTCGTTGGAATCCGTCATTGCAGGGTGGGGTGGTTGTTCCTCCCATCGTTTTTTCTCTCCTGTCCCACAGTCGGTTGTTCTGTCCTGTTTCAGTGGGTTTGACTCCCATATTCCACCCATTTTGTCGTCCCAGATCTGGAGAAATGGAGACCCGATTGTAACTCTCGGGTTTGCCCATTTGGGTTTTAAAAAATCTGGGCTTAGTTTTGTCTAGGACCCAATTTTTCTCTTCTATTCTGTGGGCCTGGTCAATAAACTCAAATAAACTGTTGGATCTACTCACCCTTAGCTCAGCCCTTAATTTTTCTCTAAGCCCATTTGCAAAGATGCCCATTAGGAGATCTTCTCCTAACTCACGCAGAGGGGCTGATAATTCTTCAAACTGTTCAAGATATTCAGTCACAATCCTAGTTTGCCTCAACGCCACTAGTGCTTCAAAAGCAAACCCCTTATACGATGGTCTGAATCTTTCTACTACGCTGATTTGAAAGAGCTCCAGGAGGATATTGGCGACCAAGATTCGACACACTGGTACCAATTCAAGGCTCGACCCTCCACACGCACCGCCGTTGCCTGTACTTTCTCTTCTTCCTCGTATTGATTGATTGTGAAGTACCGATCAACTCTAAAGGTCCATCCAAAAGGATCATCTCCGTTAAATATTGGCAACTCCAGTTTGCGAATCCTCTTGTCCTCCTCATTATCTTTGCTATGTTTTCGTTCAGATTCCTTGTCTCGGCTAGAATTCTGATCCTTCGATGACAAGGATGATTTCTCCTTCTCCTTATTTCGTTTTTCATCCCTTTCTTCCCTCATACACATTAATTCGCGCATCTCCGTTAAGTACTCCCTCATACTTCCTAGGTCAGTTTTCATTGTGTCCACACTTTCCTTCACTGTCTTCATTTTCTTTTCAACGTTTTCCATTCTGTTCTCCATCTTGGGTTTTACCATTCCTCAACCTTGCTCTGATATCAAATTGATGAGAACACAACCCAATGCTTAATAAAATGCTATTAGTGAAAACTCAACAACACAGCTCTGTAACTAGAAACTAAACTGATATATATATTGAATTGAAAATGGCCAAACACTGCAAATAGAAAATAACAATGACAAAGAAAAGATAAAAAGAGTGGCTAGCACTTCAAGGGTCTAGCGGCCTCCCAACTGATTCCAGATTTCATGATGTCCTCAGCTAGCTATTGCTCTCCCTTATATACAACTAAAATCACACTCTCCGCACTCCCTTACGTGGAGATTCCTCCTAATTAATTTCTAATCTGAATTCCCCTTACTGCCCCTTTCCACTGAATTTCGCAGGCTGCCCTTTTTCTTCTTCTTCTTGTACAATTTAGTTATAGGAGGCCTATCAAGTTTTAATAGAACTTTTATTGTCTTGTGAAGAATGTCTATGGATGAACTTCATATTAGGACCAGAACATTCAGTTCATAGATTCAAGTGTAATTTTATACACAATGAAACTGGGTTTGAAAAATTTTAGGGTTCAAATGGTTTTGGGAAGAAGAGATTTCAAATTTTAGGGTTTTGAAATTATGGGGGAAGTGGATTTTATATTGGGTTCGGCTAATATGTGAAATTTGGGGTTTGAAAATTTTGAAGTTCGAAATTTAATGGTTAAATTTTATTTTATTTTTTTAAATTTAGGGGCTTGAATGACGTGGGTAACACGTGACGTGAATTAATTGATATTTCTGCTTCTATATCATTTACAACTTCTCTCTCACAGCAAAATCTAACAAGAAGTTTTCATTTTCTTTTTAGTTATCATTCAACAAAGGATAGGTGGTGGCTAGGTTTTACAAATTGAAATTGGGTTTGGAAAAATTTAAGGTTCAAATGGTTTTGGGGAGAAAAGATTTCATATTTTAGGGTTTGAATTATGGGGAAAATGGATTTAATATTGGGCTTGACTAATATGTGAAATTTGGGGTTTGAAAATTTTGAAATTTAAATTTAATGTTAAAATTTTTTTTTATAAATTAGAGGCTTGATTGACGTGATAAACTAGTAACGTGACTGATGAGATGACATTTACCACGTCAACTGCAGATAAGGGAAACAAGGGGAGTAAGGCAATCATCACTCTAATCTTAAAATGTAGCCAAGCGATAGTGGGCCCACAACAAATGGTGGTGAACATTAATATCCAGCTTCAAATTTTAATTCAAATAAAGAAAGAGAGTCAGAGAGTGGTGGTGTGGGAAAGAGATATTTTATCAGCGGCCAGCCCTAGACAGTAGTTGATAAGAGAGCAGTCACGGGAGCGTTCGTCGGAGCATGAAGCGAGGGCCATCCACGGCCAAGAAATCCGGAAATGAAAACGGCAATGGAAACATCTCCAACTCCAAGCCTGCTTCTCCTCCTCCTTCACAATCTTCTGTTGGTGGAGAGAGGACTGTTAAGAAGCTGAAATTACGAAAGCCCTAACTATTCCCGAGGGAACTATTGTCTCGATGCTTGTCGCCGGATGGCCGCTCGCCGTGTTGATGCTGTTTTGTTGACCGATGATAATGCTATTATCTGGAATTGTTACGACAAGGTTATTGTATTATCATTTTTTTTATGAGTATCCGTGTCTTCATTAATTTCTTTCTCTCTTTATTTTTTTTCCTTTTCTCAATGTTTCCTTCCGTTTTTTTTTTTTTTTTGTTTATTAATTTCGAAGGATGTTGCACTAGAGTTATAGCGGAAGGTTTGAGACCGGACCAGACAATTGTTTTAAAATCATGACGCGCAATCCTATATTTGGCACTTCGGATTCGTAGCCATTGAAGCTCTCCAGAAAATGGTCAAGGTTAGCTTCATTTCTGTAATTCTTCCTTTCGAAAAAACAAATAAAATTAAACATTTTTTAATGTACGCAAGTGAATTGGGGACTCGTTTTCGCTATACTGTTTAGACCTACTTATTGATTCTTTTGGTAGGAGAAGTTTTTAAAAGTTTCATGTAACTAAGAACTATAGCTAATGTTTCAGCGTGAAAGAGTAGTTTCTGTGTCTTATTTTACATCATGGAGATGGAACAAAATATTGGGACCAGTTTGGGCTCTAAAGGATATTTATTTTCTTGTTGCTTTTAGTATAGGTATCATGCTAAGGTTGTTAAGAGTTTAGCGTTTATTTTATTTTTATAAATCATCTATTGTATGGAGATAAGATTTGACACTTTGCCAACTTTGGACTTTTGCCTTATTTAAGTCATCATTCTTCGGAATACTCAGGCTACTGATGATCAAGTCAACTTTTCAATTCTAATGATGCAAAATATAGCATCAGGCCACTGGTTGCCTTACACACGTGTGCACTAAGAAAAATGTAGTTGAGGGGATGAGAAAGGACACTTTGCAACAATTATCAATTTGGTGGCAAGTAGCATATTTATTAGCATAGACATGATTGTTAAGAGCTTTACCTTATTATATTTTTTTAAACTTGTGGTGATATTTTTCCTTTTTGATACTCCATAATGCTTTCATATAAAAGGACTAAAATGACTTAATATATTGCTTGATTCTGATGAAATGTGGCAGATGCACTATTTGCAAATAATCAGGCGACGTCTGATTGAGTTAGTTTTATTTGTCAACAGGAAAGTGTCAGGCATCTCCCTGTTGTCGAAAATGTGAGGTTATTGCCATACTGGATATTACAAAGTGCCTTTATGATGCCATTTCGAGATGGAGAAGGCTGCTGAACAAGGGGAGTGCTATCGCTGCTGCAGTTGAAGGTGTGGAACGCCAGGGGGGAAGCAATTTTTCTGGTTAGTATATATTTTTATTTAGACTAACAACATATCACCACTTGTTCCTTTGGTACATATCACCACTTCACTAACCAAATGCTCGTGTTAAACATTTACAGCTTCTGTTTCACTAATGAGAATTTACTCTGTTGTATATATCATTTTATTCCTCTGTCAATGGGAATAGGGGTGGGGTATTATAAACTTATTTTTCTGACACTGTTTAAATACCCTCCATTGAATTCAATCCAATGGTTCAAACATTTTATAAGCTAACATTTTAATAACTACTGCTTAACTTCCTTCTTTCAACTATTGGATTGAATTAGATAGATGGTTATTAATTGGTGTCGAAAATTAAAAGTTACACTATCCTGACCTTATAAAAAGTAAATTTTTTGATCTCTCATACAGAGAAGGTAGTATTCAAAAGATTGTGATATACAAGGAGAAAGTTATGGAGAGAGAGAAAAGAGGAAGATTCTTCATACTCCTACGGCTTTTGGGGAGATCTTCAAGAGATGTTCGTAACAATATTTAATCAGTTAAGATGAACACTTACAGGTTATATGACTTAGGAATCTTGAAAGTGGATGGTTATAATTTGTTTGTTGGCTGTGCTTACTGTAATGAGGATTATGGTTTAATTTTTTTTGTAAAGGTTTTGTGATGGGTGTAGGGGAGCAAGGACTGAAACTAGATTACAAGGAAATAGTTATAAAAGAAGGATGAATAAAGAGTAGAGATAGAAAAGATGAGAGAAGGAAGAGAATATAATAAAGAAATAGTGAAGGAATTAGAAATAAGGAGTAGAATGAAGAGATAAGAAATAGGTTAGGAAGACAAGAATTTGAGTGGAGAGGAGATGGATAAGAGAGAGGGAAAGAAACAAAGTTAGTATAACTATTTTATTTATCATTCAGTTAATAGATAAAAAGAAAAAAATTATTAAGTTTGTTTAATAAAAATTATTAATGGAAAAATTCTTGATGAGATTATGATGAGACCCTGAGTGTGCTGGTTTATGTAGGAAACAAAGGTTGGGAAGGAGGGGATTTTGGTGATGTGGCAGGAAACTTCCAGGGGTTAAGCTGGGACAGGTGGCGATTAAGGGTTGGGACAGCAAAGGATTCAGTTAGGGAGAGAGAGAGAGCTGGAGGATAAAGGAGAGGAGACAGCGATTACAAGGGGGGAGAAATTTAGGGAAAATTGGGAGGAGCTAACCCTCGAAGTTAGCAATTAGGGAGGAGCTGGCCCTCGAAGTCACACATATATGTTTTTCCATTAGTTTCCATTATTTGTTAATTGAATTCTTGTAAATGACGTTGAGATATGTCATAGTGAGTGTAATTCTGAACTTCTCATGCAATATATACTCTGTATTTGGATGTTTTACATGATATTTGCAATGAACCGTTGATTACTTTGGTGTGTTAGTATTGTGTATGAGTGAGCAAGAGATCTGGGTAGGTTCGCATCAAAATGGTATCAGAGCAGTTTGGTCATGGGATGGTTGGTACAAAAATGGAAGTTAGAATAGAAAATGTAGAGAGGGAAGTGTCAAAACTTGGGGAGAGATATTGGTGTTGTCTGGATGGTTTAATGGGATACGAGAATGGATGAGGAGAGAAAGGATGAAGAGACGAGAGAAAAAGAGGCAGAGAAATTTCGTCGAAAAGACAGAGGTCAAGAGGAAAAAGACAGGGACGAAATATGGAGTACCGAGCGAAAGAGAAAACTGTAGAAAGCTGGTAGGCAAGTCGAAAAACATGGGTTGCCGAAAACTAGAGCTACCCATTTTTTTCGGCGAGGATCCTCACGGGTGGTACTCCGAGCCGAACAATTTTTCAGTCAATGGAATCACGAACCAGATCGTCTCGCAGTAGCGGCCACGTGTATGGACGACGATGCCGTAAATTGGTACCGATGGATGGAAGTTCAAGCTCCGATAACTTCTTGGGACTTAAATTGTCGCTGCTTACCATTCAGGGGTCACAGGAGGGAAGCTCATATGAAGAACTGATGGGAATCCAGCAGCTGGCATGGTGGAGGAAGATCGTCGGAAGTGAAGCGATCTTTGCTCCGTTGGTTGAAGTGAAAGAAGAAGTTTAATGGTTGCCTTCTTAATGGGCTGGAATCAGAAAATGGGCCGAAATCAGGTTAGCCCAACTAATAATGTAGTTCACTTGTTAGATTTGGCCCAACAAATAGAGAAGAAAAATTGGGCCTGGAGGAACTTAAAATTTGGGTTGGACAAACATGGGAAAACAATTATAATGGGGCATAGGCTTGGACAAACTGAAATTGGGCTTGGGAGAGGGATGGGGCAGCAAACTTGGGGCTGGGGCAAGGAACTGGGTCAGAGGAATTGGGTCAAGGGTCCATTTCCCTTATAACAAAAAAAATCGCATGACTCCAGATCTTCCTTCTCCTCGACAGTCCAAAATATCCAGCCAACCCAAGCCGGCACGCCGATCTGGGAGGAGGCGCGTTCTAATTCCATGCCAACCGTCGGTTACCGGAGCACAAGCTTGGAAGCGCTTCGAACGACGATTCCAACATCCTCAACTACGAACATCCTTTCCGACGAATGACAAAAGTGGATGAGGGATTTAGTAAGGAAGTAGAGGGCGATGAAGGAGTGGAGGAGCGGGTGTGTCGGGTAACCAATTTCCCTCCTTCCACTGGGACAGGTGGTACTGCTTGGGGCGGGTAATGATGAGACCCTGAGTGTGCTGGTTTTTGTAGGAAACATAAGGTTGGGAAGTAGGGGTTTGGTGTGTGGCGGAAAGCTTCCAGGGGTTTAGCTGGGACCGGTGGCGATTAGGGTTGGGACAGCAAAGGAATTCATGTAGGGAGGGAGAGAGGCTGGAGGATAAAAGGAGAGAGAGACAGCAGTTATAGGGGGGAAATTAGGGAAAATTGGGAGGAGCTAACCCTCGAAGTTAGCAATTAGGGAGGAGCTGGCCCTGAAGTCCAGCATATATGGTTTTCCATTAGTTTCCATTATTTGGTAATTGAATTCTTGTAAATCTGACGTGAGATATAGTTCCATAGCTGGGGTAATTCTGAACTTCTCAATGCAATATTACTCTGTTATTTGGATGTTTACATGATTTGCAATGAACGTTGATTATCTGGTGGTAGTATTTGTGTATGAGTGAGCAAGAGATCGGGTAGGTTCGCATCAGATTATAGAGGAAGATACTGATATTTATGGATAAGATTGTTCTTGCTTATGTGGATATGTCTCCAATGAATTTATGGGAACTCTTTTCTATTGAAGAAAATTGGGAAGCATAGTTACATTGGATTTGGGCTTTGGTATTTTAAAAGATTTCTTTTTAAGTGGACTATTGGTGCATTTTTTTCGAATTTTTTGTATTAATGTTATTTCTGTTGTATTAGAAAAATCTTAATTGAATTTTCTCGAATATTAAAATTATACTATGTTTGTTTGCTTACAAAATGCTTTTTGCTTTGGAGGAAGAGAAAATGCTTTGGTATTGTAAAATTTTGACAAATGACTGTTCTGGGTTTTACGTTACTGTTCTGGGTTTTATGTTGGAAAGAAATAGAAGAATTTTAAGATGTTAGGAGGAAGAAAATTTTATTTTTACAGGATAAGCAGTTTTTTGGGTCACCATATCTTGGATCATTAAATTTTAAAATATCTATGCTTTTATCCAACAAAATGGAAAGCCATTGTCAGATGAATGCTTCGACTTATTTGAGGTTTTTTTTTTTTTAGTAATACATTTACACCATTTTCATACATCATGATGGGCAAATGTATAACCATACAAATTTTAATTTTAATAATAATAGAATTTTGTGGATTGTGGCATATGCCACCAATGAGTAATGAAAATGGTGAAAAGAGTGGTGTACATGTAACATTATTCTTTTTTTTTTTCTTGCTTTATAATGAGCAAAGATCAGTGGATACTGGTCCACTTTTGTGAATTAACATGTACATCAAATTTTTATTATTTTTTTTTAATATGGAAAAATGGAAAAGATTGTAATGTTGGTTGAAGGGAATGTGATGGACTAGAACGAGGTGTTAATCTTGGGGCATGACTTGGTATTGTTTTACAAAGTTGTCTTCTGAAAATGGATTTAAATGAGATGGGAAATTGGAATTTTGTTTTTGTTTCATTTTTGTTTTTGAAATTGGGAGCATATATAATATTGATGTGGCAACCTAAGAGGGTGGCTGAATTGGGTGTTGAAAGTTTGGTGTAGTGATGACAAATCTTGGTAATCGATGCAATTCCTGAATGTGTACGATGTGAATCTATAAAATAAGTTGAAAAAAAAAAAAAGTATTAAGAGTTTGAGGACATGCATTGGATATTTATTTTGATTCAACTAATTCTCTGCCTGCGTGCATGCTTCCATGCTTTAGATAGATTATAATATATAATGTTTGTCATATTCAATTTCAGCCCACTTCCATTCATGAAACTTTGAGGGAGAAGATGTTCAAGCCTTCCTGTCTACCATCATTGCTGACAATACAAGTAATTTCCTAATGAGCTATTTGTTAGCTTCTCTTTCGCAAAATTTAAGTTACTATTTTGATATGGAGTTGGCGTTTTCTTATTTCAAGCTTTTAATAGTCAGGGTTGCCATTGTGTTGCCATCTGATTGTTTATGTTGCTGCAAGAAAGATGCGGAATTGCGGTGCAATTCAGTTATCATTGTTACCGGAAATAAATCAGGGAATACTAACGTATTGTTCGTCTTCACGGGCTCTCATAAGTAATTTGAATATTTTGTTAGTTTGTATGCCTTTAATGACATTTAACTTTTCATTTGACATCTATGGTATTTAATTATGCTTTTTATCCTTTTCATTGTAGTTCGAAGGATATCCTTATGCGAGTTGTGGCACAAATCTTTCTCCTGAGTTGACTTTAGTGGAAAAGGTTCATTTGAGAATTTATTCTGTTCATATGGATATAGTTATTTTTTATCTGAATCTTTACGTGGTTAAATTGCAATATCTTTCTCACTCTTTTACTTTTTTCTTTACTAATAATGTCAAAAATTATATTGAGGATTTTTTTTTAGTTTGAATATTGTGGTTTACTTGTGTTGGTCTATAATTTACTGATGGAGGAGCAATGCCATGATTTACAAATTGGTTTTCCTTTTTTGGTGTTCTTGTGTGAGTTTGATTGGGGGATGATTCCTTGGTGATAGATAAATTTTTTTGCAGTAGGATTTTGCTTTATTTTGTTTCTTTTGCATAATCCAAGATCAAAACCATATTGATTGCCATTAAGTATAAGTGCTTATTTGTATAGCACTGAAAAAATGCTAAGCCTTAATTATTGGCATATTCAAACTTTTATGAACAAAGTAAACCTACAATTATGATATGGAATCAAGGTTTCTCCTCAAGTTTTCGCCCAAATTTGGCACGTGGATAGGTTAATGCATTGTTGTATTCAAGTAGGTACTCTAATGCTTGTCTTTTGAGATGATTTGATGTTTTTCGTTCTCCAATTCAGTCTTTAACTGTAAGGAAAGTAAAAAGTTTCTAACGTATAGTTTTTACGTGTTGGTTGAAGTGTTTAAGAGTTTAGATAAATAGGGTGTTAAAAGTCTGTGTGTCTCGTTGCATTGATCATCATTGTGCATTTGGAGAAAAGCTCTGGTCTTTTGGAGATGTTGTAATCTGGCTGTTTGGGATTATTTGGGTTGATGAGATAGGAGGATCGTTGATGCTTCGTGGATCAGGACGTGGATATGCTCTGAAATAGAGTTTGTATTCCTGATTTTTGTGGGTTAAATTGCAAGAAAGAGAAATGTAGGGATTTCTTCTTTTCTTGGGTGAGATGGGATTCTGTCCATATGGCGTGGTAAATTGATGTAGGATGTAGGATAGATTAGTTTTTTTTTTTGTTTTTGTCTTGGTTTTAGGGATTTGATATTTCAAGATTGTTTGGAGTTTGTTATGTTCTGAGTCCTTTTAGAATTTATTTCCTATTTGATTAGGAGCACAGTGTGTGTTATATAACAATTATGTTTTTGTTTTTGATTGGATTTGAACTTCAGCTCAGAAAAAGAGGCTTTAGTTATTAAAGAAGAAGAAGTCTCTTTGTCTCAAAAGACTTGAAGACGCTTCTTTTTCCTTATCCATCTTAATGGTTAGGGGTGCAAGTTGATTCTTGTTTTTTTGTCTTTTCAAGATGTAGTAAATATATTTTTGTTTTTATTCTCTGCAATAGGTTATTGAGGTTCATTTTACTCTTTCTAAGGCGTTGGACCCTAGTTAGAGGGTTCTTTTGTAGTAGTGCATACCTGGGCCACTGTTTTTAGTTTTTTTACCATATATGTTTTCATAAGAAAAAAAAATTTAGAATGTATTGTAATATTAATTTGTTAAAATGTTGTATTTTAAATATTTATATATTATTTAATGTGAATGCTGATTATTTGTAATATATTTATCACTGTTTAGTTAAATATTGAACATTTTTAATATGTGTTTTAGGTACAATATGCATAATATATTTCATGATGTTTTAGTTAAATTTGTTTGTTAGGTAATATGCTCATGTTGCTTATTCCTAAATAGTCTACGGTTATTTATGGTCATTTTATCGTTCTTTCTTAGCACACGCAGAAATGAGGGCATAGATGCATTTTATTAGCATTTCAGGTAAAGAATGGGGTTTTGCTAAGGGATAGTTTATGTATAACTTAAGGGGTAGTTATGTACAATTTAAGAAAAGGGAGGGGTTATTTTTGACAAATGGGGACAAACTTGACATTTGATTGTCAATTTTTGAAAACCCAAGAATAATAAGGATTGCGCACCTGTTGTTTTTTAATTTTCTAAGTCTTTGTGATTGGTGTATTTTTTGTGGTATCTTTGTAAATTAATTTTAGTTTTGATGAGAACACAACCATGCTTAATAAAATGCTATTAGTGAAAACTCAGCAACACAGCTCTGTAACTGGAAACTAAACTGATATATATATTGAATTGAAAATGGCCAAACAATGCAAGTAGAAAATAACAATGACAGAGAAAAGATAAAAGAGTGGCTAGCAATTCGAGGGTTAGCGGCTCCCAACTGATTCCAGATTTCATGATCCCCGCTAGCTATTGCTCTCCTTATATACAATTGAAATCACACTCTCCGCACTCCTCACGTGGAGATTCCTCCTAACTAATTTCTAATCTGAATTCCCCTTACATGTCCCTTTCCACTGAATTTCCCAGACTGCTTTTTTCTTTTTCTTGTACATTTAGTTATAAGAGGCCTATCAATACCCCCTTTCCCGCCCCGCCCCTTTTTTCCTTCGAGACCCACCTTGTCCTCAAGGTGAAAATCTGGGAACTGCAGCAAGATCACGTCATAAGCCTCCCAAGAGGCCAATGGTGGGAAGTCCTGCCATTTAATCAGAACTTCCAGAGAACCATCCGAACTTGCGAGTGGAGAGCGGCTTCAGGTTGCACTTGTGTTCTAAGTCTTCAGTTAAAAAAGAGGGAAGCTGTTGAACAGGGATTGTGAGAATGTAGACTTGGTTTAAGTTGGGAAACATGAAACATCGGGTGGTGCGAGAAGTAGAGGAAGGTCCAATCGATAAGCCACTGGACCAATTCTGTCGAAACCTGGGGCCATAGAAGAGAGGGCTTAGCTTTCATTGAGCTTCCTAGCTAAGGACCGAAACTGATATGGTTGGAGCTTCAAATATACGAAATCCCAGGTTGAAAAAGACATCTCGGCGGTTGAATCCGCAGATGCTTTATTTGATCTTGGGCAACAGCCAAATTGTGCTTGAGTTCTTCCAATATGGCATTTCTGTCCCTAATCGTTGGTTGACATCTTCAATCAAGGAGGGGCAATCAGTGAACTTTAATAGATGGGAGGGTCCCTGCCATTAGAGCCTTAAAGGGGGTCATTTTGGTGGAGCTGTGGTACGTAGTTTTGTACCAAAAAACTCAGCCCACATTAACCATTTGGGCCACTGTGGGGTTGGGAACTGCAAAAACAGCGGAGGTAGGCCTCTAAGCATCGGTTAACCACCTCTGTTTGCCCATCTGTTTGGGGATGGTCGGCGGAGCTAAATTTAAGAGATGTACTGCTGATTTAAACAATTCTTGCCAAAATTGGCTCATGAAGACCTATACGCGATCAGAAACAATAGATTGTGGAAAGCCATGAAGTTTTACCACCTCACATATAAAAACATTAGCGACATCTTAGGCAGTGTAAGGATGGGTTAACAATAGGAAATGAGAGTATTTCGTGAGACGATTGACCACCACAAAGATAAGTCAAAACCTTTGGCCTTAGGCAAACCACCTATGAAGTCCATTGAAAGATCATTAACACTTGGGGTGGATAGGAAGGGGCTGTAACAACCCTGTAGGTTTGAGTGAAGAATGTTTGTTAACTTGGCAAATGGCACATGTCTGAACAAATTTTAGCACATCCAGTCTGATACCCTCCCAAAAACACAACCACAATTTTGTATAAGTCCGAAAGAAGCCAGAGTGGCCACCACTGGACTACAATGAAATCTCCAGTAGCTTAGGAATGAATGTTGGTTTTAGTGAGGACCAACTGTTTTTAAACACATAAACAACCTCACGGAGTTGGTAGTGAGGCGACTATTGGTCTTGTACAATAACTTGTAACTTCGGATCAGCTTGTGCTTCAGCCGCTATAGCATCATAACCATGAACCGAACTGTGGTAATGACAGTGAGTTTCCTTGTGTCCTCTCTCCAGGACAAGGCATCAGCTAGCTTCTTAGAATTGCGGAAGGTAGTGAATCTCAAATGAGTATCCTATGAGCTTTGAAATCCACTTGTGCTGATCTGGTGTTTTAACCCTTTGGTCTGTAAGAATTGCAAGCTTCGCTGGTCTGTCTTGATGATAAATTTGGGCCAATGAGATAATAACTTACTTAGAACGGCAAAGACAATAGCCATAAGTTCCCGTTCATAGGTTGACTTAAGCCGAGATTGAGAGGAAAGCCTTACTGATGAAAGAATAGGCCTAGTATCGTACTAAAGCAACACCATTCCAGCCCCTGAAGCATTGTTGAATTGAATGGAAGCTCAAAATTGGGTATCGTTAAAACGGGCACAGTGGTCATGGTGGTCTTAAGATTGTCAAATGCCCCTGAGCTTTATCAACCAGCTAAAGGATCCTTTTTTAATAATGGGTAAGTGGTTGAGCTATGGAACCAACCTTTCACAAACCGCGGTAATGCCCGTAAGCCCTAAAAACCCTCTCAAGCTTTTTACATTGTGCGGTACAGGCCAAGATACATTGCTCAATCTTTTGCGGGTCAGCCTTTACCCCCTTGGCTGCTATTAAGTGGCTAGTATCCAACCGTATTGAGCAAAAAGACTCTTCTTTTGGTTGACAACCAGTGCATTATCCTGCAAAATTGGAAAGTTTGTCGCAAGTGTTGAATGTGGGTAGTATGTCAAGGCTGTAGATGAGAATATCGTCAAAGAAAACCAGAATGAACTTCCGTAATAATGGCCGAAAAATTGTATTCTAAGGGCCTGGAAGGTAGATGGTGCATTCGTTAACCGAAGGGCATCACCAAGAACTCATAATGGCCCTCGTGGGTGTGAAAGGCTATCTTTGGAATGTCCTTTTTAACTCGAATTGATGATACTCGAACTTTAAATCTAACTTTGAAAAGACTGTAGCCCCTGCTAGCTATCCAGCAGTCTTCAATAGATGGAATAGGGAAATTGTTGGGTATGGTAATGCATTTAACGTCTCCTAATAATCAACTTGAATTTAATAGTCGAACCTGAACGCAAACTAAGCAAGAGACTTTTTCCCCATAATCATCTACATTGTTATCGATGCCAATTGTGATCTTTAGAATCTTATCAACAAATTCTCCAATTAATCCTTTTGAGCAACTGGTGTCAAAGATGTTAGACATGTCCTCAAAGCACACTTCAACCCAGTGAAATTCTACAGAAGTTGATACAAAGAGCATATGAAATTTGTATTTCAAATAATTGTTAATCAAACAAAACATTATGACTTTTAAATAATTTTAAAAAATCAAGCTCAATATCACATTTTATAATCTAAATGAATACCTCTTTAAAATCTTTAAAAGAAAATTTATCTACCATATCTTTAAAATCCAGGAATGAGAACTATAGGATGTACATTTATGAGAAATTAAGGTTCCCAATGACTAAAAGTAAGATAATTTCACCATATTGGGGCCGTTTGGATCGGGGGTAAATAAGATAACGGGGGTAATCTTCGTTTATTTTGCAAGAATCCTGTGTTTAGTTAGCAAGTAATAAAATATTACTGGAATCTTTTATTGCAAATAGTGATTACTGTTGGTAGTATGGGGGGTAATCGTATTACCTTGCTAGAGGGTGTTATTAAAATATTACTAGGGTCATATGATTTTTCTACCCATTTTGCCTTTAATTAAAAACCATTTCGGACACAATTGCCCTCAAATGTCTACCAAATAACAATTACCCAACCCCCCTACATTTGAGAAATTAGCTAAAACACTCCAACCATAAAAAAGTTTAAAAGTTAACAAAATACCCCCAACCACCCATGACCACTGCCAGCCACTGACGTCGGTCGCCGTAATGGTGCACGACCAGCAAGACAACTAAAAACGACTAGATTTGGTGTTTCTATGGCTGTTTCACGGCCACAAATCTGGCCTTTTTTTTACCATGGATTTGTAATCCATGGCCCTTTTCGGTTTGTCGATGCACAACCAGCCATATACGGCTAGTCGTGCGCCATTTCGTTGACTGTCGACTGCTATCGGTGGTGGTGGCTGGTTGCCGGCAGTGGCTTGGGGTGGGTGGGGGTGATTTTGCTATAAATTAAAGTTTTATATGGCTAGGGTGTTTTAGCAAAATTTCAAATGTTCGGGGTTAAAAGTGATTCAAAAAATAATAATAAAAAATACTATTATTAATATTTAAAAAAGATGGCAATTTAATAATTTATATAACATACCCATCCATTTATCCTCCCATCCAAACATATTATTCACCAATTTATTCGAACCAACCAAATCCATTTTCTAAACATTCCTAGTAATCTTCAAGGTGATATTTCTTTTCGTTAATATAATATACCCCTATAATAAAACATTATATGATCCAAACAGTCCCATTAAGGTAACCTTGGCATGCATCAAGCAGTACTGCAAACTCTCTAACACTTCGCTGATCCTTGCTTTTTGCAATCTCAATCCAAGCAAATCCCAACAATCATAATTGTAACAACTTTGAATTGTAGGCTGGAATCAATTATGATAAATGTCAAAATAGTCATAATAAAATCAATGAGTTTGGATCTAATGCCGCTTTAATAGATCAAATCCAAATGTGTCATTAGTTAAATTAACAACCCCAATTACAACAAAATTTAACTCATCTATCTAAATTTGTTATAATAATAGGACCCTGATGAACCAAAATAGGCTCTCAAATAAATCTTAAGCAAGTAAAAAACTATGAATCATATATTGGACGTCCAATAAGTCACCAGTTCAACGGTCAATCTCAAAAGCCCAACGGTTGTTTAAGGCATTTTATTTGATCAAATAAAGTTGAAACAGCTGAGATCACACCCTTGACATTAAAACAAATAAAGCAACGATCTACAAAAGTAACAATTGAAGAACTAGAAAACATTACAAAAATTTTTAATCAAAAACTCAACTTGAACAGTAAAACTAGAAAGACGAGAAGATGGTAAAAAAAAAGTTATGAATGAACAAAACAAGATCTACATGAAAGAAAATATGGAAATAAAAACAGAAATGTGCAAGATTCGCATTAAAACACAAAAACAACAACAATAATCAATGAATATAAACTTAGAAAATAACAATTACCTAGATGCTAAATTGAGATGTAGAATTTGTGGAAACACAAACTTAAAAGGGTACTCACTTACATGTACAACTGAGATGTTAGTACAGAATAGAAACGATCAAAGACAAAACTTGTCCGCCATTGAGATCCAAAAGAGTGAAGAGAGAATTGTTTTTGCTACTTGGGTAGGATTAAAATTATATTTGATATTTCTGCTTCTATATCATTTACAGCTTCTCTCTCACAGTAAAAATCTAACAAGAAGTTTTCATTTTTCCTGTTAGTTTATCATTCAACAAAGGATAGGGGTGACTAGGGTTTTACAAAATTGAAACTGGGTTTGGAAAAATTTTAGGGTTCAAATGGTTTTGGGGAAGAAGAGATTTCAAATTTTAGGGTTTTGAAATTATGGGGGAAGTGGATTTAATATTGGGTTCGGCTAATATGTGAAATTTGGGGTTTGAAAATTTTGAAGTTCGAAATTTAATGGTTAAATTTTATTTTATTTTTTTAAATTTAGGGGCTTGAATGACGTGGTAAACAAGTGACGTGAATTATATTTGATATTTCTGCTTCTATATCATTTACAACTTCTCTCTCACAGCAAAAATCTAACAAGAAGTTTTCATTTTTCTTGTTAGTTTATCATTCAACAAAGGATAGGTGGTGGCTAGGGTTTTACAAAATTGAAATTGGGTTTGGAAAAATTTTAAGGTTCAAATGGTTTTGGGGGAGAAAAGATTTCATATTTTAGGGTTTTGAAATTATGGGGAAAATGGATTTAATATTGGGCTTGACTAATATGTGAAATTTGGGGTTTGAAAATTTTGAAATTTAAAATTTAATGTTAAAATTTTTTTT
The DNA here is from genome assembly GCF_008641045.1 of Pistacia vera. Lineage (NCBI taxonomy): Eukaryota > Viridiplantae > Streptophyta > Magnoliopsida > Sapindales > Anacardiaceae > Pistacia > Pistacia vera. The sequence continues at coordinate 321,400 of NW_022196281.1, read as the reverse complement.
TATAAATTTAGAGGCTTGATTGACGTGATAAACTAGTAACGTGACTGATGAGATGACATTTACCACGTCAACTGCCAGATAAGGAAAACAAGGGGAGTAAGGCAATCATCACTCTAATCTTAAAATGTAGCCAAGCGATAGTGGGCCCAACAACAAATGGTGGTGAACATTAATATCCAGCTTCAAATTTTAATTCAAATAAAGAAAGAGAGTCAGAGAGTGGTGGTGGTGGGAAAGAGATATTTTATCAGCGGCCAGCCCTAGACAGTAGTTTGATAAGATGAGCAGTCACGGGAGCGTTCGTCGGAGCATGAAGCGAGGGCCATCCACGGCCAAGAAATCCGGAAATGAAAACGGCAATGGAAACATCTCCAACTCCAAGCCTGCTTCTCCTCCTCCTTCACAATCTTCTGTTGGTGGAGAGAGGACTGTTAAGAAGCTGAAATTATCGAAAGCCCTAACTATTCCCGAGGGAACTATTGTCTCCGATGCTTGTCGCCGGATGGCCGCTGCCGTGTTGATGCTGTTTTGTTGACGATGATAATGCTATTATTGGAATTGTTACCGACAAGGTTATTGTATTATCATTTTTTTTATGAGTATCCGTGTCTTCATTAACTTTCTTTCTCTCTTTATTTTTTTTCCTTTTCTCAATGTTTCCTTCCGTTTTTTTTTTTTTTTTGTTTATTAATTTCGAAGGATGTTGCCACTAGAGTTATAGCGGAAGGTTTGAGACCGGACCAGACAATGTTGTTTTAAAATCATGACGCGCAATCCTATATTTGTCACTTCGGATTCGTAGCATTGAAGCTCTCCAGAAAATGGTCAAGGTTCAGCTCATTTCTGTAATTCTTCCTTTCGAAAAAACAAATAAAATTAAACATTTTTAATGTACGCAATGAATTGGGGACTCGTTTTCGCTATACTGTTTAGACCTACTTATTGATTCTTTTGGTAGGAGAAGTTTTTAAAAGTTTCATGTAACTAAGAACTATAGCTAATGTTTCAGCGTGAAAGAGTAGTTTCTGTGTCTTATTTTACATCATGGAGATGGAACAAAATATTGGGACCAGTTGGGCTCTAAAGATATTTATTTTCTTGTCTGCTTTTAGTATAGGTATCATGCTAAGGTTGTTAAGAGTTTAGCGTTTATTTTATTTTTATAAATCATCTATTGTATGGAGATAAGATTTGACACTTTGCCAACTTTGGACTTTTGCCTTATTTAAGTCATCATTCTTCGAATACTCAGGCTACTGATGATCAAGTCAACTTTTCAATTCTAATGGATGCAAATATAGCACAGGCCACTGGTTGCCTTACACACGTGTGCACTAAGAAAAATGTAGTTGAGGGGAGTGAAAGGACACTTTGCAACAATTATCAATTTGGTGGCAAGTAGCATATTTATTAGCATAGAATGATTGTTAAGGCTTTACCTTATTATATTTTTTTAAACTTGTGGTGATATTTTTCCTTTTTGATACTCCATAATGCTTTCATATAAAAGGACTAAAATGACTTAATATATTGCTGATTCTGATGAAATGTGCAGTGCACTAGTTTGCAAATAATCAGGCGACGTCTGATTGAGTAGTTTTATTTGTCAACAGGAAAGTCAGGCATCTCCCTGTTGTCGAAAATGTGAGGTTATTGCCATACTGGATATTACAAAGTGCCTTTATGATGCCATTTCGTAGATGGGAAGGCTGCTGAACAGGGGAGTGCTATCGCTGCTGCAGTTGAAGGTGTGGAACGCCAGGGGGAAGCAATTTTCTGGTTAGTATATATTTTTATTTTAGACTAACAACATATCACCACTTTGTCCTTTGGTACATATCACCACTTCACTAACCAAATGCTCGTGTTAAACATTACAGCTTCTGTTTCACTAATGAGAATTTACTCTGTTGTATATCATTTTATTCCTCTGAAATGGTGAATAGGGTGGGGTATTATAACTTATTTTTCTGACACTGTTTAAATACCCTCCATTGAATTCAATCCAATGGTTCAAACATTTTATAAGCTAACATTTTAATAACTACTGCTTAACTTCTTCTTTCAACTATTGGATTGAATTAGATAGATGGTTATTAATTGGTGTCGAAAAATTAAAAGTTACACTATCCTGACCCTTATAAAAAGTAAATTTTGTTGATCTTCATACAGAGAAGGTAGTATTCAAAAGATTGTGATATACAAGGAGAAAGTTATGAGAGGAGAGAAAAGAGGAAGATTCTTCATACTCCTACGGCTTTTGGGGAGATCTTCAGAGATGTTCGTAACAATATTTAATCAGTTAAGATGAACACTTACAGGTTATAGACTTAGGAAATCTTGAAAGTGGATGTGTTATAATTTGTTTGTTGGCTGTGCTTACTGTAATGAGGATTATGGTTTAATTTTTTTTGTAAAGGTTTTGTGATGGTGTAGGGGAGCAAGGACTGAAACTAGATTACAAGGAAATAGTTATAAAAGAAGGATGAATAAAGAGTAGAGATAGAAAAGATGAGGAAGGAGAGAATTATTAAAGAAATAGTGAAGAATTAGAAATAAGGAGTAGAATGAAGAAGATAAGAAATAGGTTAGGAGACAAGAATTTGAGTGGAGAGGAGATGGATAAGAGAGAGGGAAAGAAACAAAGTTAGTATAACTATTTTATTTTATCATTCAGTTAATAGATAAAAAGAAAAAAATTATTAAGTTTGTTTAATAAAAATTATTAATGGAAAAATTCTTGATGAGATTATGATGAGACCCTGAGTGTGCTGGTTTATTGTAGAAACAAAGGTTGGGAAGTAGGGGATTTTGGTGATGTGGCAGGAACTTCCAGGGGTTAAGCTGGACAGGTGGCGATAAGGGTTGGGACAGCAAAGGATTCAGTTAGGGAGAGAGAGAGAGCTGGAGGATAAAGGAGAGGAGACAGCAGATTAAAGGGGGGAGAAATTTAGGGAAAATTGGGAGGAGCTAACCCTCGAAGTTAGCAATTAGGGAGGAGCTGGCCCTCGAAGTCAGCATATATGTTTTTCCATTAGTTTCCATTATTTGTTAATTGAATTCTTGTAAACTGACGTTGAGATATTGTCATAGTGAGTGTAATTCTGAACTTCTCAGCAATATATACTCTGTATTTGGATGTTTTACATGATATTTGCAATGAACCGTTGATTACTTCTGGTGTGTTAGTATTGTGTATGAGTGAGCAAGAGATCTGGGTAGGTTCGCATCAAAATGGTATCAGAGCAGTTTGTCATGGGATGGTTGGTACAAAAATGGAAGTTAGAATAGAAAATGTAGAGAGGGAAGTGTCAAAACTTGGGAGAGATATTGGTGTTGTCTGGAGGTTTAATGGGATACGAGAATGGATGAGAGAGAAAGGATGAAGAGACGAGAGAAAAAGAGGCAGAGAAATTTCGTCGAAAAGACAGAGGTCAAGAGAAAAACGAACAGGGACGAAATATGGTAGTACCGAGCGAAGAGAAAACGTAGAAGCTGGTAGGCAAGTCGAAAATATGGTTGCGAAAACTAGAGCTACCCATTTTTTTCGGCGAGGATCCTCACGGGTGGTACTCCGAGCCGAACAATATTTTCAGTCAATGGAATCACCGAACCAGATCGTCTCGCGAGTAGCGGCCACGTGTATGGACGACGATGCCGTAAATTGGTACCGATGGATGGAAGTTCAAGCTCCGATAACTTCTTGGGAACTTAAATTGTCGCTGCTTCCCATTTCAGTGGTCACAGGAGGGAAGCTCATATGAAGAACTGATGGGAATCCAGCAGCTGGCATGGTGGAGGAGATCGTCGGAAGTTGAAGCGATCTTTGCTCCGTTGGTTGAAGTGAAAGAAGAAGTTTAATGGTTGCCTTTCTTAATGGGCTGGAATCAGAAAATTGGGCCGAAATCAGGTTAGCCCACCTAATAATGTAGTTCACTTGTTAGATTTGGCCCAACAAATAGAGAAGAAAAATTGGGCCTGGGGACTTAAAATTTGGGTTGGACAAACATGGGAAAACAATTATAAGGGGCATAGGCTTGGACAAACTGAAATTGGGCTTGGGAGAGGGATGGGGCAGCAAACTTGGGGCTGGGGCAAGGAACTGGGTCAGAGGAATGGGTCAAGGGTCCATTTCCCTTATAACAAAAAAAATCGCATGACTCCAGATCTTCCTTCTCCTCGACAGTCCAAAATATCCAGCCAACCCAAGCCGGCACGCCGATCTTGGGAGGAGGCGCGTTCTAATTCCATGCCAACCGTCGGTTACCGGAGCACAAGCTTGGAAGCGCTTCGAACGATCGATTCCAACATCCTCAACTACGAACATCCTTTTCCGACGAATGACAAAAGTGGATGAGGATTTAGTAAGGAAGTAGAGGGCGATGAAGGAGTGGAGGAGCGGGTGTGTCGGGTAACCAATTTCCCTCCTTCCACTGAGGACCAGGTGGTACTGCTTGGGGCGGGTATGATGAGACCCTGAGTGTGCTGGTTTTTGTAGGAAACATAAGGTTGGGAAGTAGGGGTTTGGTGTGTGGCGGAGGACTTCCAGGGGTTTAGCTGGGACCGGTGGCGATTAGGGTTGGGACAGCAAAGGAATTCATGTAGGGAGGGAGAGAGGCTGGAGGATAAAAGGAGAGAGAGCACAGCAGTTATAGGGGGGAAATTAGGGAAAATTGGGAGAGCTAACCCTCGAAGTTAGCAATTAGGGAGGAGCTGGCCCTGAAGTCCAGCAGATATGGTTTTTCCATTAGTTTCCATATTTGGTAATTGAATTCTTGTAAATCTGACGTTGAGATATAGTTCCATAGCTGGGGTAATTCTGAACTTCTCAATGCATATATACTCTGTTATTTGGATGTTTACATGATTTGCAATGAACGTTGATTACTTCTGGTGTGTAGTATTGTGTATGAGTGAGCAAGAGATCGGGTAGGTTCGCATCAGATTATAGAGGAAGATACTGATATTTATGGATAAGATTGTTTCTTGCTTATGTGGATATGTCTCCAATGAATTTATGGGAACTCTTTTCTATTGAAGAAAATTGGGAAGCATAGTTACATTGGATTTGGGCTTTTGGTATTTTAAAAGATTTCTTTTTAAGTGGACTATTGGTGCATTTTTTTTCGAATTTTTTGTATTAATGTTATTCTGTTTGTATTAGAAAAATCTTAATTGAATTTTCTTCGAATATTAAAATTATACTATGTTTGTTTGCTTACAAAATGCTTTTTTGCTTTGGGAGGAAGAGAAAATGCTTGGTATTGTAAAATTTTGACAAATGACTGTTTCTGGGTTTTACGTTACTGTTCTGGGTTTTATGTTGGAAAGAAATAGAAGAATTTTAAGATGTTAGGAGGAAGAAAATTTTATTTTTACACGGATAAGCAGTTTTTTGGGTCACCATATCTTTGGATCATTAAATTTTAAAATATCTATGCTTTTATCCAACAAAATGGAAAGCCATTGTCAGATGAATGCTTCGACTTATTTGAGGTTTTTTTTTTTTTAGTAATACATTTACACCATTTTCATTACATCATGATGGGATGTATAACCATAAAATTTTAATTTAATATATAATAGAATTTGTGATTGTGGCATATGCCACCAATGATAATGAAAATGGTTGAAAAGAGTGGTGTACATGTAACATTATTCTTTTTTTTTTTCTTGCTTTATAATGAGCAAAGATCAGTGGATTACTGGTCCACCTTTTGTAAATTAACATGTACATCAATTTTTTATTATTTTTTTTTAATATGGAAAAATGGAAAAGATTGTAATGTTGGTTGAAGGGAATGTGATGGACTAGAACGAAGGTGTTAATCTTGGGCATGACTTGGTATTGTTTTACAAAGTTGTCTTCTGAAAATGGATTTAAATGAGATGGGAAATTGAATTTTGTTTTTGTTTCATTTTGTTTTTGAAATTGGAGAAGCATATATAATATGATGTGGCAACCTAAGAGGGTGGCTGAATTGGGTGTTGAAAGTTTGGTGTAGTGATGACAAATCTGGTAATGATGCAATTCCTAAATGTGTACGATGTGAATCTTAAAATAAGTTGAAAAAAAAAAAAGTATTAAGAGTTTGAGGACACGCATGGATATTTATTTTGATTCAACTAATTCTCTGCCTGGTGCATGCTCCATGCTTTAGATAGATTATAATATATAATTGTTTGTCATATTCAATTTCAGCCCCACTTCCATTCATGAAACTTTGAGGGAGAAGATGTTCAAGCCTTCCTTGTCTACCATCATTGCTGACAATACAAGTAATTTCCTAATGAGCTATTTGTTAGCTTCTCTTTGAAAATTTAAGTTACTATTTTGATATGGAGTTGGCGTTTTCTTATTTCAAGCTTTTTAATAGTCAGGGTTGCCATTGTGTTGCCATCTGATCTGTTTATGTTGCTGCAAGAAAGATGCGGAATTGCGGTGCAACTCAGTTATCATTGTTACCGGAAATAAAATTCAGGGAATACTAACGTATTGTTCGTCTTCACGGGCTTCATAAGTAATTGAATATTTTGCTTAGTTTTATGCATTTAATGACATTTAACTTTTCATTTGACATCTATGTATTTAATTATGCTTTTTTCCTTTTATTGTAGTTCGAAGGATATCCTTATGCGAGTTGTGGCACAAAATCTTTCTCCTGAGTTGACTTTAGTGGAAAAGGTTCTTTGAGAATTATTCTGTTCATATGGATATAGTTATTTTTTTTTTTATCTAATCTTTTACGTGGTTAAATTGCAATATCTTTCTCACTCTTTTACTTTTTTCTTTACTAATAATTGTCAAAAAATTATATGAGGATTTTTTTTTTAGTTTGAATATTGTGGTTACTTGTGTTGGTCTATAATTTACTGATGGAGGAGCAATGCCATGATTTTTACAAATTGGTTTTCCTTTTTGGTGTTCTGTGTGTGAGTTTGATTGGGGGATGAATTCCTTGGTGATAGATAAATTTTTTTGCAGTAGGATTTTGCTTTATTTTTGTTTCTTTTGCATAATCCAAGATCAAAACCATATTGATTGCCATTAAGTATAAGTGCTTATTTGTATAGCACTGAAAAAATGCTAAGCCTTAATTATTTGGCTATTCAAACTTTCTAGGAACAAAGTAAACCTACAATATGATATGGAATCAAGGTTCTCCTCAAGTTTTCGCCCAAATTTTGGCACGTGGATAGGTTAATGCATTGTTGTATTCAATAGGTACTCTAATGTTGTCTTTTGAGATGATTTGATGTTTTTCGTTCTCCAATTCAGTCTTTACTGTAAGGAAAGTAAAAAGTTTCTAACGTATAGTTTTTACAGTGTTGGTTGAAGTGTTTAAGAGTTTAGATAAATAGGGTGTTAAAAGTCTGTGGTCTCGTTGCCTATTGATCATCATTGTGCATTTGGAGAAAAGGCTCTGGTCTTTTGGAGATGTTGTAATCTGGCTGTGTTTGGGATTATTTGGGTTGATGAGCATAGGAGGATCGTTGAATGCTTCGTGGATCAGGACGTGGATATGCTCTGAAATAGAGTTTGTATTCCTGATTTTTGTGGGTTAAATTGCAAAAAGAGAAATGTAAGGGATTTCTTCTTTCTTAGGGTGAGATGGGATTCTGTCCATATGGCGTTGGTAAATTGATGTAGAGATGGTAGGATAGATTAGTTTTTTTTTTTGTTTTTGTCTTGGTTTTAGGGATTTGATATTTCAAGATTGTTTGGAGTTTGTTATGGTTCTGAGTCCTTTAGATTTATTTCTATTTGATTAGGTGCACAGTGTGTGTTATATACAATTATGTTTTTGTTTTTGATTGGATTTGAACTTCAGCTCAGAAAAAGAGGCTTTAGTTATTAAAGAAAAGAAGTCTCTTTGTCTCAAAGACTTGAAGACGTTCTTTTTCCTTATCCATCTTAATGGTTAGGGGTGCAAGTTGATTCTTGTTTTTTGTCTTTTCAAGATGTAGTAAATTATTTTTGTTTATTTTCTCTGCAATAGGTTATTGAGGTTCATATTACTCTTTCTAAGGCTTGGACCCAGTTAGAGGGTTCTTTTGTAGTAGTGCATACCTGGTCCACTGTTTTTAGTTTTTTTACCATATATGTTTTATAAGAAAAAAAAATTTAAGAATGTATTGTAATATTAATTTGTTAAAATGTTGTATTTTAAATATTTATATATTATTTAATGAATGCTGATTATTTGTAATATATTTACACTGGTTTAGTTAAATATTGAACATTTTTAATATGTGTTTTAGGTACAATATGCATAATATATTTCATGATGTTTTAGTTAAATTTGTTGTTAGGTAATATGCTCATGTCTTATCCTAAATAGTCGCGGGTTATTTATGGTCTTTTATCGTTCTTTCTTAGCACAGCAGAAGTGAGGGCATAGATGCATTTATCAGCATTTCAGGTAAAGAAGGGGTTTTGCTAAGGGATAGTATGTTAACTTAAGGGGTAGTTATGTACAATTTAAGAAAAGGGAGGGGTATTTTTGACAAATGGGGACAAACTTGACATTTGATTGTCAATTTTTGAAAACCCAAGAATAGATAAGGATTGCGCACCTGTTTTTTAATTTTCTAAGTCTTTGTGATTTAGGGATTTTTTGGTGGTATCTTTGTAAATTAATTTTAGTTTTGATGAGAACACAAACCACTGCTTAATAAAATGCTATTAGTGAAAACTCAGCAACACAGCTCTGTAACTGGAAACTAAACTGATATATATATTGAATTGAAAATGGCCAAACACACTGCAAGTAGAAAATAACAATGACAGAGAAAAGATAAAAGAGTGGCTAGCATTCGAGGGTCTAGCGGCCTCCCAACTGATTCCAGATTTCGATATCCCTCGCTAGCTATTGCTCTCCTTTATATACAATTGAAATCACACTCTCCGCACTCCTCACGTGGAGATTCCTCCTAATAATTTCTAACTGAATTCCCCTTATGTCCCTTTCCACTGAATTTCCCAGACTGCTTTTTTCTTTCTTCTTGTACATTTAGTTATAAGAGGCCTATCAATACCCCCTTCTCCCGCCCCGCCCCTTTTTTCCTTCGAGACCCACCTTGTCCTCAAGGTGAAAATCTGGGAACTGCAGCAAGATCACGTCATAAGCCTCCCAAGAGGCCAATGGTGGGGTCCTGCCATTTAATCAGAACTTCCAGAGAACCATCCGCAACTTGCGAGTGGGAGCGGCTTCAGGTTGCACTTGTGTTCTAAGTCTTCAGTTAAAAAAGAGGGAAGCTGTTGAACAGGGATGTGAGAATGTAGACTTGGTTTAAGTTGGGAAACATGAAACATCGGGTGGTGCGGAAGTAGAGGAAGGTCCAATCGATAAGCCACTGGACCAATTCTGTCGAAAAACCTGGGGCCATAGAAGAGAGGGCTTAGCTTTTCATTGAGTTCCTAGCTAAGGACCGAAACTGATATGGTTGGAGCTTCAAATATACGAAATCCCAGGTTGAAAAAGACATCTCGGCGGTGTGGAATCCGCAGATGCTTTATTTGATCTTGGGCAACAGCCAAATTGTGCTTGATTCTTCCAATATGGCATTTCTGTCCCTAATCGTTGGTTGACATCTTCAATCAAGGAGGGGCAATCAGTGAACTTAATAGAATGGGAGGGTCCCTGCCATTAGAGCCTTAAAGGGGGTCATTTTGGTGGAGCTGTGGTACGTAGTTTTGTACCAAAAAACTCAGCCCACATTAACCATTTGGGCCAATGTGGGGTTGGGAACTGCAAAAACAGCGGAGGTAGGCCTCTAAGCATCGGTTAACCACCTCTGTTTGCCCATCTGTTTGGGGATGGTCGGCGGGAGCTAAATTTAAGAGATGTACCTGCTGATTTAAACAATTCTTGCCAAAATTGGCTCATGAAGACCTATACGCGATCAGAAACAATAGATTGTGGAAAGCCATGAAGTTTTACCACCTCACATTAAAAACATTAGCGACATCTTAGGCAGTGTAAGGATGGGTTAACAATAGGAAATGAGAGTATTTCGTGAGACGATTGACCACCACAAAGATAAGTCAAAACCTTTGGCCTTAGGCAAACCACCTATGAAGTCCATTGAAAGATCATTAACACTTGGGGTGGATAGGAAGGGGCTGTAACAACCCTGTAGGTTTGAGTGAAGAATGTTTGTTAACTTGGCAAATGGCACATGTCTGAACAAATTTTAGCACTCCAGTCTGATACCCTCCCAAAAACACAACACAATTTTGTATAAGTCCGAAAGAAGCCAGAGTGGCCACCACTGGACTACAATGAAATCTCCAGTAGCTTAGGAATGAATGTTGGTTTTAGTGAGGACCAACTGTTTTTAAACACATAAACAACCTTCACGGAGTTGGTAGTGAGGCGACTATTGGTCTTGTACAATAACTTGTAACTTCGGATCAGCTTGTGCTTCAGCCGCTATAGCATCATAACCATGAACCGAACTGTGGTAATGACAGTGAGTTTCCTTGTGTCCTCTCTCCAGGACAAGGCATCAGCTAGCTTCTTAGAATTGCGGAAGGTAGTGAATCTCAAATGAGTATCCTATGAGCTTTGAAATCCACTTGTGCTGATCTGGTGTTTTAACCCTTTGGTCTGTAAGAATTGCAAGCTTCGCTGGTCTGTCTTGATGATAAATTTGGGCCAATGAGATAATAACTATACTTAACGAACGGCAAAGACAATAGCCATAAGTTCCCGTTCATAGGTTGACTTAAGCCGAGATTGAGGAGGAAAGCCTTACTGATGAAAGAATAGGCCTAGATATCTGTACTAAAGCAACACCATTCCAGCCCCTGAAGCATTGTGAGAATTGAATGGAAGCTCAAAATTGGGTATCGTTAAAACGGGCACAGTGGTCATGGTGGTCTTAAGATTGTCAAATGCCCCTGAGCTTTATCACCCCAGCTAAAGGAATCCTTTTTTAATAATGGGTAAGTGGTTGAGCTATGGAACCCTAACCTTTCACAAACCGCGGTAATGCCGTAAGCCCTAAAAACCCTCTCAAGCTTTTTACATGTGCGGTACAGGCCAAGATACATTGCTCAATCTTTTGCGGGTCAGCCTTTACCCCCTTGGCTGTATTAAGTGGCTAGGTATCACAACCGTATTGAGCAAAAAGACTCTTCTTTTGGTTGACAACCAGTGCATTATCCTGCAAAATCTGGAAAGTTTGTCGCAAGTGTTGAATGTGGGTAGTCATGTCAAGGCTGTAGATGAGAATATCGTCAAAGAAAACCAGAATGAACTTCCGTAATAATGGCCGAAAAATTGTATTCCTAAGGGCCTGGAAGGTAGATGGTGCATTCGTTAACCGAAGGGCATCACCAAGAACTCATAATGGCCCTCGTGGGTGTGAAAGGCTATCTTTGGAATGTCCTTTTAACTCGAATTGATGATACTCGAACTTTAAATCTAACTTTGAAAGAACTGTAGCCCCTGCTAGCTCATCCAGCAGCTCTTCAATAGATGGAATAGGGAAATTGTTGGGTATGGTAATGCTATTTAAGGCTCTAAAGTCAACATAGAATGGCCAACTCCCATCCTTTTTCTTAACTAACAAACCGGGACGGAGGGGCTTGTGCTAGGTGGATAATCCTGCATCGTCATTTCCCAACTAATCTCCTAAATTTTTTTTAGAGGTAAGGGTATTTTTAAGGGTCTGATATTGGGTGGGTTGGTTCCTGGTTGCAGGGTAGTAATGGCATGGTCAAGTTTTCTCGGGGGGGGGGGGGGGGGGGTGGTTTGGTCAAAACTGGGCGAAATCATTCAGCACCTCTTGCCACCATAGGTTCTAATTCCTTCTCTCCTGAATATCTGACCTCTATGAACTGCATTCCACACGTATCCACCCTTCCAGTGGCAGCAGCTGAGTAAAGTTTTCAGGAGAAACTACGTCTTAACAAGTGAAGGATCTCCCTTGAGTATCACCTGTTTACCTCCTTATCCAATGTCATAGTCAACTTGCCCCAATTGGAATAAACTCACCTAAGGTGCTTAGCCAAATAATTGTAGGACCACATCGACCCCACCCAATTGAAATGGAAAAAATCTTATTGAACTTCCATCCCTTGCATTCTAACTTTACATCTTGACATATCCCCTCACCCTTGATTTGAACTCATACCTACCATGACCCCGAAGGACTTAGTTCCATCGATCGGGATTTCAATTTTTGCACTAACCCATGTGAGATAAAGTTATGTGAGGCTCCACTATCTTACACCCACCACCTCCTCGCTTCCAATCTACCTTTGAAGCTTCATGGCTTGATTTGATGTAATGCCCACAATGGAGTTCATGGATAGCGATAGAGGTTACCTTCCGCGGAGTTTTTTGTCTCTGTTCACTCACGGTTTCTCCTGTTAGGTTCATTGATCCCTCAGAAATAAAACTTGAAGAGATCGACTCTTAATCGGTGATTTGGCCCAAATTTCTCGTCACACCGGAAGCACAGTCCCTTTCGCGCTTATATTGCAGATCTGCCTCTGTCAGTCGTTGGAATCCGTCATTGCAGGGTGGGGTGGTTGTTCCTCCCATCGTTCGTTTTTTTCCTGTCCACAGTCGGTTGTTCGTCCTGTTTCAGTGGGTTGAGACCATATTCCACCCATTTTGTCGTCCCAGATCTGGAGAAATGGAGACCGATTGTAACTCTCGGGTTTGCCCATTTGGGTTTTAAAATATGGGCTTAGTTTTGTCTAGGACCCAATTTTTCTCTTTCTTCTGGTGGCCTGGTCAATAACTCAAATAAAATGTTGGATCTACTCACCTTAGCTAGCCCTTAATTTTCTCTAAGCCCATTTGCAAAGATGCCCATTAGGAGATCTTCTCCTAACTCACGCAGAGGGGCTGATAATTCTTCAAAATGTTCAAGATATTCAGTCCAAATCCTAGTTTGCCTCAACGCCACTAGTGCTTCAAAAGCAAAAACCTTATACGATGGTCTGAATCTTCTACTACGCTGATTTGAAAGAGCCCAGGAGGAATTGGCGACCAAGATTCGACACACACTGGTACCAATTCAAGGCTCGACCCTCACACGCACCGCCGTTGCCTGTACTTTCTCTTCTTCCTCGTATTGATTGATTGTGAAGTACCGATCAACTCTAAAGGTCCATCCAAAAGGATCATCTCCGTTAAATATTGGCAACTCCAGTTTGCGAAATCCTCTTGTCCTCTCATTATCTTTGCTATGTTTTCGTTCAGATTCCTTGTCTCGGCTAGAATTCTGATCCCGATGACAAGGATGATTCTCTTCTCCCTTATTTCGTTTTTCATCCCTTTCCCTCATACACATTAATCGCGCATCTCCGTTAAGTACTCTCATACTTCCTAGGTCAGTTTTCATTGTGTCCACACTTTCCTTCGTCTTCATTTTTTTTCAACGTTTTCCATTCTGTTCTCCATCTTGGGTTTTACCATTCCTCAACCTTGCTCTGTATCAAATTGATGAGAACACAACCCAATGCTAATAAAATGCTATAGTGAAAACTCAACAACACAGCTCTGTAACTAGAAACTAAACTGATATTATATTGAATTGAAAATGGCCAAACACTGCAAATAGAAAATAACAATGACAAAGAAAAGATAAAAGAGTGGCTAGCACTCAAGGGTTAGCGGCTCCAACTGATTCCAGATTTCATGATGTCCTCAGCTAGCTATTGCTCTCCCTTATATACAACTAAAATCACACTCTCCGCAATCCCTTACGTGGAGATTTCTCCTAATTAATTCTAATTGAATTCCCTTACTGCCCTTTCCACTGAATTTCGCAGGCTGCCCTTTTTCTTCTTCTTCTGTACAATTTAGGTTATAGGAGGATATCAGTTTAATAGAACTTTTATTGTCTTGTGAAGAATGTCTATGGATGAACTTCATATTAGGACCAGAACATTCAGTTCATAGATTCAAGTGTAATTTTATTTTATTTTTTTCAAGACTTAGAGACTCAAAAATTAAGATTGGAAATTGGGTTTGTAATTTAGTTTCCATGGAATTACACTGCCCCATGCTAAAATATTTTTTATTTTGTTTACTTCAGATTTTTTCAATTACTTAACAATCATGTGATTGGTTGACATAAATATAACAGTTAGCTTACCATTTACTTGTACTGCAACTGATTTTTCCTTCTACTGCATATGTACTTTTTCATCTCAGGTTCCAGAAGTAAGGATTTGGATGGTCATAGCATATGCTTTTCTTTTGAATATATGTTTTTATTATTGTTTTCACTATTTGTGAGAGCAAGTTTGAATCTTGATAACCTTATTTTGAACACACTAGTACGTTTGCTTACTTGTTCAGGTAATGACATCAAACCCGGAATGTGCAACGCTAGAAACGACAATACTTGATGCATTGCATACAATGCATGATGGGAAGTTTTTACATCTTCCAGTTGTAGAAAAAGGTCAGTATTCTTTTCCTGAAGTCTGATCCAGAGTAGCAAACTTTTACTTTTTAAAAAAATTCTTAGCATCTATTGTGCAGATGGATCTGTTGCAGCCTGCCTAGATGTTTTGCAGATAACTCACGCAGCAATTTCTATGGTAAATTTCTTTCATTCTGATGCAATGACTATAGGGTCTAAATATGTATTGCCTATAGTAGAGGAAAACATGCCAAAGTTCCTGTGCAGGTTAACAAAATTAAAAGGAATAGCTTTAGTTCTCAACTTAGTGATCATTAATGATGCTGTGAAATGAGACACTAGATATCCTTCTAGAAAGACAGTTCAAAGTCAAAGCCATGAACAAGTTCAATTCATGAGTAATATATAATACCAGTTGACACAGCAAAATTAGAAAGACTAGTTTATAGATTTCTTTCTTCCTCGTTTTTTTTATTCTTTGTAGATACCTGGTCCACAATTGTATCTTGTTATCTTTACTAATTTAATAAGGACTTTATAGTTTCTCAGAAAAAAAAAAAAAAATGTTACATATCGTTCTTGTCAGGCAGTTCAAATCTATGAACAACTCAAATATATTAGTTCTAAACTCCTGAATCCACTAGAGGTTTCATAAATATCATTGAATCTATGAAATTTTATAAATTTTATTAATTATAAGGTTTTCATTACTTGAAACATAAAAGATGTATTTATAGTATGCTATTCTTAATATGACTGGGATAAGAAATCGTGAGAAGGAGAAATTGAAATAACAAAACACGAGTTACTTAAATAAGAAAACTATGATTGACGGAAACTAAACCAAACTAGGAAAACTAATGAATTTGACAAAAACTATTTTACATCAATTAATCCCAACAAAAAGAGATATACTTGTTAATTTTACATAAAACTATCCTGTACTCCTTTTTATCATCAATACATTTCATTTTGTTTCCTATCAAGAAAAAGAATTATGCTATCATTGTCATTGGCATGGGAATTTGGAGACTTTGGTGAAACACCAAAATAAGTTTCATGTGGTTTTCTTGCAAAGTTTTGATATTAATGATAAAAGTTCTCTTGAGATTAGTGGTTAAAGGAATCAAGTTTTTTATTATATTTGTAGTGGGAGTAAATTTTGAAGGGTTTGTCTGGATGTCTTCTTTTTGAATAAAATAAATTTGCAGGCTTTTATTTATCATGTTTTGACTTTATCATTGTGAATGTTTGAATAATTATTATTTTTTTTTTTTTCTGTTTTTTCCTTCGACTAAGAGACATAAGAAATTAAGAGATGAAGTTAATCTCCAATTCACTTTATTCTTTTAGAAAATGAATTGATAGACATAGTAATGAAAATACGTTAAATTTTTTTGTTTATGCTTTTATTATTATTATTATTTTTTGTATGATATCGGTTACTATTTATTAAAGTCTTTATAATATAATTAATATTTAGAGGTTGTTTGGTTAGGGGTTATCCCTCATGATTGAGGTAATGTTATCTTATATTATTTACATTATCATGTTTGGTTGTCAAGTAATATAAGATTCCGGTAATCTTTCAAAATCAATAGTTATTACTGTTGGTTATATAGGTGGTAATCTGAATACTACTATTTTCTTAGTTATTATAAGATTACTTGGTAATGTTATTTTGTTATAATTTTATCTCTTATTAAAAAAATTTAAGACAGTAATGCCCTTGTTATCTAAACAATTTACAAGAATTTTGTGGACAATTTTAGCCTTGTTCTCAAGATTTTTAAGACAGAATTACCCTTGTACTTCAATCAAATTACCCAAGACCACAACCACCACCCTAGTCACCCAAGAGGACTGTCGGCCACCGTCGGCCACCATCGTCAACCATCGTCGTCAGTTATTGTAACAGTTGGCCATGCGCTGGTAAAGCCGTTTCCAACCATGGAAATGTGACCTATGTTCGGACAGCCATAGATTTGGCCGTGAAAGGCTAGATCTATGGCCGTTTCACAGCCAAAGATGTGACCGTGATGAAACGACCAAATCAGCCAAACGGCCTTATCGACGCACCAGATCCGATTAGCCGTGCGCCGTTTAGGCGACTGTTAGCGGTGGTTGCCGATGGCAGCCATTAGTCTTGGGAAGGTGGCTGGGATGTTTTTGTTAAGTTTTAAATTTTTTTGGTTGTTGGGATGTTTTAGCTAAATCTGAAATGTTGGGGATAAATAATAAAATACATATTAATAATAATATTAATAATAATATTAAAATATAAGGATAATTTAGTAATCTAACCCTTAAATATAACATACCCACCAATTTATTTCTCTCAATCAAAAACATCAATATAACATACTCTCTAATTTAATCTTATCTAACCCAACATATTTTTAATAAGATTCTCAATAATCTTCAAGGTTATTTATCTTCCTATTAGTATAACATTCCTAGTAATACATCATTCCCTAAACCAAACATCCCCTTAAGGAAAAGTTAGATATTCCAGTCAAAATTGGTCCAAATAGTTATTTATAAATATTATTGATTGCATGCGTGATTAGTAATGAAAAATAGATGGTTTGATGTGAGCGTATTTAACAAGAACTTTACAAGTGATTAATGAAATTGATTCTTTTAA
The DNA here is from genome assembly GCF_008641045.1 of Pistacia vera. Classification (NCBI taxonomy): domain Eukaryota; kingdom Viridiplantae; phylum Streptophyta; class Magnoliopsida; order Sapindales; family Anacardiaceae; genus Pistacia; species Pistacia vera. Next base: position 304,359 of record NW_022196281.1, on the reverse strand, counting down.
TAGTATGTAATGAGCTCGGATAAGTATCATATAAATAACAGATAGCAAGAAAGCAAAAAGATTAAGAGATCTAATAAAATTGAAGGGAAGAGGAAACGTAGTGTTTGAGACAAACACACTCTTCAATATTCATTGAAGTCTTCAACTCTAAGTCAGTGGCTTAATTATAAGCCCTAATACAACTCATGTGAGCAAATTAGAAAAAAAAAAAAAACTCAAAATTTAACTCTTAAATGAGTAATAATGATACATTAGTGTCCAATCCATATTCTTAAAATAAAACACTGCTTAAACTCCAAAATTTAGATTCTAGATTCTCTATTCTCCTTATTTGATACCTTAGGACATGTTTGTTTTGGGTGAATGGACTAGGGAATGGGAATCTCATTCCCAATCCTTTGTGTGGTTCATAGAAGTGATATAAGGGTAGAGTAACATTCCTTCCAAAATTGGGAGGAACGACATCCATTACTAGTAATGGAATGTTAAAATGTCCAATTTACCTTTTTTAAATGCCAATTTCTCATTATCCTGGAAGAAATGAATTGAAAACTAATTATTAATTTAATAATTTTTTTTTTAAATAATTATGATTTTAAAACTTCAAAAACTATTCATCACACTGTTAGTGTCATTGTCGGTGCGTGACGGATCAGAGGCCAACAATCTAATGATTTGGACGAATCCCGACCACCTAAGGCCGGGGTAGCAACGTCATGCGTGGCGGCCCTTGATCATGGCAACCGCACATGACGTTATGTTGCCGGTCAATCTACTTAGATCGACAGTGCAACTACCTTTCGATTGTTCACATCCCGACGATGACGATGACGCTGACAGCGTGACAAAAAGTCGCCGGCCGGCGATTTCGATTGACATTGACTGGTTTGAATTTTTTTTTTTCATTTTTAAAAATTTTAAAATACAGTATTTTGAAATTTGAAATTTTACATTTAAATGACAAATAAAAATAATCTTTATTAAATAAAAATGAATTAAGGGCATTTTCATTCCAAAGCAACAGACTGTTTTCTATTCCATGATCATTCTTTATTACAAACAAACAAAGTTATCTCATTCTACTCATTCATAATACTTTCATTTCATTGATTTCCATTCATAATATTTCATTCCGTCCATTTCTATCCACAAACCAAACATAACCTTATATCTTATTGTCTTCGAATTGGTGCATCCTGTGTGAAAAAGACTTTTAGAGTGTTGACCACTTATTTTTGCATTGCCCCTTTGCCACATTTTTGTGAACAATTTGCATAAGGAGTTTAATCTATTTTGTGCAACACCTTCTTCTTGTTCTTTAACCTTGTCAGAGAGACATGTTGCTTTGGGAGGCAGAAGAAAGGCTGTTGTGTTACGAAATGGTGCAGTTATAATTTTTTCTGGGTTTTATAGCTAGGAAGAAACAGGGGAATATTCAAAGATATTGCTATCACTAAACCACAGCCCGCTCTGCTGTCTTCTGTTTTATTTTTTGCTTTTATGATATGTGGTTATGGTGGCATCATTGCGTCATACTTTTTTATGTTCTTTGTCTAGTGCAATCGATGATAATAATCCTAAATTTAGCTAGACAACTGAAAATGATATTGGAAGTCTTTGTTTGCTTGAAATCCATGGTTAAGTTTCAGAAAGCAGAATATATTTTTTCGAGATAAGCAGTCATTTTTTGGTATTGTATATTGGTGTACACGTTGTAAGTGGCATGTGATAGTGTTAAAAGATATCAAACAAACAAATATAGACCCCAAGATCTGCGCAATCAAGGAAAACTATACCTAGACTTGATAGGTAGTAAACATACTATTTAGTATTTGCTTATTAAAGGATACTATTATAATGATATACTATTTTATCATATTTTCTTTTATCTTGTTTTATATCAAGGATTTTCTTCTTTTGACTGAATTATAATGGTCTTAATTAGGTTGAAAGTAGCTCTGGGGCTGTTAATGATATGGCAAACACAATGATGCAGAAGTTTTGGGATTCAGCACTTGCTTTAGAGCCGCCGGATGATTATGATACCCACAGGTATTACTGTTGCCGCTTTGGTTACACTCTTATCTGGTGGGTTTGTCAATTCCAGAAAATCAGGCCTAATCTTGTTCAAAGTACTTTTCAGTGAATTGTCTGCAGCTATGACATCAGATGGGACAGAACAGGGAAGGCTCACATACCCATCTCTTGGTCTTGGAAACTCATTAGCCTTCAAATTTGTGGATCTTAAGGGTCGCGTACATCGATTTAATTGTGGTGGGTTGTGAGAAACTGGGCCATGAATTTCTTATGTACTTATATATTTTCCTTTGCAAATTATATCTATAAGCTACCATATGTGTTAATTTCTTGCAGAACGTAAATGCCACCAATAAATGTGCTAGAAACCAAAAATATTGAGTATCATGCTTACCTATAATAATCGTTGTTTCATTTCATTATGACAATTTTTCTATGAAATATTGAGACGTTGAATATCTCTGATTATTTGACAATTTATTGCACATTTTGCACTCTGCATGTGTGCTAATCTTGTCTGTTTACAAAACAGTCCATGTTAGTTTGCTGCATTGCATTGTAAATTGCGAAGTCTGCCCAAGCAGTCTTATGCCACTAAACCATAATGTGTTTTAGGTGCTAGAGGTTATTTTCTACATATATAATATTTTAAATTGAAAATAGTACTTTCTGAAGTGTGATTGATATTTTTCAATTATTTTTCTAACTGATATCAATATGAAGTTAACTTTGTGTAGCAAAGGAATATATATATTTTGGAACCTTTGAATATCTGTTGATATTTGTATTTAAGAACCTTGATTTCACATTTAAATGTCAAAAAATTATCTTTCTTTTTCGTTAATTTGAAGTTTCTGTTTCCTGTCTCAGGTACTGAGAATGTTGATGAACTGGTAACTGCTGTCATGCAAAGGATAGGTGCTGGCAATGACCAAGATCGTCCTCAGCTTCTAGTGGGTATTTAACATTATATGAGTGAGTTATACATTCTGTATCTGTTGAAGAGTTGGTGATTGATGTTTTTCATCTATTATATCTTTCAGTATGAAGATGATGAGGGTGATAAAGTTCTACTCGCAACTGATGCTGATCTTATTGGTGCAATTGGTCATGCTAGAACTGCAGGACAGAAGGTGATAAATAGAACTCATATGGATACATGAATTTATATTATTATCTTTTTATGTTTGTTTTCTTTTAATACTTAAAACAATAAGCAGTTTTCACAGGCTTTATGCCAAAAAAAAGGCTGTTTTAATGAAAAAGGGAGTTGTTGCTTAGCTGTGCTTGATTAGTTCAATTTCAAGCTCCAGCTCATTCTGCTACTCAATCTTGGGATCAAGCCTCAGCTCAAGCTCAAGATGATTAAAATTTAAACTAAAAAGGGAAAGAAAAGTGTTTGCATTATGACTAAGATTTGACATAGCATTGATCCTTTCAAAACCATGTTGGAAGGTGTCCCACCATTAGGAAAGTTCCCTCGAGGAATTCCTCAACACGGGATAAATTAGCATATATTGGGGATCCTATTTTCAACACAAATTTAGGGCAAACTGGGAACCATTAGATTAATGCATTTCAAAGTGTTGAGGTGAAATTTGAATTGTCATTTTCAAGCTGCTTGTACATTTTAAATGTAAGATCATCGTAGTCTTGCCATCTATGGTAAGTGATTGTTTCATTTAGGAATTGGGAGAGAAATATAGAGTTCTCAGAAAACCTTTGGATGGTTTACTTTGTGTACCTTCAATCCTATTATTATTTTGTCTTACTTTGAGGCTAAACTAAAGCTTTAAATAGAGAGGTAAACTTCTATTTGGGATGGTTCTAAACTAATGTTCTCTTTGTAAAGTTGAATTAGGTGAAGTACTTTGAAAAAAGATTCTTATTATCTTCATATATAAGTATTTCTTGTCTTTTGGGATTTCACCTATTCAAGAATTTGTATGTGGGAAATGACATATAAAGTTGAGACTCGGGCAATTTATCGGTTATGGAAGATGTAAAGTTGATGGTGTGTCCTGCAGGTTTTGAGGGTGCATCTCGACTTTTCTGATTCCTGTAAGCAAGCAAGATCAGATTCAAGTCCAACCACAATGCAGCAATCAGGGTGGTCGTTGTCCCAGTCTGGTATCTTGGCAGGCACAGTTGTTGTTGCAAGCATTGGTGTAATGATCTACTTGAAGCGTGCTCAGTTGTGAGGTCATACTCATGCTTTCTCTAATGATCTTGAAATCTCTTTATAAAGGACTCACCAATGTTGAAATCCTCAAGTGATCTATTGTAGTAAATGGTAAATGAAGTGCATAAAGAATGACTGAAAGAGCACCATAAATTTTAGGATATTTTTGTTCTCGAGTCAGTCTCAAATTGATAGCTTTTTCTTGGCTAGATATTCTAGTCCCGTTTATACATTTGTATCACGTTAAAGATTTTTTAATGTATAAAGCAATTTTACTGTATTAAATAAACTTTCCTTTTAATTTTTTATTCATAACGTATTTGTATTATACTAGAAATAACAGTTTTACTTTTACTCCGACATATTGTATATTAGGCTCAATAACAATAAGGTTAAGGTAGTGTTACTTCTTTCTCAAAATTAATTATTATTTTAATAATCTCTTAAACTTATTCAAATTAAAATTAAGTTTAACCCCTCAATGTTAGAGAAATTACTTGCAAGTTTCTGTTTCAACACAAATGGTTGCCCGGCAAAAAATAAAGTTTATTTAATTTAATAAATTTTCTAAAAAATTAAATACATTGACACGCTTGAGTTGAGGTTTCAAGTTTTTCTAGGCGGATTAACAGGGGACCTTACATCGTTAATTTCTGTTAGGATACGTTTGAGTTATCTCTTCTTAGCTTTTAAAAATTCAAATTAAAAAGGTCATAAACTTAAAAATATTTCAATCCACCACCGTAAGATTTTTGTTATTGTCTTTATTAGACCTCAAAAGGCAAACATTTAACAGAGAGAGAGAAAAGAATAGTGCAATTGATGGCATAAATTTATGTTGGTCCGCCAGTAGGTGTCTGATTTTGGGACTGTTGAATTGATTTCCCGACTCTGCCACGTCAAGGCAGTTTTCTTTCGTTCGTCACGCCCCTTCTAACCTTCACTGCTCTTGCGCTTCAACCTTTTATTCCGGAAAACCAAAGTAAACAAAAAACAATCATTAAATTGGTTGCAGGAATGGACCTTGCCGATGTACAAGCTGATCTCCAAGCCTTGAGGAAATTATATTCTCTCCTTCAAAGATCAACTAATGAAATTGTAAGTTTTTCGTTTTTATCACCGGTTGTAGGTATGATAGGGTGCTTCCTTCCCTTTGAGTGTGTTATTTTGTTTGGCTGGCAAGTAAACAAAATATATTGAACTTTGAAGAATCTGGAGCCAAATCTTTTTTTATTTTTTATTTTTTTTTTAATTTTTTAATTTATCTATTCACGTTGTCGACTTGTTCTTCAGAACATATCGAGAATTAAGATCCGGTTTCTTGTGCGGCCTATTCGGTTTATATAACCATTTCAAAGTTCTAGATAAATGATACTGTGATTGCTTACTTCAATTCTATAATGATGTTATTTTAATTTCATCATATGGTTGTCTCTTTTTATTAGAGTCCTGCTTTCCCTTCCAATTATTTTACTATACGCTTCTTTCTGTAAATTGGAAACAGTTGGATGAGAGAGCCAAACTTTTCTTGAAGAATCTGCTCGATGGTGCTACAGAGAAGGCTTTGGAGAGAAGTTCAAAGGTGATATATGTAATTAAATTCTATGAATCATACTGACTTTGCAAAATTTTATCAATGTATTATGTTTAAATATACAAATTTATTTACAGATCATAGCAGCAGCAGAATCGGATTTCTCTAAAGCCCAAAAATTCAGCATCGTCCCAAATTGCTCTACTTTTACTTCAAGGAAAGATGAGCTATCACCCAATAAGCGAACTCCAGAAACGGTCGTTTCAGGGTCATCTAGATTCGACAAAATTTCAAACAGAAAGAAACGTTGCGGGTTTTGTGAAGGACTTAGTATGAAGCAGCAATGGAAACCAGGCATAGTTGCTGCACACGGGGTTAAAAGAAATTATCGATATGTGAAAAAGCAGGGTAAAGAATCCGTGAAAAATAATCTAACTCCAAGTGGTAAAATAATCAAAGAAACTCAAATGAATCCAAGTGATGCTAAACCTATTTTGGAATTGGAGAAGAAATCAGGGAATGCTTCAATGGATGTATCAAATACAGTCAGATGGATTGAGTCTGCCATTTCGTTCTCGAAATCATTTTCTCATCTTAATGTTGAGTGTGTCAAGAATGGTCAGTCCAAGAAGTCTAATTCGAGCGCTAATCATATTATTGCTAATTCCCAGCAGGTGAGTCAGAGGACTTGGAACAATGTGAACTCTACTCCGCAGGTGAGTCAGAGGACTTCGAACAATGTGAATTCTACTCGGCAACCGGATCAGATTGTTAGGAAGAATGTTGAAAGAAAAGAGTTACTGCGTCCATCAGCTAGCCGAAATGATCATCTGGCTGAAGAACCTTTGAAATTGCAGAAGCGAAAAGAGGATAAAACAAGTTCGGTAAAATCTATTTCATCTATAATGTGGCCAACTTTGTTAGGGGCAGACCGTGATTTGAATATAGACCAAATGAGAAGGCACATGGACGAGGGTTCATCGGCTGATGGTTCAGAATCAGTGGACACTGCTACTTCATCTAGTGTTTCAACCCAGAAAACTTGCTTAAGTACTAATAACGATAGTGACAATAAGGCTAAGTCATTGCTCCACCGTCGCTTTGCTGACATGGGAAACAAAAGTAGCTCTAGCTCAGAGGAAAGTAGTTCTGCTTCTCCAACTAGAAAGTACAGATTTGACCATCATGCAAATCCTGAAGCTGGAATCGGACGGTTGAGGAGGTTAAAAAACAAGTTTAGATTCATCTTCCATCATCACCATCACCACCATCATCATCATCATCATAAATATAAAGATTATGACAGTGATGATAATGGTCATTGTAAGGTTCACAACATAAATCCTAAGATGAAGCATTTACCCAATGTGTTTCATGATGAAAACAAAAAAGAGGTTTATGGAAAGCAGGGATTTGAGAAGTTGAGAAAGTCAAAGGCGATTATGATGCCAAATAAGGGTAAAGGTAATTATTTTCATACAATAATGAAAGGGTTGAGAAGGCACGTAAGGGATTCGAAGAAATCAAAGGCAGGGAGAGGAAGAAATAGTGTGAACAAGTTACATTGGTGGCAGAAGTTTAAGCGCAATGGCGGAGTAAGAGTAAAACTGGGGAAAAAGGGACGTATGAGGTTAGGGGTTAAGAGTAAAAAATTAAGATGAGTTTTCAGAATTAGCTTTGAGTGTGTGGAGTGTAGGTGGGTTCATTTACGTTTTTATTTATTTGTTTTCAAAATTTGGTTGGCAGATGAAATAACGACCTTGATTTTATGATTTTATGATAAATGATAAAATTTTATATTCAATGTGTGAAAAATATAAAAGATAACAAATTTATTTTTGAATTAGTATCAAATTATGCTAAAGATCAAATAATAAGAATTTATAATTTAATTTATAGGCTAAAATAACCGATATAAACAAATAAATTAGAGCCGGTATTTTTTGTACAAGAATCTCTGTTTTAAAACCTGAACCAGACCGGTCGGTCTGATCGGTTCGACTGATCCAAGTTAGCATGAAAACTGAAAAAAGCATAAAACTCACTTTAGACCGGTAATAGACCGATGGAACAGTATAAAACTGTCGGTCTGACTGGTATGGATCTTAAAATAGTTTACTATTTTGGGATAATATGATCCCTAATTTCTAAATCAGCTTTGCAGCACATTTCATTCTCTATTTCATTGAGTCAGCAAGCATTATCTATTTTATTTTAATATCATTTTCATCTCCAAAGACTAAATTGCATCTTTTATTCTTCTTTACTTACTTTAAAATCTATCGTATAAAGAAGAAGAAACAAGGGGAGGGGAAGGAAGAAGAGTAGAGGAAGGAAGAAGATTAGGAGAAAGAGAAGAGGAGACAAAGAGAGAGAGAAAGGAAGAAGAAAGAGAAGAGAAAACAAATTACCAAAGAAAGACGGGAAAGGGATAGAAGAAAGAAGAAGGAAGAAAGTGAGGGGAGAGAAAAAAAAGGAGAAAGGTGAAAGTGATGGGGTGAGAGAAAAAAAAAAAGAGAAAAATGAAAGTGATGGAGAGAGAGAGAAAGAAATAATTAATAATAAAAATTACAGATTATTTCATACATACATGGACCCACGCGTCAATTTTGGGGGTGTATTTATAAGTTTTTAAGCTTATAAGAACTAAAAAAATTATTTAAAAACTTATTCAAAGATGTGTTTTCAAAGATGTGTTTGTTGTATACCGGTCAACGCGGGAACCGACCTTTTGACTGGGTTAAGAAGCGGTTTGATTTTTAAAACAATGATGAGAATTCGATTATGGCTTAATTGAACAGTAGTCTTTTTTAAGAATCCCTTTATCATATGGATTGGGATCCTGTTGAGTTGATCCCTTCATATGCTGACACGTGACCACTAATAAATGAATAGCCAAAATCAAGGTTCTAAAATCCGGACCAGACCAGTCGGTCGGATCGAGTTTTGGAGAGATGACCTGTTCACAGAGTAATAAAACCTGCTTTTAGCAGTCAAACCGTTTCAGATTGCTATTGGACTAGCAGTATTGTGTCAGACTGTTGGTCCAACCAGACCAGACATAAAACCGGCCTAATTAATATACCCTAAATTGAACCCATTTCTCCCTCATTTCATTTCGATTTCATCTGATATTTTGCTGCCGTTGTTGCGTTCTTCTTCAGTTCATCTTCGTTCTTTGATTCAAACCTTCCGTTATTATTCTAAGTTTTTCTTTAGTTCTTCGTCTAATTTCATCTTTGGTTCTTCTTTATTCATCTTCCTAACACCGACTTCATCCTTCATTCATCTTTAATCGACAATTTTCTCTTCAGTTCGTCTTCAGTTGCTGAATGATCTAGTTATTTTCGGCCTTTCGATCTTCAAACTTCAAATCTTAGTTAACAATCTAAATATTATTTAGATTTAAACTTCAAAACTTTTTTTTTTTTTGTTATTGTTTGTGTTTGATTGGAGTTGTTAAGTTGTTGTGTTCTGGATGCAGCAAGGTGGTGTTGTGGATTTGTTTGTGAAGCTGAAGAGTTCAAAGAATCAAAGGATTTACAATGTAAGGTTGATTTTTGGATCAAGAAGTGTAAATGGATTTTGATTAATTGATTAATTTATTTTTATCAATTGGGGAGTTGAATAATCTAAGTAGAATATTATTAACAAATGCAGTGCAGTGTAGAGTTGTTTGGGGTGCAAAGTTGACAGACTTTTGAAATTGGCAGTGATTTTGAGGCTTTTGTTGGAGTGATTTTGTTGATATTGTTTTTGTCTTACCTTTGTTGTTGTAGGGTATTTATTAATGAATTTTATACAAAGTTACAGTTTTTTCTTTGGCTGGCGTCATAAGATGATGTTATCAATCGGACTGGTTCGACCGCTTGACCTGTGACCACCTAGTCAGGTCACCCAATGGGTCGGGCTTTAGAACCTTGCTAAGGTTAAGTTGGTTTTCCTTTTTATAAAGAGACCAAAAAATCATTTTGTTTTTAATGGGAAAAGAGAATACACTTTCCCACTTCAAGTTTGCATTTTGGCCGAGTGACCCATCTTCTTCATTATTTTAGCAAAAAAAAAAAATATTCCCTTAAAGGTTTAAGAAAGGTTAGTCTATAGTTCTGCTGATTTCAAAATTTGCACCAACACATTGGTTTGTTGACTTCTTCATCTTTGGGGTGTTCCTTGACTAACGGAGGTAGAGGCTAAATACGGCAACAATCAACTTCAATTCAGAGTGCTCAAGTGCAAGTATTCTCTAAGTGAATATTGATGATATCATTTTATGTTGTTTAGCCCCCTTTATATAGTGAAGTAGATTAGGGTTTGAGAGAATTACTTTCTTTGTAGCTGTAGGATTTCTGTTTGAGGAAGGATTTCAAGTATTTTAGGAGGGTATGGGATCTTCCTTCTTATTTGGACCATATTTCATCGCCTATTTTAACTAGACCTGGCAAACAGGCGGGTGTACTCACGGGTTAACAGGTATCTGTACCCAACGAACGGGTACAGGTAACACATATTTTAACTCATGAGAATCTGATCCGTACCCGGCCCGTCCGTGATTTTTGCGGATGGACCGGATACTACCCGCGGGTATCCATGGACCCGCAAATTTGAAATTTAAAAAAAATATATATATATCAACAATTGTTGAATTTCACGCCTCCATTTCTTCTCAGTTCTCAAACCAACCCATTGTTGAATTTGTTCATGGTGTTCTTCATTTTGTTAAGTAATCACCAAAGTAGATATCAACAATTGAAAATATTAAAAAGATAAAAAGAATGAAAGCAAAGCAAAGCAAAGGGAGATCTTCTCATTTTGATATTGATGATAAAAGAACAACTACAACACGGGAACTTAGCTAAAAAGCCCAGTTAAATTTTGACATCCGTGACCTTCTGGTCATCTTTTAACACATTTTTTGGGGGCTCCATGGCAGGTGAAGGCGGTGGCTGCGATGGAGGAAGAGGAGCACGAATCTGAAACGACGGCTGGGCATGATTGGACGGTGGAGATGAAGGCTTATCTCTGTGAAGAAAATTAATGAATAAGATAAAAAAGAGGAAAGAACAGTGGTTATGCACTAATGCTTCATTGCTGATACTCATACGTTAGAGGTGTCCAATACTGCCCCAATAATATCTTCTCTCAACTGAAAAAGACGACAATATTTTAATGAGATAATCATCAACAGTGAATCTTCTATTATTCGGTATTCCAGATCTCTCCACAACCTTCCTCTCGCTACCTTATATCTCCTTTCCAATTCTCTCCCCACAATTCCATTATTCACTTATTCAGATTTCTCTCCACGCTTTCTTCACTTCTCTGATCTTTCGCTTTCTGCCATGGCCTCTGAAGCTGAAACTCCTGAGATTTCTTCTTTGTTTGAGCGACTCTTGAGGCACAGAGATATGTTTTTGTTTCTTCCCTTTATTTTCACGGGTGACCTATAACCGCATGGACGGATACAGATCATGAAAATGTCAACCCGTAAACCCGTGACCCGTTTCACCCGCGATCCTCTGTTACCTGGACCATACCCACCCAACCCACCCGTTTGCTAGTCTAATTTTAACTCATATTCCTTATATTACTTACTTGATGGGCAAGTAGTATTAAAGAGGGAATTTATTATTTTACCCTTGGAGAAATTCGGGCCCCCTCATTTGAAGAGTTAAGCAGCTGTCTTTGTAAACCAATTTTGCTGCTCGAATTCTCTGAGTCGACTCTTGCAGGGTCACAGATGCTACAACATTGCTGCTTTTTATTCCAAAGTTAGGCGTCTACACCACAGTCCTTTAGGCGATTAAATTTTGAATTATGAAATTTGCAGTTAGACTCCGTTATGGCATTTGATGCGAGGCGTTTATTCCCAATAATTGTTGTGAAGCGTGCGGGTTTTGTGGCTACGACACCTGGCATCTACAACATGCACCTTATTCCCTGACCATGAGTTTTATCTAATGGTTTAAATGGGGCATTGGCGTTGCTTTATATGAGCCCACACCTTGGCTTTTTCTAGCCTTTTCACCTTCACCTGTGACAAATTCTTGCTTTGGCGAAGATCCACTATATATATATCGCAGATAAAATCGAATAGGGTTTTAATCGGCAGCTCGAAAATGTTACGGCCTTTTCGATAATATTTGCACCATATGTACAATGAATTTTGCAAATACGATAATGCTTTTACTTTTGTATTGAGCATAAGACACGGCTTGTTTACATAAAATCTAGTTGCGTCACAATTAACAACTTGAAAATGTTACGAAAGTCTTTTACGATAACTTTTTTTTTTGGTAAGTAAATGTGTATTAAAAAGAATGAAGAATGTACAAATAGACCTAAAAAAACAGCCAACCTACCTAAAGACATGTCTTGGGTTAGAATAAAAAATGAAAAGCCAAGAGACATACAAAAATATACTCTTGTTTGTACAAAAGCAAATAAATTGTGCATCCAATTCTACCGTCCATGTTAAGACTTGAAAATGGACATAAGCAATCCCCAACAACTTATTGTAACTTCCCTTTAAGAATGGGCTTTGGGCTTGTTCTCTCCCTTAGACTTTTTCTCTTTGCTTTGGGCTTTTTATATTTTTGTTTGGACTTGGACCTATTACTTTTTGGTACCTATTTGACTGCATCCATAATTTTAGGGTTTTGGTTTAAAATTTTAGAATAGTACAAATTGATTATTTATTAATTCACACATTATCTAATATAATAAATGGATGTACAGTAATATAAAACAGGAATTTAATAGAACTAAAGTAGAGGACTGGCAGGTGGAGGGGAGACGAATTACGGTCCTAACGACCTCCTTCTCCTTGCCAATTTCCTGGAATAATAATAAAATTCCTCTTGAATCAATGAAATCAAATATAATCAATGAGTGATGAGTGGCATTGAATTAAAATAGAAATAGATGTACTCCAGTAATCTCAAAGGGTTTTTACTTGCTGTGGTCTCAAGTGCCTTTATAGGATCCAGTTTTATCATCAAGAAGAAGGGCCTCAGGAAGGCCGGTGTCAACGGTCCCAGTGCTAGTAACTTTCTTTTTCTTTTTCTTTTTGTAATTTTCAATATATGTATTGCTTTTACCATTTCTTGTTAGATTGATTTAATTTATTTTTTTAAATTAAGGTTCTGGAGGATATGGTTATCTGTTAGAGCCGCTATGGTGGATCGGCATGGTTACTAGTAAGTTTTTATTTTTTTAATTACGTTTGATTGCGCCTTTTTATTAATTTTTATTTATTATCATTATTAATTGTTTCTGTAGTGATTGTGGGAGAGATTGCAAATTTTGTAGCATATATTTATGCGCCTGCCGCTCTAGTTACTCCGCTTGGTGCACTGAGTATCATTGTTAGGTAATTTGAGTTTATTAACTTCTGTTCTTATTTTGTAGTGTTGTTTTCTTTACCCTAAGTTGTCGTGTCTAAAAATTATTTGCAAATGGGCAGTGCTGTTTTAGCGCATCTCTTATTGAAGGAGAAGTTACAGAAAATGGGAATGTTGGGGTGTCTTTTATGTGTAGTGGGTTCTGTAGTGATTGTGCTTCATGCTCCGCAAGAGGAATCTATTGATTCAGTTGAGGAAATCTGGGAACTAGCTACACAACCTGGTATGCTGCCCATCTTTCTTATTTCTTGGTTGTCGAATGTTCATCATCTATGATTCTAACTCATCTCCTGACTGGTTTATCTGTTCTTTTTTCCAGCATTTCTTTTGTATGTGGGCTCAGTAGTAGCTGTAGCATTGGTATTGATCTTGTATTGTGCTCCTCGATATGGCCAAACCAACATAATGATCTATATAGGAATTTGCTCTGTAATTGGGTCGTTGACGGTTAGTATTTGTGGCTCCTCACATTTTTGGATCATCCTAATGCGCTTAAAGAACCTTGGTTTAATGAGTTTTTTTTTTCTTTGTGGCGCAGGTTATGAGTGTTAAAGCCATTGGCATTGCAATAAAGTTAACATTAGAGGGAATAAACCAAGCCAAATATTTTCAGACATGGATTTTTGCAATGGTTGCAATTACCTGTATCATCACACAATTAAACTATCTAAACATGGTCAGTATCTTATTTATTGTAAGAGTAATATTTAGGGTCATTGTTATTGCTAGCGGCTAAAGTTCCTATTATTAGAAGAGGTAGCTGTTCTATTGTTGTGCTGACTGATTTGCTCTCTAAACTGATGGATTAGTGCTAGTGCTCAGATGATATCAACTTTGTATGGTGTCTTTTAGGTTGTCAGGTGGGACTCCATTAGGTAGAATGAGGACCTGGTTTCTTTTACATATCTCAAAATTTTCAAATCCTAGTATCTTCCATGATGCTCATGCTCATACTCCCTGGCCTGTGATAACATGATAACATTATTTTAAAGCTTGAATGGTTTGACCCTTGGTTTCCAGCTAAGAAGTCAGAGGTTTAGATCTCTTTAGGACCAAGTAATTGGGGATATCATATCTCAAAAGTTTCCTAGTTTCAAGTGTAGAATAACTATTGTCACTACAAAACCTAGACCATTTTTGGCAATTCTGAAGCAATCTTATTCCTCTTTCTTGGCCTTCACTAGTGTATATTTTTATAACCTTAAGTACTTTTGATTCCCCTAGTAAATATAAATTTAGGAATAATCCAAGGACATTATTTGGAAATATTCTCTGTTTAAAATGTCAATTAATTGGAGAGAGCAACTAGAAAAATGTTGAATCATAAAAGTGGAGTGAGCTAGAAGACATGTTCTGACATGTCTCTTACCTTTCCAAAAAAAAAAAAAATGTTCTGACATGTCTCAACTTTTGGTCTTTCATTTTGTTGTTGTCATAAGTCCTCCTTATGGTATGTGGTTATAAAGAGTAAATATGGTCCTCATGTAAATGATTGGGATTCTAAGATGGTGGCTAATGGATTCCCTTGAAGCCCTTGGAAATCTATATCAAAATACTAATATGCATTTCTTTCTCATATTATTCTAGAAGTAGGGAATTGGGATATAATTTGCCTTTTGGAATATGCTTGGCAGTAGGATAATCCTTTGTGTTGCATGTTCTATTATCTTTAGGGATGTTTGAGATCTCATAATGTCTCTATCAAATCTAGAGTGGTATACTTGGTTGCCCTCTCCACAGTTGAAGTTTAATTTTGACCTTTTGAGGAATTTGAATGAGATAGATATCTAGGATCTTTCTGTTCTACTGGTTTCAGTAAATAATGTTATCTATTAATGAGCTTAAAGAGGATCGGAGAGATTTGAAGTGGATTCAACTTTTTTTTTTTTTTATGTAAATCTTATTTCTCTTGGTTCATTAATGATCCCTCCTACTCTTCTTTGTTGTTGGATGGAATAATTTGAAAGGCCAAAGTCCTTTGTAAGGCTCAAATTTTTGCTTGGGCCCTAGCTCACAATAGAATCAATACAGGTGAAGTTTTTCACTGAAGATTCCTTATTCTGTCTTGACTCCCTCTTGGTGTGTTATTTAAAAGAAGCAAAACAAAGACTGTTTATTCCTTCATTGTCCCTTGCTATTGGTTTTTGGTTTAAACTGATTCAAATAGCTAAAATTTCTTGCATCATTCCAGCCTTTGATAAATTCTCTCTCTCAAAGTTCTTGGACACTTTTGGCAGGATTAATTAAGCTAAAGTTGTGGAAATGTGTTGTTTTGTCATTGTTTTGGGTAATTTGGATTGAGGAATTGAAGGTTTTCTTTATATTAACAGAGAGGAAGACATCCCTTCTTTGTGGGATATAGTTTGACATTTAGTTTCCCTTTGAGTGTCATTGACAATAATTTAGAGATTCTTCTTTCTTTATAATTCATTTAAACTGGGAGAGAGTTTTGGGGCATGATTGCTTTTGATTGTTGAAGCTTTTGGTTTATTTTTTGGTCATCTTTTTATGATTGTCATCTTTGGGCTGTTTGGTATACATTGTGTAAACCTTTTTTCTTGTTTTCTCAAGCTTGTCTTTCTTTAGAGGATTGCTTGTTCACTTTTGTCGATCTTTTCTATAATACATCTTTCATAGTTTCATATCCAATAAAAAAAAATAAAAAAAAAACATGGCAGGATGTTCTTCCCTCAAATTAATATTTATGTTCACTTAAGCTGCTATGATGTGCAGAATCTATTTTTCCAGTGGAGATTTCTTTAATATACTAATCAAAGTGACATGGTTATTTTGCTCTAAAGTTTTGAATGTATTCTTAGGGATTATGTGTCATTGTTTTGGATAATAAGAATGGAGAGAAAAACAAAGGAATTACAGGAAGAAACAATTTATAGGGGGAGAGATCAAATATTTGTATTCAACAATCCATCAAAGTCTTACATACAGCTGTAATCTAGGTCCTTATTTATATGATGGCCAGTCCTAAAAAAAATAGGAAATATAAATATACTTCTAATAGCTTGTTCAGTCTGACCTAAATTAAAAATTCAACTGTAGGGAATCAAATCTAAATATAACAAGTAGTAAATATCTTATTTCCCTAAATTAGTAGATCATAGGTTCTCCATGATTCTCTCCTGTTAAGTAAAACATGACTGCTGAGGCGTTGATCAGTAGAGAGGCACCATATATAAACTGAATGTTATCAATAGACTTGAAAATGCCTAATTTGATCTTACACTGGACATATGAGAGAGATCAACCAAAATGTAAGAATAATAATCCAGTCGCTTAGATAGAGAGGATTAGATCTCAATGTGGCATCAACTTGATCAAGCTATGGTAAATAATCCACAAAACTTCGTAGAAGAAACTACTAGAGGCTCGTAAATGCCTTGGTGAGTATACATTGTTTTATAATTAATTACTAGATTGTAAATTAACCTTGAAGAAAAGTTAGTGAACATACAATTAATAAGAGGCGCAACCAATGAAATGAATATTAATATTTAGTTTACGATCAATTTTAGCATGAGATGATTTACTAATTTTAATATGGTCTTCAGTTTTAGCATCATATTCACCATCATGTTTAACCTTGCTTCAAGCATCATTCTCACTCATAGGACCAGTTTGACTCTTATGATTCGTTTTACGAGTAATTGGTTGACAAGGTGGGTAAACTTTTGGAAAGTTGTCTGGGAAAAGAAGAAATCAAGCCATTCTTGGCTTAGGCTAAGTGGTATTTCAGGTGGTGGTAAAATTCTGACATAAATAGTTTTGAGGGGTGATCAACTGGCTAAAGATGTTTGAATAACTGGGAAAACCTTTGTAAAAGCTCTAAAAAATTAGTTTATAGTTTAGTTAAGTTGTCAATAAGGGAATTGACATGGAAAATTAATATAATATGCTTTAATTTCATCTATAGTAAAGTTAGTATAGATCAGAAAAAATAAGACAAGTATGTATGGTAACAAAATGTGACCCGGATTGGCAAGGTGTGGTCAGTGGTGAGGTACGACATATTGGGTTGTCGCTTGTCTCTATGTTTTTATCAGCGTTTTCAGGTTTTTGTGACATTTTTTTGGGTAGTAAGTGCTTATGAGGGAGGATGACACCAGAATAAATTTATCAGAAAGTAGATTTATTCATTGAGTAAGATAGATGTATATTGACAAGGATATAATCTTGGACCATTTATATTTATCTAGCAAATCAAATTCATCTGATTCTATAGTGTTATTTGAATGCTTAATGCCTTTAATCTGCTTTTATTTTTTTTTATTTTTTAATTTTTTTTTCATTTAATATAGAAATATTGTATTATAAAGAAGCAAGAAAGAATAAAGGTGGACCAACCGTCCACTTTAAAGGGGCTATTTCCTGGGAATGGTCAAGAAACTATGCAAAAGGCTCAAAAAAGTGTGAATATAATATGTGCAATCAAAAACAAAAAAAATGCACTATGTTACTATTGCCCAGAATATTTCTACTTTCTGCTAAGGTGTAACTCACTAGTTATCTTTTTTTGTTTTTTTGGATAAGTAAGCTTTTATAGAAAGGGGAAAGAATGTACAAAAGGCCTCAAAGTCGGCCAACCTATCTCAGGACAAGCCCTAGGTTAGGAGCAAAGGAATGATACTATCTAAGTCTACCCCTAATCTTCTCTTTTTCCCATTCTGCTTGTCAAAGGAATGGAACCAAGTAGAGATTAAAGAATACAATGAATCCCACTTATCATAGGACATGCCCTGGGTTAGGTTCAAAAGTATCAGAGCATAAAACCCATATGCATAAGCATTATTAATAAGAATTCCATAAACATGGACATTAACAAGGTAGGGCCCGTTAATGACACAAAGACAAAGCACTAGATCAACACTCTAAGACTTCCAATTGTCAAAGTAGCCTTTTCTAGCACAATCACCCGTCGGGATGTCATATAACCCAATCCCCTTACATGACAAAAAACCCATCACATAAATACAAACCATATAATTACCTCTCATGAGATGTTTTAAAAATAGACATAGGGAGACCCCATTTCTCGGCAAGTCTTCTATTGTAGGTATTCTTTGTGATCTTGCTAAGGTTTATAGTCCTCTCCCTCACCATATTCTTGATGGAGTTGTAGAGCGTATGTGCATGCTTGCATTCCCCACCAAAAATCCGGCTATTCCTCTCTCTCCAAATAGAGTAAACGGTGGCTCCCAAACTTAGCTTCCCTATAGAGTACTTTAGCTTTTTCTTCCTCCACCTACTAGTTATGTGCTCAACATAATCGTTCCAAGGCTAGGTGACATACCCAAGAGAAGAGAGCTCAAGGATTCGGTTCCAAATCCTTTGGGTGAAAGGACAAGCAAAAAAGAGATGATCGATCGTTTCTTGCCCATGATTACAAAAACAGCACGCATTGCTAGAGGCTATTCTATACCTCATCAGTTTGTCCCTGGTCTGAAGCCGATCCTTACATGCCATCCACGTGATCATGGAGTGTCGTGGATGCATTAGGCTTCCAAACAACCACGTCCTCGCCTGCCTTTGGATCAAAGTCGATAGAATCCTTCATGTCCATCAAAGCCTAAGAATTAGCCGTTGGCCATCGCCACCTTGTCCCATCCCAAATCTCCCACACCTTAGCAAGATGTTGTAGCCCCGAATCATATACAATGCGGCTGCCATATCTATCCTTGAGAGGGCCTCTTGGGTGCCAATTATCATGTCAAACATAAGTTGCTTGACCATTTCCGATGATGACTTTGATGTGCTCTCTAGCTTCCATTCTAAGCTTCAAAATACTCCTCCAAGCCCAAGAAGCATCCGAAAGAATAGGAATCTCCCAAAAGCTCTTCCTTGCCAAGTAGGTTGCTTTGATCTACTCAGCCCATCCGAAGCCGATACGTACTTGATTAAGATTCCAAACATGTCTCATCATGGCTGTCTTATTCCAATCTTTAGCTCTCACAATCCCCAACCCACCTTCTTCAATAGGGATACAAACCTCTTCCTATGCAACTTTGGCCTTTGAGGTTTTCATGTCACTCCCAGACCATAGGAAAGCCCTTAACTTAGCATCAATTTCATTGAGTATCTTTGAAGGGAGCACGAAAATAGATGACCAATAAACTTGAATGCTAAAAAGAATGGCCTTAATGAGAATTACTCGACAACATAGGAGAGGAATTTGCTTCGCCAAGATTGAATGCAAGCCAAGATTTTGTTTACCAAAGGTTTACAATCAGCAAGAGAAAGTTTTTTGGTTATGAGAGGGACACCCAAATACTTCATTGGTAGCTTTCCTTCTTGATACCCAAGGATCGACAAAAAAGCTTGTTTGCTCTCCTCACTCACCCCAGAGAAGAAAATGTTGCTTTTTGAGGGGTTTGCTTCTAACTCCGCCCAAAAGGTGAAACGATCCAATGCTCTCTTGACAATGCCAAGAGTGTTTTCATCCGCATGGCAAAAGATCATTAAATCATCTGCAAAACAAAGATGGGTTAGGTTTAACTCTTTGCACCTCCAATGGTGCTTAAAAGAAGGTTCCTCTGTTGCTCTATTTAGAAGTCTTGATAGCACCTTCATGGCAATCACAAAGAGATATGGAGAGATAGGGTCTCCCTGCCTAAGCCCTCTAGAAGCGCTAAAGAATCCGGTTAATTCCCCATTAACGGCTACAGAGTAATTTAGGAGTTTTGATGCATCTTCTACCATCCAATAAACTTCAAAGGAAACCGAGAAGCTCTAAAGCTTTAATAACGAAATCCCATCTTACAGAATCATAAGTTTTATAAGGTCTACCTTCATTGCACATCTAACCCCTTTGGCTGACTTCTTGTCATAGTGGTGGAGAAGTTTTGGCTCAAAAGGATATTATCCACAATTTTCCTCCCCCCCATGAAGGCACCTTGGGCTTTGCGACGAACTGAGGCAAAACTCTTTTAACTCTATTGGCCATAATCTTGGAGATGCATTTGTAGATGGTGGACAACCTGAGATCGGCCGAAACTCATTACAAGATGGGGATTTTCATTCTTTGGGACTAATGCAATAATGGCACAATTCACTCTCTAAGTATCTTCCCAGACTTGAAGAAATTTTGGATCGCTTTAACAACATCATGACTACAATATCCCAAGCTTTTTTGAAGAAAAAAGCTCCATATCCATCTGGCCCGGTGCTTGTCTTTACTCATTCCAAACATGGTCTCTTGAATCTCCTCTTGGAACCTCACTAATCATAGAATTGGCCTCTCCTCCAAATAACAGGGTTGATAAGTTCCTCTATGCCCTCTAGGAAACACCCGGACACTTATCTTTAAAAAGATTTGAGTAGAAAGACACAAACTGTCTTTGATTATATCTTGATCACTAGTAACCGAGTCTTCCCCAATTTCCAAGGACACAATCTTATTTCTATTCCTCCATCTAGCAACGATTTAAAGAAGTAAGAAGTGTTAGCATCCCTTCCCGTAACCATTTAACCCTAGACTTTTGCTTGGCTAGTGATTCTTCGGCTTTTGAAATCTTGACCATCTTTTCCACCTTACCTTTCCTCTTGCAAAAGAGCATCATCAACCGGATCCACAACAAGCCTTTCTTGGACTTGGGCTAGATCATCTCTTGCAAATTTTACTCTTTCCGAAATGTTCCAGAACTCCTTTCTATTTAGTCTCTTAAGCTCAACTTCAACGCTTTTAAGAGACCAGTGTACTGGGGTACCTCCACCTCTACACTCCACACTCTCTCCATAGGTAAAAAGTCCTCATGCTGCCCAAAAGTTGAAAAACTTGAAAGGGGATTTCTTACCTTGAAAGTTCAGTCCACTATCAACCGCATTGGACAATGGTCTGATATGCCCGGAGTAAGGAAGGATGCAAAAGAGTTGGGAAACTGCTGCTCCAAAGCATTACAACATCACCCGATCAGTTTGCACCAAATCTCCTATTGAGCTCTCCTCTGTTATTCCAAGTGAAGATGACCCAATGACATTAAGATATCAATACAACTTCCTTACACGTCAGTAAACTCTTCACATTGCGAATTCCATTGATTAGAACCTCCCTTCTTTTCCCCCGCAAATCTAACCGCATTAAAGTCGCCATAAAACCCATGGCTCACGATGGCTAACATTGGCATGGTGGATAAGCTCCTTCCATAGCTCTTCTTTCCCCTACACTGTTCACCCATAGACAATAGAACAAAAGAGCATGGAATTATCTTTCAAAATTCTAACCTTACAAGAATTGCTTGAGCTAAAGTTGGATAACCTGCACATGCAAAATATCTCCATCCCAACCTCCCCCAAATTCTCCCCTTTCACAAAAACAATAGTTCTCAACCATAGCCCAATTGCGAAACACCATTTTCCTAACAACATCCATATTATTCTCCCTAACCTAGTCTCCAAAACAGACATAACTTAATTATTGCTATAATAAGATTCCTTACCTCTTTTTGTTTTATGGGGGAATTAAGCCCCTAACATTCCACGCGACAACTTTAACCATGGCTATGAGGTAGCTTTAGTGGAGTTCTCGCCTTCTTCGCTAGTTTCTTCCGTTTATTCTTAGAAGGCTTCCCTTTTCTTTTAATCTTCCTTTTCATCCACGCGTACAGGTTCCAAACGGTTGATAAATGGAGAGCTAGTTTCCATGTCACTGCCTCAAATGTATTCAAGAAAACAACATTGGTAGTTGGAGTTCTCTCCTCTCTATCCTATGGCATTTGCAGCTTTCCTCCCCCAAAACCGCTCTACACCAACTTGTTCACTTTCCAGCCTTCCTCAATACCATTCCCGCTCTTCCTCTCTCCATCGGCAAACATCTTCTTTTCCTCACCCTCTTTGGATAGCACCACAAATTGGTTCATACTTTCACAAGGTTTAGGGGCCTTACCTTCCTTCTTTCCCTCAACCCTTTGCTGACCACTTCTCGAGCGACACTTATATTCTTCTTGCTAGCAACTTGTCTCCATTCTTGACAATGAGGAGAAGTTGGCTTTTGGGTAACAACGGTCCGGTTTCCTTAGGACCAATGATAGTTTCTTTGCAAATGCCCGAACGTTTTGCACCAAGCACAGGTAAATGGCTTCCATGCATACTCCACCTTAACTAATGCAATCTCACACACTTGGCATCTCAGCTCAATTCCTCCTTAAACTTTGCCAAAGAACCATCTCAAAGCACACTTTAGCAAACTCAAGCTTTCGCCTGACTCCGTAATATTGTCATATAAAGAGGGGGTGTCTATTACACTTGCTATAGACTTAAGCCCTTGGGGGTCCATAATTCAAGTGGGATACCGTAGAATTTCGCCCATATGGGTACCCTAGTAATCATTCATGCCCAGTGACAAATTCGGAGTCCATAACTTCAAAAGAAAGGTGCCCTCCTATGAACCATGGACCACCCTCTAGCACATCCATTTTAGTAACCTCATCTGGGAACTTGAGCAAATAGCCCCCATGCCCATATGAAGTGGACCCCACAGCTCCAAAACGACTCCAATTTCTATCAACATAGCTCCTTACTTGGTTAAATGGCAATTTCTTCCAAGGAAAAACCCGACTAGACAATGACTCCATTTGTCTATTCCTAAAGCCGCAATTTCAGTAGGGATTGAAATTCTAAACTTAGCACCTTCCTTGCTCATATTTGGTTTGACATATTCAAGGGAAATATCAGATCTCTTTGAGACAAGAACACTTGTCCAAGCTCTTTTTTCTCCCTTTCACCTGTTTTTGATCACCACAACCATTTGGCTTCTCATTCTATTCACTCCATCCACCACTTTGCTTAGGAGAGGGGGGTAATCCTTAGAAATCTTCATCGACCTTCGCTGTCACATTTTCATAAAATCTCCCCTTTGTCAGAGCAGCTCACTAGTGCGGATTGAACTCACCTTTAGCCAATGGCACATCATTCCGGCCTGATTTTTCTATAACAATATGTGGCCTTACAACCTCACGACCCTTATCCACAACATGACAGATTGTGTCTTGCCCATTTTCAGCTACCTAGAAGAAACACGGGTACCCTCCAAAGCACTCTTGGATTCAGCACGAACAGTCATTTATCCACCCAAATGATTTCTCCTTTCTCAAATTCAGAATTCCCTCCATTAATAGGTTTCACCAACCGGACTTGGACAAACTCTCTATTAGAAATGGTGGCCCCTTTCAAGACTCCAGTAGGTACCAAAGCACCATTCCTAACACTTTCAATTTTCTTTTCCTCAATGTTTGGATGCTGCTCACTCACAACCAAAGGTTCTCCCACGTTCAACAGCCCCATGGGAGGCAAGGAAGAGAGGAAGCAAGAAAAAAATGAAATTTTTTTTTTTTTTTTCTCACCTGATGATGTGTCACCTGGGTGACGTGGCACACGTGGAGGGATGAGAGATGACAAGGCAGTGAGGTGGCATGACAAGGTAGGAGGAAGATGTGGGATTTGTGTAGATAAGGGATAAAGGCAATCACAATAACCAATAGGAAAAATGAGGTGAAAAGGAAAATCATATGGAACTTGCTATTAACCAGTCCAAAGGAAATGGATAAAGCAAAATCCACCAAGCCAATAGAAGAAAAGGAATCTTAGCCAAAGATAAAAGGGGAAAGAATTCAAACAAACAACCACACTCACATTCTTGAAAAGGAAACCAAGACCAGCCACACCAGAAAAGCTCCAGCCAACAAGAAGAACCAAACTCCGA
Organism: Pistacia vera; assembly: GCF_008641045.1. NCBI lineage: Eukaryota > Viridiplantae > Streptophyta > Magnoliopsida > Sapindales > Anacardiaceae > Pistacia > Pistacia vera. The sequence continues at coordinate 280,498 of NW_022196281.1, read as the reverse complement.
CAGCACAGCTACAAGCTCCGAACAACAAGAAAAACCAAACTCCGGAGCACAACTACAAGCTCCGATGACAAGCACAACCAGCCCAAAGCACACCAGCAAACAACAACACGCAAGGCGTCCAACTCTCCTAAACAAAACCAAAAGGCTTCAGCTCAGCAGGATGAAACTCAGGCCAAGCAAGCCCAACTCCGGCCAACAACACTCCCAACACCAACCTACACCACAAAATCGCACCCAAACCAACAAGACTTTCACCACTCCAAAACACACCCACTCATAACAACAACCTCTCACCACTCAATCAACAACAAAATTGACCAGAAAAGTTCAGAAGAAAAACCCAAAAAAAAAAAAAAAAGACGAAAAAGATGGAGGATGGCTGGTTAGATGAGAAGGAGGTGTTTATTGGTAAAGGTGGAGGATGGATGATGAAGGTGGAGTGGAGTGAGGAGTGGTGGGTGGGGGGGAAAAAGGATAGAAGGTGGGCTGTTTCACTAATCCTAGAGAGAAGAGAGAGCATTTTCTCTCACTAACCTTGCTTTTTTTGCTGCTGCTTATTCTGTTCTAGTTTAGTTGTTTGCTTTCTTGGCCTCTGCTATCTTCTCCTTTGCTTGTTGGTGGTTGTTGTGGTTGAGCTAGTTTGTGTGGGCTGTTTCTTGGCTTGGCGGGATTGGGAAGAAGGTGGGTGGCTGGAGTTTTGCTGGTTGCTGGAGTTGTTTTGTTTATTTTCGTTTTTTTGGAGTGTTGTTTGGTGTTGAAGTGAAGTAGGAGTAAAAGGGCTGTTTGTGGTTCTGTTTTGACCGGAAGTGTAGAGTGCGTTGGTGTTGAAGTGAGGTAGGAGTAAAGGGCCTGTTGCTGCCGGATTCTTGCTGGTCACCGGAGTGTGGGTGCTTCTTTGGCCGGAGCTTTGCTGTTTTGGCTGGAGTTGTCTACCATTTTTTTCACTAGTTATCTTTTAACAAGGTGTATGTGATATTGTTGAAAATGAGATTTAGATATTTTAATAATTGCGCAGATGGACTTTTAATGCATCTCCTAAGTGTGTTTGCAATAGTTTTCCAGAATAATTGAATTTCTGATCTTATTTTTTACGGAATTATGTAAGGTACTTCAAGATCAAGAATGCCAAAACACTCTATTACACTGTTCTTTTTTTTTTTTTTTTTTTTTTTTTTTTGGGTAAATAGAGGGTAGTTAAAAGAACACAAATGTGATAGCTGGCTATGTAGAGACTCGAACATAAGATTTCTGGTTAACCCAAACAGATGGTTAAGGTCTTGCCATCCAACCGCAAGCCCAATAACTTTTACACTGTTTATCACTCTCTCATTCTCATTGTGTTTGTACAAAAGACAAAAAAATAAGAAATAAATGATTACTTTCATATTCATTGTATTTTTCTTTTTGTACATCTGTCAAAATAGAGAGTTAGAAGAGTGTTTTTAGCATTTTTCAAGATACTTTATCAATCAGCATTTGTTCTTGTTTCTCTAGGAAATCAAAATATCTGATGTTTCTTAGAAGTTATGGATCAATTGGTGAACATATGATGATTTTGCTTTCACCATTTTATTTCAAACTTATATAATGTCTACTTATGATAATTTGGCTTTCATCTTTTCAGTGCAAATTTTGTATAATATCTGATTTTGGCATGGTTGCAGGCATTGGATACTTTCAACACAGCAGTTGTTTCTCCTATATATTACGCTATGTTCACATCTTTTACAATATTCGCCAGTGCAATAATGTTTAAGGTAAAGCTCAGTCATCGCATACACTGCCATAGATACGCATATTCAGGCAAGTCTTATGTATCATAATGTCTCTAATTGTCTGTCTGGCTGCTCTAGGATTATTCTGGTCAAAGTGCAAGTAGCATAGCATCAGAGCTTTGTGGGTTTATCACTGTGTTATCGGGAACTACTGTATTGCATAGCACAAGAGAGCCAGATCCACCTTTTATTACAGGTACATGTCTCATGCATATCAGTGGGCAAACCTTTGATGTCTGTTGTAAATATATAATTTAGCAACCTGAGCACATTATATTTAAGTAATGCCTGATACATATGCCATCTGTATATACTGTTTCTAAAAGCTTAAATATAAATGTAATGAAATTCTGGATGTACTAGTGGAAGTATAATTGAACTACATGGAAGAAAAAATTGTAGTACGTAAACGGTGAATGTTTCTACAGGTAAAATTAGCATACAAAAGAAGTGTTTTTAATTTAAGAATTTGCTGCTTTTGCAGATATGGCAAAGCTGTTTACTCATGAACACTCTAATTTTCTTTCCCTTTATTTTGGTTTGATTTTCAGATAAGAATCATTAAAGAAAGAAAAAGAATAATGATAGTTGAAACATAAAATAATAAATTAAGAGGAAGAATAATGGAAAAAAGAGAAGATGAAGAGATGAAATTTTAAGAAAATGAAAAGTCGGTCTTTCATGACCTACTACTCTTTATATATATGTACATATTTATAAACTTTGATGGACAGTAAAAATTATAAAATATAGCATGCTCATTTGACCCAAAAAACCCAAACCCATAAACTATAAAAGTCATTGATAATAAATGAGAATTTGAAAAAAGTTAACTAGTAGTCCATCAATTAAAAAAAAAAAAAAAGTGTTTATGGGAGCAAGGGTGGTTATTCAGTATTAGATCTGTGTTAGAAAAGTCAAGTTGGGAGGAGGAATTCATAGTATAAAAGATTTCAATTTTTCTTTTTCTCACCAGAAAAAAAATTAATGGATCTGGTTCTGCATGAAGCTTATTTTATGTGGAACTGAGGATATAATGTGAAACATAGACTGGATAGATATTCAAACTGAAGCTAATTTGCCTTGTTTTAGCAGGATATATTGGAATAGTTGTTTCTGATCATTGCCCAATAAGATTAGATTTCAACTCTGAGATGGTGTCCTTTTCCTTGAAAATTGACCCTGAAGAAGCCTATGACCATGTATATTGAAATTACTTGGACTTTGTCTTGGAAGCTGAAGGTTTCTGGTAATAAATCGAGAAGGTGTATTAGAAAATACTTGTGTCTGTGGATATTTCTCGATTTTATAATGGCTTTCGTAATATAATTTGGGGCTTCAAGGTTATTTAAAAGACTTGACACGTTATCTTGGTCAATACTTGGTTATAAAAATATGGTTGATAGGGATCGAATTATGGTGCCTCATTTCAATGTTTTGATGATACTTTATTCTTTTCTTTTGGGAAGGACTTTACTGTGTCTAGTTTCTTTGATTGTTGGACTATTTAGATTGGTTTTGGGCCTCTTTAAGTTGTCAAAGAGTGTAATTGTTGGTGTTAATTTGCAAGATCAGGAAGCTGTTTCTTTGGCAAAAAGATTGGGTTGTAGTGTTGGTGAGTGGCTGTTGCATAAAGTGGTTCATCTGAAAAATGGATCAGGATGCAGTGTTAGTGAGTGGATGTAAACTACTGGAGTCTTCTTTTCGTAGATAACCCTGGAAGGGTAAGCTATGGAACCCCATTCTCAAAAAATTGAAGAAAAAGATTGCATAGCTGGAATGTAGAGCATTTTTATATAAAATAGGCTTTCAGTTTATTCGGTGATTTTAGTCTTATTTATTTCTTATCATTTTTTTTTTTTGAATAATTTATTATTTAATAATATCATCATCGTTATATTGCAGCTTATAGAATTAAACAATTTTCTAAGTGATTTCTTGTGGGATGGGACTATGGAGTTGAAGGAAAATAACTGCAGTTGGAAAAATGTTTCTTGGTCTTGGGGAGTAGGAATGGCAAAAAAACCCACCAGGTTGTTTCAACTTAGTTTGGGTGGGTATTTATGACCACATTTTATTTTCTATAACATTTTTTTTTAATAAATCATAATTTTGATATACATATGATTTACATGCATTTATTGAATATTATTAAAAACCTTTTATTATTATATATTAGAATAAATGCATTTTCATTTATACTAAAAGTCTTCAAAAACTTTTATTAAAACAATGTGATGAGTTACTCCTCACCCCGACAAACACACCAACCTAACCCACCTCTGAAATTTCAAGTGATGGTTTGGGGTTTAATGCATTCAAATCAAACACTTTGCTATCCCTCCATAGTGAAGAGAAGTATGGCTTTGTTGGGTAATGCCATTGGAGATTTCTGTTGGAACACAATTCTCTTTGGTCTGGGTTTATTAAAAGTACAATGTCTTCTTGGTAATGGGTGTGATTGTAGGGACGGCTAATACATGTCGAGGTCCTCAAAAAGCTATAGTTCTTTGTTTTTCTCTCATTTTGAGTTATGCTGTTGGGAATGACCAGAAAATTTTTTTTGGGAGGATTTATTTGTTAGTTAATTCTCTGCTTTGTATGTGTTTCCTTGCTTACACATTATTGGCTTCTCAATGAGTTTCTAACAAAAGTTCTTTGTTTTATGTTTACCTTGTATAGTGTGGAATTTTAATTTATAAGGACTTTTGAGTGGTTTGTATTGATGATGGTCTTCTCTTTTTTGTGTTGCTTGACAATTTTACCTTGAAATTTTTGAAGAAGGATCCTAGAGTTTGGAGGCTTGATTCAAGCTGTTTTGTAGTATAAAACATTTTTTTTATTGGCTTATCGTTGATTCACCACTGTATCACTTTCAACTGGCTTCAATGATGTGAGCGGCTAAAGTTGTGCCTGAAGTTCAATTTTTTATTTTTACTTTTTGTGTTTACTCCATGGGGGGATTAATAATTGTGATGTTTTTCAAAGACAATGGCCCAAGGTTTGATTATCCCTTGATTGATGTTTTATGTGTAAAACAAGGCTGAGAGTATTTGATCATTTGTTCCTTCAGTGCCCAATCGTTTTATATTTTTTGTTTAAGCTATATAACGAAGGTAGATTTTCTTTAGGTTTTTCAAACACTAAATTCTCGTGTCTTTGTTGAGGACCATTGAGCTTTTTATAGTATATATAAATAGAACTATCACTTCTGTTGTTGAAATCCTACTGAGATTGCTGTTTTTGATACTGGTCTTGATGAAAGAATGGGAAAAGGAGACTCAACATATAATAGCTCAAACATTTATTTGATAATCCTGAACATGCAGATCTTTATACTCCATTATCTCCGAAAGTATCATGGTACATCCAAGGCAATGGGGAAGTCTGTAAGCAGAAGGATGAAGATGGGTCACCTCCTAGTTTTGTCACAATTCTCCGGCAAGACTATTTCAAGTAAAAGAAATATGCATGGGACATGAAAATTTTGTGCTTGGGCCCATCAAAATACAGCTGGAGAATTCTTATATGATTGTGCAGGCGGAATATGTGGTAATATTTTGTCCACAAATTTTCTTATCCTTCTTCCTTTTCATCATCGTGTCAGATCAAATTATCTGAGTCATTTGGTGCAAAGTCGTGTAGCTATAGGGAGTTATTTGTTCAGCTTATTAATTTTCATTTTATTTTTTAACACCTCTTGACACTCCATTTTTGCGACTTGTAGCTACATCTTATTTCTTTGTAGAAACAAAGTGCGGGCTTGGAATACACTAATCCATGTAGGTCAGTGTTTGTAATATCATTTTTTGCATCTCATCTGGAAGAAATTGGTAAAATACTGTATCTTTTTGGTAAATTCGGTATTGATTGATAAGATCTCTGTTAGGGTGAGACTGGTTCCCAGAAATGAAGAAAGTTGTCCAACTGTGACTTGTCTGTTATCAGGCTATTTCTTTCTCAACGGGGCATGTCCTATATTAGAATCATATTATGATACGAATTCAGTACGTTATAATTGTGAGAGTTGTAATATTGCAATTCCTATTAATTTTTTTTATTTTTTTGTTACTTTCATAGCATATACTACCAGAGCTCGTTGTTCCAAAAAGTTGTAGGAATTTATATCTTGGTAGTATGGTTGCTCGTGGTGATATGCATTAGAATGGTAAAATGTTTTGTAATCTTTGAACATTTTCCAGTATTATACTTTTTTTTTTTTTAATTTTATCTCCATTGTCCATAAACAGAATTGTTATTTCTCTCTTTCATAATTATTTATTATATATTTTTTTACCAAAATAAAGTTATAAAACAAATTTCTTTTATGTAAATATTTGTGGCTCAAAAGGTGCTAACTACGGTGTCATGTTTGGTTTGTGAATTAGAAATGTTTGGAATTTTCGTATTATGAATGAATTGAATAGGATTGCATTGTTTGGTTGTGAAAAATTTGGATGGAATGAAAAAAACAAATTGTTTTTTTGATGAAAATACCCTCAGTTTATATACATATAATTGGAAAAATTTGAAAAATCTTCAAACCAGTCAACGTCGGACAACAGAATTCTTTTGTGCCAATGGCGTCACCGCTAGTGCGTGCAATATCATCGATTGGTGATCTATTAATCTGGGCAAATCTTGGTCGTCGAACAACTGCGGTATGATGACATGCGATGGTCCTGGCCAAGAACCATCACATGTGATGTCACTGTGTCAATTTAAGTGGTTGGAATCGATCTAGATTGACGGGCTCTAATTTCTCACGAGTTGGTGGTGACGTGAGAATAGTGATAGAATGTTGCCTTCTCACGCGTTGGTGGTGACGTGAGAATAGTGATAGAATGTCGTTAAGCAACGACTTTGATCGGTTTGAAAAATTTTAATTAATTTTTTTAAAATTTTATTAAAAAAATTTGGTATAAAGTAATTAATATTTTGATAAAACAATTATTAACTATAAAATGATTTAAAATTAAATAAATTGATTTACTTCAACTCTAAAACAAAATAATAAAGATTAAATCACAATCTAATCTCATAAATTCGCTCTCACAATCTTGACGCAACAGTTCACAATCAGTCAGACAAAAAAATTCATTAGAAACCAATTACAAACTATGTCGTTGGAGTGAAAGTTTGTGAGATTGAGTTATAAGTATAAAATTGCCAAAAACAATAATATTTAAAATAAAGGAAACAAAACTAAATACAAAATAATATAAAATATAAAAAATTTATACAAACTCAAACAAAGCTGTAAAATACCAAAGATATAAAAACTAGAATAACCAAATTGTTATATAATACTTACAAATCTGAAGGGCTAGGAAAGGGGGGTGGAAAGCCACGAATAAGACATGTTTGCATAATCCAAATATAAAAATAACACTTTTCAAACTTACAAAATCATAACAAGGAAACATGAATAAAAAAATTTAACAAATGATAATAATAAAAAAAAACCTAAACAATCTAAAAAAGTAAAAAGTAAAACAATATAGAAATTAAAAACTTCAAAAAAAAAATTAGAAAATAATAAAAAAATCTAGAAACTTGAAAATTAATCTAATATAGAAATTAAACAACTTTAAAAAAAAAAATTAATTTTTTTGTAATTTGGCCAACAACCAACTATGACCAGTGTCTGACCTAGATCTGGCCGAAGTTGGACAAATCGAGCTTGACCTGATTAGTATTGGCCTTGATCGGATATATATCAACTTGGATCTAGTCGACGTTAGGAAAAATCTGGTATGACGTCGCCCAATATAGGCTAGGCCAAGCTAGCTGTGCTAGGTAGGGGTGTTCAAAACCAGTTAAGCAGTCCAAATCTTTTTTTTTTTTTTTTTTTTTTTAACCGAATCAAATCGAATTTCTGGTTCAGGGAAATTCCTAAACCGAAACCGAACCGATTCTAGAGGCAAACAAGTTATAAACCAATTTGGAAAACCAGTTAACCGGCTTTGCCAAAAAAAAAAAAATTGCAAAGAAATACAGTTTTGCCAGAAAAATCTGGTAGGAAGTGAAGTGAACACTGCGTCGAAGCCCACAATTTGTGTTCCCCTATTCATTCTTTTCCACTGCTTTCCTTTTCCATTCACATTCCCATCCACAAAGTATTCCTTGATTCATTCCTTTCAATTCCCACTCCCATAGCCCATTACTATCCACCCAGTAAACACCACATTCCCAATTTCCCATTTACGAAGTGGCTATAGAGTCGAACTTCAGTGATAACGATGTGCTTGCAATATTATTGGATTGGAATGGGTAAAATTTGTTGTCTAAAAAAATTAAAGGAATTGGTTTTTGTATAGTTTATATTTGATGGAAGAAATTGAGATATTCAGTTTGGGGTTAGAGGAGATGTGTGGAAGGTTGTTCTAAGATAGAGTGGAGTGAAAATGTGAGTGGTAAGTTGGCAAGGCTGCCCCCTCAGTGCAAATTTGATGATTCTTCTTTTTTTTTTTTTGGTTGGTGGAGATGAGACGGTGTAGTTTAGGCCATTGTGTATTGTTGTTCATTGGCTATTTTAGTAAACTGTAAACTTTTTTCTTTTTCTTTTTTTCATGTGAAGTATATATAACATCACTTTATAACATTTTACGATTAATGAAGTTTTGACACACCAATAATCATCTAATAAGATTTAAAGTTGGGATCTTAATTTTTTATAATTAGTTTTATTGAAAATATGATTAGGTGCAAAAGAATTAAGTTTGAAAATTGTTATTATGACAGTAGTAACAACTTTGAATTTCTCATACCAGAAAAATAAAACCAAATCCTTGATAGTTCAAAAACTGTCAAGGATTTAGTTAAAATTAAGCTAAATCAAACTATTAAGATATTATTGACGGTTTATAAACTATCAAGACTCTTTTTTGACAGGAGCTTCCTTGATAGTTCAAAAACTGTCAAGGAACCCCAGTTTGACCGTTAATAACTGTCAAGAATCAAGGTTTTCTTGTAATGGCCCCTCGTATTTGTACATCTTTATAGTTTCCTTTTATACATTTTACCTTTTCCAAAAAAAAAAAAAAAAAAAAAAAGTTACTCGCTCATCAGCGTTGACAATCCTTTTGTCCTTCATACTTGCTTCCTATTCTTGGTTGTCCTCATGGTTAGGCTCAATTTGGAATGCTCAAGTAAGAGGCTTTCTGAGAATGAATTATGTAATCATCCCATGCCTTTAGCCTCCCTTATAGTGAAGCAGAAAGAGTTAATGTTTTTGGAGAATAATTCTCTTTGGAGAGTAGGAATTTGAGAATGAATAGTTTAGGATCTAATTCCTTCTTGGAATAGATCTCATATAAATTCAATTCCCTATTTTACTTAAAATTCCTTATTTCCTCCGTGATTCTTCTTTTAACTTGGATTCTCCTTCTTTAAAAAATGGTGTCTAATAAACTCAATAAAAGCCAAATGGCTCAAAAGTATCTAGAGAATTATACAAATTACAATTAAAAAGTCAATTGGATCAAAGGTTTTTTGGGTAGTTAAGCAAATAAGGAGGGGTTTTTAGGTAATTTTTGGGCTCAAGAGTTAGGCCTTGCCACTCTTTTTTTTTATTTTATTTTGATGTTCATGAGTTAAGCGGATGGAAGAGTAAAGATTTCAATTGGGTTTGTCCAATTTAATAAAGGTTAATTAAATTATATTATTTATATATAGACTAATTTTACAAAATATTTAAATTCGATCAATCATCAGTAATTAAAGTAAATTTAATCTGATTTTTACAAAAAAATTGAGTTTCACTGTACAACAAATTAAATAACCCAATGGTAATTTTGTATTTTGCATCATTTCGATTGCTAAAACTATACAATCACTATTATTAATATTAAAGAAAAGAAAACACTTTTACCAATGCCTACATGACGTCACATCACTTCTAGGGATATTTTAGACATTATATATCATTTACTTCATCAATATAAATCATAAGGACATTCAAGTCATTTTCTTCCATAGAGTCAACTTGGGGTCATGGGTAGGGGTGCTTAAAGGGTCGAGCCGCTCACGAGCCGGCTCAAGTCTGGCTCGTTAACGGCTCGACTCGGTTCGTGAGCCAGAACGAGCCGAGTTCAAGCTATGCCTGACTCGGCTTGTTAGGCTCACGAGCCAAGCCTGGCTAAAAAAAAATTGATTTTTTTCTAAAAAAAGTTGAATTTTTTAGAGTCGGCTAGCGAGCCGGCTCGATATATCCTAAACTCTTTCGCGAGTCGAGCCGAGCCGTAGATTTCATGGCTCAGCTCGATTAATCTTCTTCTCTCACGAGCCGAGCTCGTTAAGCCGAAAACTCGTCTCGGCTTGGCTCGGCTCGTTAACACCCCTAGTCATGGGGTTAAAACTTAAAATGTTGTACTTTACGAAAATCATAGGGGCGTTCAAGTTAGCTCATCTCTCAGGAATGGATAATAATAACCAAACCAATAAGCTATATATAACATCTAGCAACATAATATTTATAAATTATAAACGTAATAAAATATGATAACAAGATTGTATTTAAAATTTCTATAAATATATTTGATATTTAAAAATATTAAATCTGATATATCAAAAAAATTCTTAAATATATTTGATAATTGATGATAGTAAATTAATATATGTAAAGTAGGATTTGAAATTTTAAACTTAAAATTTATAATTCTCAAAATATTTCAAACTTAATATATTTATCTATAATACATGAGATCAGGTTGGCAATATGATAAAATAGATAGCGGGTACTGTCTCCAACTTTTATTTCAAATTTTTTATTTATCTTTTTATTAAAAATTAAGTTTTGTGAAAAGATTTAGCAAAATTTAATAGTATTGTAAATTAATTTTTTTTTTTAAATTTATATATTTTTAGAGGTAAAAATTGATATTCTTTTATAAAAAAACTCAAATATATATTTGTCAAAATTTTAATACGCTAAATTCAATAATTTTACCTAGTTTACTTATGTTGGGTAAATTCTAAATAATTAATGTATGTAACTTGGTGGTAAAATATATTGGATTTCATTGCCAGGTTAGGGGTTTTTTTTTTTTTTTTTTCCTTACAAAATGGAATTTTATAGGACAAAAACAGTCAATTAATCAAAAGTATGGGTATAAAAGTGAAGTCACTAATAACTCTATCGTAGTGTTTAGTCGGGTTAGGTTTCAGTTATTTATGCCCAAGTCCCAACCCTAATGGCAATCATGGTAAATCCAAGAAAAAAATGAAAGTAGGAGAAAATTAATGAAGGATAAACACTGGAGAAGAAAGAAAGCTAAAAAAGGGGATGGGATGAAGAACAAAGGGGAAAAAAAAGAGAAGAAAGAAAAAGTAGGTTACAATTTGTCATGAGGTGTACAAATTAAATTGAGTCAATTACTATTTTATCCTTATGTACCATATTGATAGCAAAATTAAGAAAAAGCCCTTTATATCGAAATGACAATTTTACCCTTTAAAATTGATATGATTACGTGCCTATTTTGGTAACAATGATAAATTTAATGTTAAACTTATGTAATGACTATTTTAGGCTTAGAAGCTGAGTAAGTTTTATTTTGTTTGTTGCTCTTGGATTATTTAGTTTATAATTTATATTAAATTAAGAAAGTTGAGAGTCCATTTTGGAAACTACATATTTTCATACAATTTTCTTTGGAAAACCGTCTCTTAAAATTTTCAATTCAATTCCTCATAACTAAATTTTCCAAACCCATTTTCTTATTAATCATAATACTAATCAACGAACAACAAAACACAAACCCAATTTCTTTGAGACAAAAAAGCAAATATTTCAAATACAAACTCAATCGAACCAAATTATTTTAAGTAAACCAAAAACTCAATATTAAACTATTGCAAAACCATTATGCAAGACACTAAATCAATCTACCGTACTAGAAAGGATTCAAGAAAAACAATGACATAAACCTTTTCAATCTAACAAATCAGCAAATACAAATCCATTAATAATTAATTTTATTTAAAACATTATTATTTTCTTAAATCCTCATTTCAAATCCTCTCTCTCACTAAACAGCCATTAGAGAGAAAGAAATACTCCACTCTTCAACGGCATGATACCTATCCCGAGCAATAATCTGAAACCCAGACCAGAAGGTGATTCGATCAAGTGATCGGTTTTCGGTCTGAGCAATCTAACCGGTCTGACCGACGAATCAGACCGATGATCTTCAAATATATACATATTTCCTCACATGTCATTTCATCTTCTCTTTTTTATTTTCTCCTTCTTTCTTTTCCTCCTCTCTTTCTTCTTTATATTATATATTTTCAAAATGTCACCTCATCTTCTATTTCTTCTTCTCACCCGTCACCTCATCTTTCCATTCTTCTTCTCTACTTCATCTTATTTTTTTTTTTTTTCCCTCTCTTTCTTCTTTACTTCTTTCATATTCTCTTCTCTTTTCTCACCTCCTCTTCTCTTTCTTCTGCATCTTATTTTTTTTCTCTTTCTCTCCGTCCTCTTCTCTTCCTTCTTCTTCAGGTCTCGTCCTTTTATCTTTTTTTTTTTTTTTTTTCATTTTCTAAGCTCGAATCTAACTGAAGATGAATAAAGGTGGAAGAGAAGATGAACGAAGTTGGATTGGAAGCCGGCAAAAGATGAAGAAACAAATGAAAATTAAAGAAACGAAGGTTGAAGCAAAAAAGGCAAGGATTTTGTCTTTTGAAACAGTCACATATGTTAGACCGAATTTTCATTTGATCCGGTTGGACCGGCGGTCTGACACTATTCCTCCTATCCAATAACGGTTAAAAACAGTTTAAATGAAAACATCGATTTTTAACTCTTAATGAACCAGAATTATTGACGAAACCCGGTTGGACCGTCTGGTCCGAGTTTCAGAACAGTGGTCCCGAGTGCTGGATTCAAATATACCTGGGTTGGCTGAGCCCCCCGTCAACATCTTCCTCCTTAGATTTTTGCAGGTGACATTATAATTTTAGTATTGGTCTTATGCCATGCCCAAATCCTGCCTTTTGTTTTTTTTTAGGGTTTTCATTTTTCTAGTTTTGTGTGAACAGTTTTTCCAGTCACCGCATACCTCGCTAAGGAAATATTCCGCAAACCTTGTTCTTCTATATATATATTTTATTTTATTTTTCCATTGATTGCCATCTCCTTGACAGGTCAGCGTACTGTGATGCTCAATTACCACCTGAAAACCTGAAAGAATTCTTGCCACGTCTACTTCCGGTATAGTTAATGTTTATTTAATTTCCTTTTCTGCTAGTTACTTTTTTCCCAGAGTAATTTTCCATGATTTTACTCATGTCTGAAACAACTTTTGTAGGTTTTTCTTTCAAATATGGTTTATGTTGATGATGATGAGTCACTTCTCGAAGCCGAGGTTGACTTTTCTGTTCAATTTGTCTTTGAATGATTTTGAATATTGTATTGCATAATTTATGTGGATCAATTTATTGTTGCAGGAGGATGAGTCTCTCCCAGACAGGGACCAAGTTTATACTTTATAATTTTTATTTTTGAATATATGTGTGTTCATCTATTGCTTGTTCTGAAATCATGTTGTCTTTCTTGATATATTTTATTGAGTTAATCTATGTACACCACAGGATCTAAAACCTCGTTTTCATTCATCACGGTTTCACGGATAAGAAAACTGGGAAGATGATGTAAGTCGTTGCATCATCTCATTTATGTTAGCAGTTTTAAATTACTTGGTTAAGCAATCACTCAGTGAATATATGGAATTTACAGAAGTTGTGATTTAGTTAATATAATAGAGGATGTCATTCAGTTTTCTAAATGACCTGTTTGGTTTACAGGATGATGACATAGTTAATGTATGGAATTTGCGGAAGTGCAGTGCAGCGGCGCTTGATGTTCTCTCCAACGTGTTTGGGGATGAGATTCTTCCAACTTTGATGCCTATTATTCAGGTAACATCAATTTAGTTCACACAGCTGCTAAGATTTAATTTCAATGAATCTAAAATTTTCTGCTAGTAGCTCTGCTTTCAAGTACATGTTTTAGTTCTCAAGAATTTTTGCAGGCTAAGTTGGCAACTACTGGCGATGCAGCCTGTTTTGGCTCTTGGTGCCGTAGCAGAAGGTTGCATTAATGGCCTTTACCCTCATTTATCTGAGGTAATCTTTTGTTGGGGATCTTGTTTTTTGAATCTGATTGCAAATGGCTTGTACGTAATTGGTGGTAATTGGTGCAAATACAATGCTTAAATCTTTTTTTTTTTTTTTTTTTAAAAGAAAATTAGAGCTATGCTTAACACCAGTTTGTTATATTCATATTCCCCTTTTGACATTGCTTCTGCAGTATTCCTTAATTTTTTTCGTCTTTTTAATCCATAATTCTTCTTGAAGAAGCCTTTATGTAAAATCTTATGTGTCTTTCCAAGGGTTTTTATTTCTCTATTTACTCATGATTTAATCTGCATATTTGAATTATAATACATGTTGCAATGCTAATTATAAATTATTCATATTTTCTTAGTTTCTCTCCACACTCATTAGGTGAGTATTACCTTTGTGCACAAATTGTCCCACGTAATGAAGAATTTTTACTTTCTGGGTCTGGCTACTTTTTCGCTGACTTAGAATGTTGAGTTCATCAAAAGCAATACAATTTTGATGTTTACAGATTGTGGCGTTTCTTATCCCACTTTTAGAAGATAAGTTTCCTCTAATAGGAGTATTTCTTGTTGGACACTTTCTCGATTCAGCAAATTTATTGTTCAGGTGCATTTTTTCAACAATTACTCCTAAGCATTTCTGATTTCCTCTAGTTGTATACATTGTCATTGTTAGTGACCTGTTTAGGATGAAGAGTAAATTAAATTGGCAGTTCCTGCAAAATCTTGGAATCACTGGTTCTAGAATATGCAAGATTCATAATAAGTGGATATTATTATCTACAGCAGGGAAGAAAATGAGGAAATGGCGATTATTGATGGCTAATGGAAACCAAATAATGGTTATATTGTTACCATGTTCAACCATAGGTAAATGGACGAAATGGAGGAGTTTTTTTGGATTGAAAAGAATGAATACTTGTCCTACATTAGTGTTGCAATTCCTGATGTCCAGATAGTAACTACTCTCAAGGATTTATTTGTTATTCCTTAAGTCAATTGTATTCAGTGTTTGCTAAACATATATCATGTAGCTAAAACGTTTTCCCTTGGCAAAACTTCGGTTTGGGCATTTGACTTGCCATCCATGACGTAAGTGTTAATGATGTGGGTGCAATAGCTTAGTTGTTTACTTTGAGTTCTTATAGAGGATAATGTTGTATGCTTAACATACATTCTTGTTGCAATTACTGATGTCCAGGAGACAATTTCATTTTAGGATTTATTTATTACTCCTTAAGTCAATTTTATTGGCGTTTCTTGAATTTCAAACATGTAGCTATGATCAGTTGAAGTGGTGTGCTAATGAAATTTTCTTTGCAGGGTTCATTAATGAGTCCTCATGACTACCATTGCAATCTAGGTCCAGATGGTTGGAGTAGGGATGCTGATGAGAGATTGGAACTATGTGACCTTTTTTCACTTCAAAGGAATACATGGTAAGTTAACAGGTTTCGGGTTTTAATTGTGACATTTTTTTGACTGGTCATATGATTTTTCTCCTCTTAGCAGCAATAGCTTAGTTGTTTACTTTGAGTTTTTATAGAGGATAATGTTGTATGCTTATCATACATTCTTGTTGCAATTACTGATGTCCAGGAGACAATTTCACTCAAGGATTTATTTATTACTCCTTAAGTCAATTTCATTGGCGTTTCTTGAATTTCAGACATGTAACTAATATTAGTTGAAGTAGTGTGCTAATGAAATTTTCTTGGCAGGGTTCATTAATGAGACTCCCGTGACTACCATTGCAATCTAGGTCCAGATGGTTGGCGTAGGGATGCTGATGAGAGACGTGAACTGTGTAATTTGTTGCTTCAAAGGAATACATGGTAAGTTAACAGGTTTTAGGTTTTAGTTGTGACCTTTTTCCTATTGGTCATATGATTTTTCTCCTCTTATCATTTGGGACAACACCCTTTTTGTCGGGTCCTTGCTGTTTCCAATGTCATATGTTACTTTCTGGACTTTTATGTATTCTTCCTCCCCTCTTTTGTAGTGATTAGGTTGAATGTAAAAGTAACAAAGGACTGATAAGTTGAAAATAAAATGATAAGCACCGAGAAGTTGGAAAGTAGATGAATGGTTTTTGGTTCATAGGAATCCATGGGATAAGGAACTGGATTCCTTTCTCCGAAATATTAAGGATCCCTTCTACAGGTTTACTTAGTCTTGGGAACCTTGAGTCCTTACCTTATAAGCGCATTAACTACCAAAAACACCTCATTTATTTATGAAGTAAATACTAAGATATTTTATATTAGCTTAAATATTAATTCCCCATATGAAAAGATAAAAATATCAAATATTTCTGAGAGAGTGAAATTGTCCAAATTATTTATGATTTACTTTTTTCCATAACAAAGTTTATGTTGTAACCAATGTATGGAAATCTTATTTTATTACTATGTATGTTCTCATTCTCATTCTCTTCCATGCCATTGTACAATCTTTTTCTTTGCTTTTCCTTTCCACCAACCAAGCATGACCTAAGAGAATTCATATACATTTAAATACAGTATATAGGTCCATGATTCTTTTGGCAACATATGGTCAAAGCAGGTTTCCATAAGAAGATTTAAAACTCGATTTCTCCTCATTATGATCATGAACACTATATCTCGGCCAAGTAACTTATTTAGCAAACTTTGCACGTGGTTTTCTTCATCATAATATATTCACCGAATTAATAGATTTAGTGCCCCTCAAATTCACTCATGTCTACATTAAAACTTACGTGCAGTTCATTAATTTAATGATGCCAACATGAAAGTAAGCAAATATTTTAGGTATGCCCTTCAAAACTCTGCAAGATTTATTGCTCAAATTCTAACCGAGGGAGAAAATTACCAGATCAAACCTACGTCGGCATTTATCATAACTGAAATTGTTCCCAGGAATTACTTTGCCAGAAGACACTGCTCACCTCTTGGAAAATCAATCCACTCTATATAAATTAACAACAGAAAGGAATAACATCAAGTCATTTAACAGCTTAACACTCAACAAAGGCTAAGTCAATGATGGTAGAAATGCAAGGACATAAACACAGAATATTAATAATCAATTGCACACCAGGATGCCCAAATTCATTGCCCATAAAGTTCAAATATCCTTCTCCGCCTAGTCCCATAGTAATGAGCCTGATTATTGTGTAATGCCATTCCACGATCTATAAGCGGAGTTGATGGTCTGTCCAGAGCCATGAAATCATACATATCCTACAGAAAGGCACAAATCTCAAATTGTAGGAATTCTAGGATTAGGATGTTTTTCAATGTAAGAGTTAGAGAGTCTAGGTTGGTCTATATAACTAGAGTTTGTTGTATATGAAATAAAATTATTGGGGAATACAGTCCTCATTTTATGGTATCAGAACCAGGTTCCTCTAGCCGTTAAAAATAATGGTGAAAACTGCTATGACCGGTGAAAGACAAAATAGAAGCCGGAGCCCTCCAATTGGTCAAATGTCAAAAACATCTTCAAGTCAGGGAATTGAACCAACGAGAGGTCAACCTCTATTAAATGGTCATTGTAACATTGACCATAAAATCCAGATCAGTGTCCACAAGCTGAAGAGAAAAAACTACATACCATGGTCTCAAGCTATGAAATTGATGATTAGGGGAAGAGGCAGGTTGGGCAACTTGACTGGATCTGTTAAAACCCCACAAGAAGATGACCCAGCATACCAAAAATGGGATGCTGAGAATAATACTGTAATGACTTGGTTGATTAATTCCATGGAGGAGGAGATTGGCCGACCATTCTTATTTCTTCCTATTGCAAAGGATATTTGGGATATGGCTAAAGAAACATACTCAGACATGGGAAACTCAGTGCATATTTTTGAGTTAAAGTCACGACTGAGAGAGACCAAACATGATAGTATGTATGTTACCCAGTATTACAGTACATTGGTTCAATTGTGGCAAGAATTGGATTTGTTTGTGGAGACATACTGGAATTGTACTCAGGATAATGTCAAATACACAAAAATGTTAGAGAAAGAAAAAGTATTTGAGTTCCTTGCTAGACTAAATAAAGAACTAGATGAAGTGAGAGGGAGAGTTTTGGGCAAAGAATCCTTATCCTTTATCCGAGAGGTATTTGCAGAAGTAAGGAGAGAGGAAAGTGATGATGGGAGAATCAACTAGCATCTCAAATCTACAGCCTGAATCGGGAGCTTCAACCCTAGCTTCTAAGCGTTGAGAGAGTTCTATTAAAGATCAAAGAACATGGCAAAATAGAGGAAAAATCTGGTGTGACCACTGTCATAAATTGGGGCATACAAAGGCAATCTACTGGAAATTACATGGCAGGCCATCAAATTGGAAGTCTAACAAACCAGGTGGTAAAGGGTTTCATGTTGGAGTTGAAGAAAATGCAATCAAGAAATCTGAAGATCAGCCATCCGTACCTTTCAACAAAGAGCAGTTGGAACATCTGCATGAATTATTTGGCCAATCCAGTTTACCTGAATAGTCATGCTCATTCGCCGAGACTGGTTCTTGTACAGCCCTACATACCAACCTAGGAACAAACAAACCATGGGTTATCGATTTAGGGGCTTCAGACCATATGTCAAGTAATTCAAGTGTATTTGTATCCTACAACCCATGCTATGGCAATCTAAGGGTAAAAACTGTTGATGGTTTCATTGCAAATGTAGTTGGTCAAGGCACGTTAAAACTATCCAAAAACCTAGTTTTAGATTCTATTCTCCATATGCCTAGTTTGACTTGTAATTTACTATCTATTAGCAAGTTGACTAAAGATCTAAAATGTGTAGCTAAATTTTCATCTACCAGCTGTGAATTTCAGGACTTACTCTCGGGGAGGATGATTGGCAATGCTAGAGAAGAAGGGGGACTCTATTACTTTGATGAAACAACTATCGAGAATAACAAAGTTGTAGTATCTAGGTGTAATTCTACCTCTACTTCTGCTAATTTCGAAATAATGTTATGGCATCGTAGATTAGGCCATCCCAGTTTCTCTTATTTACACAAGTTGTTCCCAGTATTGTTCAGAAATACAAAGCTTATCTTCATTTGAATGTGAAATTTGTTAACTTGCAAAACACACCAGCTCAACTTACCCAGCACATTAATATAAGAGTTCTAAGCCTTTTTCAATAATTCATAGTGACATTTGGAGACCATCTAGGGTTACAAACATTGTAGGGTCCAAGTGGTTTATCACTTTCATTGATGACCACACTAGACTATGTTGAGTGTATCTAATGAAGAACAAATCTAAAGCAAGTCAAATTTTCCAAACCTTTCATTCCATGGTTAAAACTCAGTTTAAAGAACAAATTCAGGTCCTACAGACAGATAATGGTAGGGAATATTTTCATTCTATCTTAGGAAACTATTTATTAAGTCATGGGATTATACATCAAAGCTCTTGTGTTGATACCCTACAGCAGAATGGAATAGCTGAAAGAAATAATAGACATCTCTTAGAGGTTGCTCGAGCCTTAATGTTTACTATGAATGTACTTAAATCTTTTTGGGGTTACTCACTAGGATTCAAAATTTTCATTCACCTCTTGAAACTTTTCTTCAAGCATTGGTTCCATTTAGGTATAGAGTAAACTACATATTCCCACCCAAGGTTTGATGAAATCCCAAGTTTCCATTTATTCCAGATTCCCACCCTTAAAGTAACAGTGTTATGAATTTCTAGGGTTTAGAGGGTGCAATTACCATAATGCCCTTAACCCTAAATTAATAAATTATGTTTTAACCCCTAAATTAGTATAATTACAAAACTTACCATTTTATTTTCAAATTATATCAAAAACACCCTCGGTCACTGTACACCCTTGTCGGAAACAGCCCGATCTAGGCTGTTTTCGACGATGTCGAACCCCCTGGTCACCACCATCACCTTCCCCGTTGTCCGTCGTCCAAAACCCCTCTGGTTCCCGACTCATTTGCCCCTCCAATCGCCAACACCATTAGGCTTAGGGTTTTGGTATTCTTCACTAGATTCCGATCGATTCCGGCAGTGAAAATCCAATTGGACACCATCAATGCAACCACCGTCTCCAAATCTATAAAACCCCTATGTCCCTAGCAACTATTTCATCGTCATTCGCCGACTGAGAGTTCGTGTTCATCGGCCGTTTTTCGTTGCCGTGGCTGACGATCGACGAGTGATAAGGGATTGTGAATGGTATGGTTTTGCAGAGAGGAGGATGGGGGTTCAAATGTTGGTGACAAGGGTGATTTTGGGTGAAAGAATCACCGAAAAAGAGCGAAAAATGTCGGGAACGATGGCTACTAATGTGTGCCGGAAGACTGTTAGAGGCGGTGGTCTGCTAATGTGCACCGCCCATGTAAAGTGACCAATTTACCCCTTTACCGTTACATCAAATGTTTTTTCGTCACTTTAAGGGTGGGAATCTGGAATAAATGGAACCATGATACTAACTTGAGATTTCGTCAAACCTTGGTTGGGAATATGTCATTTACTCAATCTTTTTGGGGTTAGGTAGTTCTAACTGACACATATCTCATAAACAAGTTACCCACTAGGATTCAAAATTTTCATACACCTCTTGAAACTTTTCTTCAAACATTTCCTACATATAGGATCCTAAACTCTCTTCCCTTAAAGGTGTTTGGTTGCACTGCCTTTGTTCACATTAAATCCCATAACAGAGGAAAACTAGATCCTAGGGCTCTTAAATGTGTCTTTGTTGGATACTCCCCTACTCAGAAAGGGTATCAGTGTTTTTGCCTTGTGAGAAAGAAAATGTTTGTCTCTAGAGATGTCACCTTTTTTGAGTCCCATCCGTTCTTTCCCACTCCTCTTCAGCGGGAGAGTTACAGGACTATGAAGATCAGTCTTGGGAAATAACAATTCCTTTAAGTCCTATTAGTCACAGTCAAAGTCAGAGTCAGAGTTAGTATCCTATAGCAAGTCAACCTATTAGTCAGAGTCAGAGTCCTACAGACCTGAGTTCAAATCCAAATCAAACCACTCTAAGTCCTCCTATCATACAATCTAACTCTAATAGACTAGAAAATTATGAAAATATAACACAAGAACATATGGAGACAGGGAGGACTGGCAAGACTGAATCAGCCGTGATTCCAACATTATTCTCAGAGAGCTGATCACCAAGGTGGAGAGAAACTTGATGATTTGCATAAATAGTTATCCCAACAGGAAGAAGTCAACAACTTATAGTCACAAGGTAAGAAAACACTATCCCTTGATGAATCTGAGTCAATTTGTGAGGATATTCATCTGCCGATAGCTCTTAAGAAGGGAGTTAGATCTTGTACGCTCCATCCTATTTCTAAATATGTGTCTTATGATAAGTTGTCAACAACTTTCAGGGTGTTTACCACTAATCTTTCAACCATAGAAGTTCCAAAAGTCGTATAGGAAGCTTTAGAAGATGAAAAATGGAAAGAGACTGTGGTGGAAGAGATGAAGGCTCTGGAGAAAAACGAGACTTGGGAGCTGGTTAGTTTACCCGAAGAGAAGACAACTGTAGGCTATAAATGGGTGTTCACGGTCAAATATAAGGCATATGGTACAATTGAGAGGTATAAGGCAAGGTTGGTACCGAGGGGGTTAACACAAACCTATGAAGTAGACTATGAGAAGACCTTTGCTCTGATAGCTAAGTTGAATACTATTAGAGTGCTTTTGTCTCTTACAGCAAATCTAGACTGGCCTCTACAACAGTTGGACGTTAAGAATACTTTCTTGAATGGTGACCTGGCAGAAGAAGTTTATATGACGCTGCCTCTAGGATTTGAGGAGAACAAGAAGGGCAACAAAGTATGCAAGTTAAAAAAATCGTTGTATGGCCTAAAGTAGTCTCCTTGAGCCTGGTTTGAGAAGTTTACCAAGGCCATTAGGAGGTATTGGTTCATTCAGTGGTAGGTTGATCATACACTATTTTTCAAAAACAATGATGGTAAAATTACTATCCTAATTGTGTATGTAGATGATATTATTCTTACAGAAGACATCCTTGAGGAGATGGAGACAGTAAAGAAGGTTCTTGCTCGGGATTTTAAGATAAAGGATCTAGGGCAATTGAGGTATTTTTTAGGTATGGAGATTGCTAGAAGTAAGAGAGGAATAGTTGTTTCTCAAAGGAAATATATCTTTGATCTACTGCAGGATACGGGTATGCTGGGATGTAAGCCAGCCGAGACTCCTATTGAACTGAATTTGAAGTTTGAGAAAGTTAGTAGAGATACACCAGTTGAGAAAGGTAGATATCAAAGATTGGTTGGAAAATTGATATACCTATCTCATACTAGGCCCGACTAGCTTTTCCTGTGAATGTGATGAGTCAGCATATGCATAATCCACAAGAGAAACATCTTGAGGCAATTTAAAGAATCTTGAGGTATCTAAAAAAGACCTCTGGGAAAGGATTGTTCTTTAAGAATACTAATGAACGGAAAGTGGAAGCTTTCATAGATATAGACTGGGCAGGTTCAATGAATGACAGAAGATCAACTTCAAGTTATTGTATTTTTGTTTGGGGAAATCTAGTAACTTGGAGAAACAAGAAACAAAATGTGGTGGCAAGAAGTAGTGCTGAGGCTGAGTTTCGTGCAATGGCGCAGGGTATTTGTGAGCTAATGTGGTTGAGAAGACTCTTAATAGAACTCGGGATCAAAAGTGAAGAACCTATGAGGCTCTATTGTGATAATAAAGCTGCGGTTGGTATTGCACATAATCCAGTGCATCACGATAGAACCAAACATGTGGAGATAGACCGCCACTTTATCGAAGAGAAGATAGAAGAAAAACTCCTATGTGTGACCTACCTACCTACAAGCCAACAAACAACGAACATCCTTACAAAAGGATTGCCTAGACAAAATTTTGACAATTTGATTTCCAAGCTGGGAATGCTTGACATTTTCTTACCAGCTTGAGGGGGAGTGTAGGAATTCTAGGATTAGGATGTTTTTCGATGTAGGAGTTATCTTGACATTATCTAGTTTATTAAATTTAAATAAAAAGATAATCCTAGACTAAGAGTTATCTGAACAATCTAAGTTGTCTATATAACTAGAGTTTGCTGTATACGAAATGATAAATGAAATAAAATTATTGGGGAATGCAATCCTCATTTCACAGATAAATTTTGAAATTATGAGTGCAAAAGCTTAATTGTATCCATCACACAACTTTTCCTCAATGATGTTATTAATGAAAAAAAAAAAAAAAAAAAAAAAAAAAAAAAAAAAAAAAAAAAAATGACAAATCAGAAGAATTGAGACAATTGAGTAGATTTATGACCATCAAGAATGATGACTCCATCTCCTGCCCTTAATCAATTTAAATTATCAAGGCGACCAAAGCGATAAAGCTTAATCATATCCAAATTACTGATCTTTGTGTGGAAATTAAAGATCACAATATGATAAAAGTAGTTTAAGACAGAAGATCAAGACTCTAGTTCATTAATCAAAATTCAGAACCATGTTACTTTTCAAATAAGCTTATTGTAGGGAGAATCTGGTTAATTTCTTCAAGAGAAGGAAAAAAGTACAAAATCAAATCTTACATTTATGTGAAATATTTGTGAATAATTGTTGGATCACTAATTTCTAGTTAGTAATGGTTGAACCATAAAACCTAGGATTGATAGCTTTACAATTAATTAGGAGTTTGACAGGACTGTTCCCTAAAATAACTTTTAATCCCTCTTATTTACCAGAAAATGAAATAAGAGTGAACAAGATTCTCTTTCCAGAATGTAAAAATTATTGCATTCATATCCAACTTTAACTACCATTCAATTTTCTCACTCAAGTTTTCTCATGCAAGTGGTACCAACTGTGCATTGAAAGAAACAAATTTGATAACATGCTCTATAAATTATTTGAATGGACTTTTAAGAAGAGATATAATGAGGGAATAGGCTTGTAATTTAAATTTCATTAAAGAACTATTAGCAGCTCCATCAAATAAAGATGTTGTGCAATGCCTATGTGGAAATTTAGTTTGTATAGCATAAATAACAAAATTAGTTTGTCAAAACACAAAAAAGCAATGAACTACAGAGCAGAGGTGTCTGACAATAATGTCATTTAGACAGATCCAAAGTTCTTATTCTAGAACCAAAAAGCATTTTTGCGGCACATGTAAAGGTGTGTACGCTGTGTCCTTCAGCGTGAACAATATGTAGATAAGTAAGAATACGGCTAAGGTCTATGGTATTTTGTATGCTATAAGTAGTAAGAACACAACTAACCTTGTCCATCAACCAGAACGCAATTTTTTGTCACCAACTAAAGCTTGGTCGTGACTTTCAGCATAAGCAACACATTTTTCTAACCACCTTCTGTTGGTCAGTGTGTGAACAGTGTCACCCATTTGCCAGTCTTCGTCCCTTTTCCTACACAGTACTAAGACAAGGCACACATTTGTATGCCAAATGCTTTAATAAAAAAAAAAAACTTAAAGTTTGTTGAACGGGTAACAAGTTTAAGACTCCTAATAGGAACATACTTAATCAAATCCGACACCACCATCTTCAACAGGAATGCAGAATGTTGGCATTCCACTAACCTGCACGGAAAAAAAAACCATATGTTTAACAGAATAACCTCAGGGCAGAGAGTTGGCATTTTATCACAAAAAGAGAGGTATAAGAATCTTAGCTTGACAAAAAATAAGCTTCCAATAAATTTTAATCATTTATTCATAGCTAGGTTATTCTAACTCAAATTTGTAATACAAATTCTTGGCCATTGTTCCAATAGACAGAGAAAGAAGATAAAGGTAGTCATTTTTAATGCCAACTCAGAAACTTCTAAACCATGGAACTACATTGAATTAATGGTTAAGAATTTGTAGCATAAATTTGAGTTAAAATTTTGTCACAATAGCTTGACCTTTACTTTTTCTAGATACTGGCACTCTAGTTTGCTCAATCTTCAGATCCTCATTATTATATGCCTTCTTTGTGTAAAGTGAATATTTTCTGTCTCACTCTTGTAAAACATTCCAAAAAGGATTTTCCATTAATATGGATTCTGACAAATGCTATACAAAAATTCGAAGTATACATAATTAAGAATAAGAGGATTTAGTCACCTTCAGAATAGGATGGGAAAGACAAGGAGATTTACTAGAAGTGAACAAGCTGTTCACAAAAAAGAAAGACCAGCCCTAGATAACCAAAGGATCCATACAAAATGTGGCATGCGCAGAGACATTGTTCAAAACTAGAACAACAAAACAAAGAGTAAGATTTTCAGAATTTCTTATCAAAAGAATAAATAGATCAGTTGTTAGACAACAAACCCTTTCAATAAGGCAGGAAGTGATATAACGTTTTACTGTAGGCCCAAAATACAGAGTTTTACAGTATATCTTGAGAAATAATTATAACCCTCAATTAATTTATGGAGATAAACTGTACTAATTTCTAATAATCAGAATTGCAGTTTTTAGTGAATGGAGTTTTCACATTTTTCTTTATATGAAAAAGGTTAATTTAATTTGCGACAAGCACTTAATTATTTCCTGAGTATGTTCCACACACAGACTATTATAATTATGTCCTTAATCTAGCTGAAAAGTAAAGTATTTTAGTTTTCAGGTGCCCAATGCGAAATTGAAATGTTACAACTTGCAAAATATAACTCAAGAAACTCACTCATTGTCCGGACAGAATATTGGTGATGCAGGGAACATAGGCAAACACACATATTCAATGAATATATATCATGCATGCAACCTTTTCTGAGAACACTATTTTCATATGATGAGAAAATCATTGTCATTGACTTATCCTGACTAAGAAATATATCTTATTAAATTGGAATCCATTCTCCGAAGAAGAAATAAAGTCCTAGAATTAAAAGACGATGAATATGAGTTAAAGGGAACTGTATAACATACATCTTCTCCAATGGTAACAGCCTCAGGGAAGAGTCTATGAATCAAATCATTGACCAGCATCAGATAAACAACAGCATCCACATCAGTTGCAAATCCAAAGTACTTGCCATCTGCAACACCAAACAAATCAAAGAGCCATTGTAAAAGCAGTAGGCCAAATAATGTAGTTGTTAAAAATACAAGCTGTTGCAATTCAAGCTTCATGTAGATATGATGCAGTAGTATTTTCACCATCTCTGATAATAATGTGTGAGAAGTTTTTATGCTATTTTTAGAATAATATGCAAGAATAGATCTTTTCAAATGACAGAAAAGAATTGGCAGTATAAGTGGTTTCTGATTGGAGGAAGAAACAACTACTTTCAGTTTCGCAAAAGAAAGTATAGAGATGAACTCAACTCTTGCTCAGTATACCAGCATAGATTCATTACACTGCTATTTAACATCTTAGGCTGTTGAAAAGTTGGATCAACATAGTATAAGAACAGGACACACTGTTCCAACAGTTAAAACACCAAAACTATCCAGCCACTGATGAGACCCACAACTCTGGGCATGTAAGGCCAAGTCAAGGACGTTGAAATTATTGCTAAACCATTAGCAATCAGCTTAAGATGCTAAATGTTTGTTTGACAGTTATTAAGATTAAAAGTTCAATATAAACTTATATACCAATATGGCATGTGACGATATGGTTTCCCTAAACTAATTACAGAAACTGAGTATTATTTGATTCCATTCCTCTCACTGGGCACAAATTCACAACCTTCACAATTAAATTCTGAAAACGTAAGCAAGTCATTATACCTCATCGGAAAGACAAGGATTAATTTCTAGAAGCACTAAAATAATACCTGCAATCCGTGGTGAGTATACATCATTGAAGTTACACCATCAAACCTGAAACCATCAAACTTATATTCTTCCAACCACCATCTTGCATTTGAAAGAAGAAACCTTAATACCTATATAAGAAGGAGAGAATTAATTCCAACTAACTGTAGCATGTAGTAGAAAAACAAGGAAAAGCTTCACCAGTGTGATATATCTGCAAAAAGCACATATGATGGAACCACCTCTTCAATTAACTCAATCCAATCACAACACACAAGAGCAGAAATGAAAGTAACACACAACCTGATAAAACTGACTGTTATTATTGTATACTGAAAGAAATAGCAACATCAAGAAAGAGTGACCACAGATCAATCCCCAGCAATTCGAGCTGGGAGCCTCCCAAAATAATACCTATAAGAATTTACTTGATACCTCCTTTACCACTCTCTAGCTATTTATACCCAAATACTTACTAAACTAACCTTACTCTGTTAAACTTTATTCTATCCAGCCACTTGCATGCAGAATCCCATAACAAACTCTCACTCACACTCATTACCCCTTAGTGCTCTTTTTACGACCCCTTGACTTATAGACCATATTAATGGGAGGTGGTCTATCAACATACTTCCCAGCTTCCATAGTTGAAAAGGCAAGAATCCCACATCCAATGCTAACCCCTTGATCCAGAATGGAAATAATGACTATCCAACATGTTCAGCTCATCCAAAACATTGTTAGAAGCATGGCTGCATTCAATGAACATTAGCAGTCAAATATAAGAATGAAACAAGATAACAAGCAAATAAATCACATAATATCACAAAATGACTCAAAGGAACCTGTAATTTATGCTAAAAACATCTGAACAGGAAAATTTCTAAATAAGTTTGCAATTGTATCAAACTACTAAATTTCATAACATCAGAGTTTAGAAAAAGAATAGGTTGAATGGTTAAGAAGTAATAGATATCATATCAAACAATTGGAACATGCCATAATGAACTTACAAATTGATGCATCAAGATAAGGGGAATCACCAGACAAAACTATAAGCAGTTTGGGTATCTTTCACAAGCCACTTCATTCAGATAAGAAAATCAAAATTGTAAGAATGACTGTTGACTTCTGTTAGAGTTTAAATACTATCATTACGGCCCTCAAAATTTTGGGATCGATAGTTTCTCACAAACTTATAAATATTATTGGAGTTTGTAGTTAGAACATTTTAAAAACAACTAGAATAATGATAGTGGTGGTGGGTGATATTATATTGGTGGGCTGGTGATGATGATAAGGCAGGTGGTTGTGTGGTGTTATTGTGGTGGTAATGCTTCTGGTGGTTAAGTGTGTGTGATGGTAGTCATATGTAGTGTGATTTGGTTTAGATAAAATCATAAAAATGGCCTCTTGCTCCATTCAATAAAATGACTATAAAAGTGTTAATAAAAACAAACAAACAAAAAGTACCTTAATTACATCTGTAAAGATATATTCAAACTCTAGATGGAAAAACAAGCAAGCCCTATTACTGATTGGCATAAAGAGCACCCTGATAATATATGGATTCTGTTTTGACCTTATATCTAGACAAAAACAAGACAACTTTCATTGATCTTATAAGCCATTTCAACACTTCTAGAATTTATCTTAATAAAGTCTTACCTTGCCTATGTTTTGTTTATTGGAAATCCATTTTAATGAGGGAATTAACTTACATGCTTACATGACAATGAATATAAATTCATGAGCCCTATCCTCAAGAACTATAAAGTCACCAATGACGATAAATGATAAGTGGCATTTTAAATACTATTCCAATTTGTAGTCCATCCAAGGTCTACAAACATTTGCGACTAACCAAGACGAAAGTTTCATGGCTTTTAAGCATCTGTTGCACTACTAAACAAAGAAATAGAGCTTACAAGAATAACAGACAAGCACCACATATATTGCATGAGTTCAATTCCAAGAACAAACAGCAGCACAAAAAATGAATTAGTGTAATACGGTAACTTATGGTTCTCATAACAAAGGATGGTCACAATCATGATCTGAAGATTAAGTTAAAAAAATTTAGTACAATCCAACAATTTGAGTTATACCTTTATATCCAAAAGTTTGTTTCACATATACATTAAAAAATTATGGAAAGCAAAGATAATATTTTTTATTTTTGTTTTTAGATTTTACAAAAAAAAAAAAAATTGTTTTTATATATATATATATATATATTCAGAAATTGTTTATTAGAACATTTTAACCAAACACATTTTTCTTAAATTTTTTGTATATCCCTTGTTTCTAGAAACAGATAATTATATTGCAATTCTAAGTAAAAAAGGCCCTATTTTTTTCCTTGAATTTAATTATTACCTATGAACAATATCCATGAGAACAAGCAGGCCTAATTCATGAGCTTTATCAATCAATGACTTCAGACCATCAGGGGTTCCACAATGGCTGCTGGGTGCAAAAAAAATTGTCACGTGGTACCTGTATCATATGAAAGCATGATTAAATACACTTAAATATATATAAGCTTATTCGAAACAAGAAAGTACCCAAAGCTTGCATAATATGAATGCTCTTGGATAGCCATTAGCTGAACAGTAGCCAAGTTTTTTGATGCGTGGAAGCACATCATCTCTAAAATTGGCGTACATCTCATTGTTGATAATATTGTGAGAAGGAAAAAACATTGATAACACCACACATAAAACAGAACAGCAAAAAATGAGAACTTAAAGGAAGGCTGTGGCCCCTATTTCCCTACATTGATAATTTAAATCTCATAATAAAATTTAACAAAATATTACAACCATATTAGCAAATTAGAAAATTTGATGCAGTGAAAGGAGCAAGACACTAGAAGGGTCATATGGTAAATATTTGACTCCTAATTAAAAGAGAAAGTTGATAACTGAAATTAGATTGATGCATTATGATAAGTTAATCATCTTTTAATGACACTTTAACAAAAGGATCTAAGACAAATAAATCATTCTCTCTGATTCTTGTTATAGCTATCCCAACTATCCACACCTTGGATTAAGCACCTCATTCACAAAAATCTTTTCAAAGTTGAAGAATGTCAAAGTTTCTGACAGGATGCAAAAGAGGCATAACACTACTAAAGTTTATAAAATTTGATCATTTACATATAGTATTTTCCTTTTTGCTCTACGGATTTTTTTTTTTTTTGGTTATTAAAACAGGTATGATGATAGTTAAGGTTTTCATGTTGTTAGCTTATAGTCAATTGCTTTCCACCTAATAGGGCATCTATATCTGCAAGTTGATTGGAACCTAGAATACTTCCAACTTGGATTTCAATAAAATGGGATGCAAGGCCTGTATTTCTCTTCCTCAAAGAATGCCTTATGTCAGTCATAGATGCTTCCTCTTACGAGTTTATGCAAGCTTAATTTAGATTGGTTTTGTTATGCAGCCCAACTCACCATCATGCAGTGCATGATCACCACAAAACCACTTTACTTGTAAACTTCTAACACAAGCTTAACACGCCTTTTAAGATGCGATCCTACATACTGTAGCATTCAAGTATACATCAAAAAACAAGATCCAGCAGTTTTGACATTGAGGACTTAAAGCTAACATATAGCAAGCACTAGAAGCATTGAGTAATAGTTAGGAGAATGAAGGAGATTCACACTGTGCTACTCATTCCAACATGTGCCTCATAAATTCTAAGTGATTTTGGCCACTTAGGTTGAGGATGTTGAAACTCAATACTTTTCCTACAAAAAAGATTGAACATTAACAATATAAGGAGTAGCAGATATAAATGAACTTGCATCTTCCAGTTCATCATATCGAGTGTTTAATGAACTTTATACAAATAGCATCTGCTAGTTCATCTAAGAACATATATGGCAACCCATATACTAAAAATAGAAAATTCACTGATGATACAATCTTAAGTTTAACATAGTGCATCTCTACAGGTGTCAATATTATGGTATGGTAAGAGTTCCGTGTAATATAGCATACTCAAAATTACACAATTATTTAAAAATTATACATAAATCCTTCCTAATGTTATTGCTGAATTTGAAGTCACTCTTGCTTTTATACTAAAGATTCTTAGACATGCCTAAATCGTAAATAGAAATGTTTTAGCAAACCTAGAGAAATAAAAGATTGCAGAACCATACCTCTTCTGGTGGATCATAGTATATACCATTGTATGGGATTTCACTTGGAGCTTGTACAGAGAACTTGATCCAAGCAGGTATGGAGTCTTTAATGCCAGATGGTGTCTCCATTCGAATCTACAAATTAAAAGATAGAGAAGAAAGTAAATTTTAAGAGCATAACCACCAGAGTTCTAGTTACAAGATAATTGACACAATTAAAGGAGCCGAAAAGAATAAGAAAAGGTAAGAGAACATGCATCAAGCCATAGAACAAGACAATGAGTTAGTTATGTACTAAACCATACTGAGTACCTACCTAAAATGTACATGTAACAATTAGAAAGAAAAATATCAAAATATATCAAAACCATAGCTATCTATCCCTTATACTCCCAGGTTTGATTAAAAAAATGGTAGCAAGCATCAAGATCAGAACGTATGAGAACTGTTATGAGTTTAAATATTATAGTTGGTCCTTTCCCTATTAGCTGATACTTTTGAAATTATGGTTACTCCACAAGAAACTTTCCGTTGGAGAAGGGAAATCATAGAAAATATTTGTGCAGACTATGAACTCATTTTGCAAAAGCTGAGATCACTGGGAGAACTTATTAGAAGCAATTCTGCAACTTAAACTACAGTTCTTATTAATCTAGACCAATACTAGAGAAATTATTTCTGCAACTAAAATAGTAAATAAAAATTTCAATTATGAGGGAAGAAACACATTTGTATGCTGCGAGGAAAGAAGAGGAAAAGGAAAACCAAAGCACAAACCCATTTGTAGCAATAAAAACAATTTTAGAGCCAAACTAAAACTTTCCCCAAATAAAATGTTACGTTCACACGAGAACCATGGGGAATTGGTGGTGAACCATCAGCATTGTTAGGCAAAAAGATCTCCCAGATCCCAAACTCATTCTGCTCACAGATCAAAGGTGAATTTTATATGTTATTGAAACAATTCATACAAATGTCAAGAAAAAAATAAAAAACTACAAGAAGAAAATATAACTGCAAGTGATGCCTGGCATCATCATCATCACCAAGTTATAATAACCTAGTTATTGGCTTTCTCCTAACCATGAACTAGCATTATGAGGCAACAATCAACCAGTTGTCCATAGTATATTGTTATAATTATGGGTGCTTCATTCTTGGTATCCTATCTCAAACAGACAGAATTGAACCAAGGTCGAATATGCATATAATGCCAATTCAAATGTCTAAGCTGAATTTAAGCTTGATTTATTTTTGAGCCGAAATACTCTGTTGGGCCCTTAACTATTAACTTAAGTATTTAGGTTAAGTGGTTAACTAACATAGTATTAGAGCTATGTTGACCAAGTGCTCCTGTGTTAAAATCCACTTATTGTGTTAATTAAATCATAGCATGTTGTGTATGCAGAAATTGTTGTATTTATTGTTGTCATCTGTAGTTATGGTTAATTAATGAATAACCTAGATGAATGTTTAGCAACTGGGAAGTGCAAAGAACCCTCAAACACTGGAGATCTAGCAACAAAAAAGATTGATTCCTCTCCATTTCTAATTCAAAAACTCCCAGGCTATATTGAACCTTAGTATCTTCATAGAGGACTCAAGAAGGACAGCACCAACAACTTTAGATGAATTAGTAAAAACAACCTTTACTTATAAGCTTAATCTTTTGGGTTAAACTGTTATCTAAATGGTACCCAAGCCAATCTTATATTTGAACCCTGCTATTAAATTAATTAAATAATGATATGCTGTGTTTATGGTTATGATTACGTTCCTAGTAATGTCTGGTCAGGCAGTTAGAAAGCTGCATACATTTAAATGCAACAGAGGCAACATAGTGGAATAAAATTCGTCAGAGAATTTTTTAGAAAAACATGCAGTAGTTAAAGTAATTCGCACTAGACCAAATTTAAGATTACCAACTCAATCATGTAAAGCGGTAACACAAGGTATTTTTTTTTTTTTAATTTTCTTTTTCTTTAAGTAACCTGGAGCATCTTTTCCAGTGAGAATTCTGAAATAAATCTAACAAAGTAACAGACTTAGCTCTATCTAACAAAGTAACCTTAGTAAAACAATTTATTCTATCTTTAGACTGCTTCATAAAATACATAGTTTCTTCCCAAAAAAAGAAAGACTTCATATAAAGCAAAGTTTGGCTTTATTTTTCTGTCCAGGATGAAAATTTCAACTCACAATGTCAGTGCAATTAGAAGAGCCAATTTGCAGCTAGAACTCTGATTTACTAAAGCAAAGATAACATACCCGGGTCACGATATCTGCATTGGGATTCCAGTTATTGAAGTCTCCAATCAAAGCTGCTGACTAAAAGAGTAAGCAATTACTACATAAGACAACAAATAAACAGTAACACTAGATTTTACACGTCTATTACTAGTATTTATTCAAAATAATCCAATAAGTGCACAAGTTTTAGGAAAAGCTAGTGATGAAGGCATGTTTGACATTTGAAACCATATACATGGTCCAGTTATCAGTAATTACCACCAGAAGGAGTAAACTTGAAAGGGATAAGAGCAGATAGAATAAATAAAAACTGTCCATGTTTGAAGATCAAGTCAAAAAGGTCACAAGCAGCATACATATAATCTACCACTTTTAGTACAAGAGTATTGAAGAGCCTTTTCTTTTTCTTAAATGAGAGATTAAAAAGTACTGAAGAGGCTTGACTTCATTCTTCTATTTTTATGCATCAATATAAAAAAAAAAATTAACATAAATTACAGGAGCATTATCATGACAGGAAAATAAATGTTTTCACAATAGAGGCATAAAGATTTAATGGATCATAATAACAACATAAACCTGGATAGATTATCATCACATTGAAAAATTGTTAGCCCACATAAAACCATCTTGGTCAAGAGGAAATGAGATCAAACAGTTAAATCCTGGAGTAAAAGAATCAAACAAACCTTAGCTCTCAGCACCCGCTCTCTATAAGTTATACCTGTGGCACTGCAGAACCAATAGGGACAATATTCAGCAACCACAATTTCTAATCTTTTAATTACTTTTTAAGTAGATAAAACTTGATTGGAACAAAAAGGGACCACATAAAATTTTGATTAGAACTCAATTTCAATTTCAGAAAACAATATGCACAACTAGAAAAATACCCACAAAGAGAAGATGACACCTGAAAACGAAGTAGAAGACAACTATGAGCTAATAAACCACATAGAAGTGCCACCAAAAAGAAGAAAGATAAACTGGTTCTATAGGCCGGCACAAATTTTCACCCCAGCTTGCATTGCTGATCAATACTTGATAAACCTACATGCTATTTCCTAAATTTGCAAAAATATAAAAGTATTAGTAATAACAAAACCACAGATGATATCCCTATATGAACATGATAGACCTCCCATTAAAAATGTCTATCAATACAAAGGGCATAAGGGGCATTTGGGGCAGTAAGTCGTTGGGAGTGTGAGGTGCATGTTTGTTGGGAGAATTGGTCACTACTGTCACATGTTGGTGGGGAATCAAAGTTAGTGGAGGGAATATGTTAATTAAGGAAATAGTATAAATAGAGAGGTCAGTTTTAGGGAAGGATACGAATGTATTTTGGAGTCATTGAGGGAGGCCCCCAACTCCTCGAATTGCTGAGAACTATCTGTTTTTGAGTTCCAATTGTGTAGTTTTCTCTAATTTCATTCTCTAGAAATATAATCCAGTTTAGCCTTGATTGGGTGAACTCTTTTCTCAGCTATTTTGGGTCGTTTGTGCTGTTTTGTGGTTGTTGCAGGGAGTCCTATCAGAACACAAAAGGAATGCAAGCGCAGGCCTCTCTATCTTATGGCCAGAATCTGTCACATTTTTAATCCATGGAACAGCTTGCATTGGCTTGAGCTTAGTCAAAGCAGACTCCAGGAAAAGTAGGACATATCTGTTGACAATGGCCCAAGCAACAAAGCTACAATGGCCACAATTGTAATCAGTAATGCCAGCTGATGAAGTTTGAAAATATTAATTCAAACTCCAGTTTCACCACAGTTTATATAGGTTAAGATGCAAATACTTGATGAAGAATTTTCTATCTTGTGTTCTCTACATAGCATGAGTATTACCTCTATATATTTATTTCACCTTATAATTAATTATTTATTATTTGCATCAAAAAAAGAGTAATACACATAATAGCACATTGCACCGTGATCACACACAAAGTTACAATCTTATATTTAACCCATAAAGATACTAAAGATAGAATAATCAAGGAAATCAACCTGTAGAAATTCAAAAGGTGTGATACCTGTGCATGAAGCCTAACTTTTCATAGCCACGAGAAAACAACTCCAAACCACCTCCATACCTGTCAATATCCTCACGCATTTTTTTGTATTGTCCATACTTGCAATTGGAACAAGACTTTCTCCAACCTCAGACATTAAATCAAGAAAGTGACAGAAACAGGAAAATAATCCATTAATGAATAAAGGTTTATTCACAACAAAATAATAAAAAGGTTTACTAAGAATAAAATAATCAGATTACAAAAGTCTGTATCATAAATCTATCTTAGAGTCGAAACATTTTGGATGATAAATCTTTAAGCACACACAAATATAGACACACAGAAGGAGTGTGCACAAGAGAATTTTGTATCCATGTGAGTGAAGTGTGTGCTAGATTTTTGTGTGAGTTAAAACTAGGGAAAATAAGGAGTTGTTGAAAAACTTAGTTTACTCCATTGTATGTCATATCAGAAACTATGATAGCAAGCTTTCATGAGGGAATATACTTATTAAACTTACAATTAAATTAGAAAAATCCCTATGAAGATTCCTGAATTTGTAATAGATTTAAGGGTTAAAAAGGGTTGTTGTTGTGTGATCAAAAACTGTCAAAAAACTTCAGAGCTCTTATGGATATGGGACTTGAATTCAAACATTATTATGAACTAAAGGTATTTATTTAACCATAGTATAAAAGGAAAAATAGAGCCATAGGTTGATTTGTTCAATCCGACATAAAAATTAGGGAGAAAAAACAAGAAGCATCATATTCGTAAGCAAGATATTTATGTTTATTAAGTACAAGCTAGGATGGAGGATAGACTTAAATTACTGCATTCTGCTAAACAGAAGTGAGGAAAGAACGTAAAAACACAATAGGAAGAAGCCCACTAAAACTGACCAGAATGCATCCATACAAATATCAACCAAGAAAAAGCAATTAATTTGCTCCTGTTACTTTTAGACCCTAGGTCACTGAGTCATTCAAACAAACTCTCAATGTTCATTGTGTAACAGAATAAAATATTATCTCACCTGTAATCAAGATGTTGACGAAAACCTATCAAAGTTAGATCTATCTCATATATTCTGTGCCCCTTACCAAGTGGAGGAAGGGACTCTGGTCTAACTTCAGTTTTACCTTCAGTTTCTTCAGTACTTACTTTCTCTTGTAAAGGAAAAGATGGCTTTACAAACGTGGAAGCAGGCACCGTCTCTTCAATCTCAACCTTCTCTTCATCTTCCATTTTAAGACGATCTACATCATGAAGTACCTAAAACAAGGAGTAATACTACACATACATCATTTTCATACAACATTTTCCATAAAATATTATGTGGCAAGATATGATTGGCTAATTTAAAGTTAAAATTAAACTTTCATCCAATCATATCTTGCCACATAATGTTGTATGAGAAATGTTATATGGGAATGATGTATGTGTAGTATTATTCTAAAACAAGAGCATTAAAGTGCAAGAAGCAACAGTGTTAAAATAAGCTCTCAGCAGAAAATTAACCTTTCATAAGAATATACAGAAAACAGATAAAAATGTGTATCGTTCACATAAAAGATAAGCAATGATACAATCCCTGTCATGACGCTTGAATGATGGTTATTCTAGTATAGTCAAGCCCACAATAAGCATGGCTCCCTATTTACAACAAGTACTCAATTGGTGCATGCAGATATTATAAGCTCTCTCACCTTAAGGAGCAGTCAAGTTATGCCATTACTGGAAAATTTTGTGGGGCAGTAATAATGGTAAAACTTTATGGGTTTTGGGATTTCAACAAAAGTGATGGGTATCTAAAGAAATTAATATTTCAATTTTCTTATATCTTCTTATATCTTAATGTCCGTTAAACATGACACTTTTGTACAAGCATAGTCATCTTAATATTGTACTATGTGTTAGTATATCATATGTTTGTACATACTGATGGAATACTTACATACTATTTATTATTCAGTACTTCTCTATCACCTTAAAAAAGAAAAAGAAGAACAAATAGAGTTGCCAAGCATTACATGCAGTAAACCCTTAAAATAAATTCAAGCACCAGGAAAAATTCATATATGTTGGGTGTACCTATTAGGTCATAGTCAATGTAACATGGAATTAAATTTTTCAAGCAAAGAAACACTATAACGACAAGGAAAATGAATATATACATGTTTGTACTAACCAAGGAATCGTACAACATTTCTTTTATAGGCATTTTCTAAAAAGTCTCAAATGCTACCCGCCTTAAGCATCCTCACTATGCGGTCCAAGAAGAAAAAAACGAAGCAAACCTTTATCAGTAGTTGTGTGACATCCTTCATTGTGCATACATACTCCTCTGTCAAATTTTCAACATAAACACCAGATTTGACATCTTCTCTTATCTGGAAGGAGAAGCAAAACAGGGTCAACGAAAACTGAATTTATGTAGATCTTTTACTGCATGTGAGTGCTTCTGTTACCTGAAGATTTCTTTGGCTTGGATCCAACAAATATGTGATTTGTTCATTGTAAATGTGCAATAATATGTGGATATATTAGGACATGCAACATTAAATTTCACAAGACCAAAAGGGGTATTGTCCAGTCACAAAATCTCAAGAAAAGAACAACAACATTGGTAATTTAGCTGCTTTTCAGCATGCTTGACTTGTTCCTACAAAGAAAGTAAAAGGGGTTAATATCATGAAAATGCAAAGGATTAATACCTCGACAAGTTGAATGTTGAATCCTAAAAAACTTGAACCTCACCTCATTTATGCGGGAAAAGAGCCACTCAAAAATACAAGGAGTTAAGCCTTGTTGATCACTTGATAAGTTTTCTTCCAACAAGGCGTTAGCTGGTCCCCACATGGTATAAGTCTTTCCGCTCCCTGTCTGGTGTAATCAATTTTTCAGATACATGAAGAAAGCTAATGGCATAATTACATGTAAAATAAAATATGAGTGGAGAGGAATCAAAAGCAAGATAAAAGTACCTGCCCATAGGCAAACACTGAATTGTTAAATCCAGCTAAAAAATTTTCAATGAGAGGGATTCCAACAAGCTGGAAAACATCCAGCCGCAAGACAAACCTATATTTGAGCACCTTATGGTGATAATGCAAATAGTCAAGTAGAAAGAGATAAATCCTGTGTCGAATCAATGTCAGCAACTGAATCAAATGTGAATGTCTGTCCATTGATTTTAAAAGCATCATTGCCAACTTTCTGTACTATCATCTCCCCTTCTTCCTCTTCCTTATTTACAGGTCGCATTCAGACTATCACCTAATCCACACCATCCAAACTAGAGACATTAGAATCTACTCAGTATACAGTTGGGCAGTAAAGCCACTTAATAACATTCAAGAATATCAGCAATATATAACCTAGTTATCCGGTTATTTTTAACCATGTACGCAAATTTCCAATTTCTCTCTCCCTTTTAATACAGAACCAGAAAAAAAAAAAAAAAACCTCAACAATTTCTCGCTTTTCCTCTCAGTAACAAAACAGAAGCTAAACAAAACTTTAAAATTTACATTTTCTCAAGCTTTAGTCACTTTTTCCCCAAATTCTCTCAAAATGTAAAAAAGATAATATCAAATAACCACTAAAAAGAAGAAGATCGAAACAATTACTTGAACACCCGAGTCGGGGAGCCCAACCATTATGTTCTTAGGAAGTGTATCAGTGGCAAGCTTGCGCTTGAGTGGATTGGGCGGGCGTGGGGGCAGCGGACTCTTCATCTTGGAAGATGCCGAAGAAGGTGGAAGAAGTGAGTTTAGATCTAACGGCAGAGCGTTTTCTTTGGATTATTTTTGCTTCCGCAATGACTTTAATTTTGAATTAGGGTTTGGAGACGACGAAGATGGCGACTCACTTGACTGAGTCTCTCTCAAGTGTTTCTTGGCTGCATGAAGTGCTTCATTCCGATCAGTAAACTAAAGAGAGAGAAGAGAGAGTAGGGTTTGTTAAATTGGGCAAGATTGCTAAGATTGAGGGCGTTGGAGACAAGAAGAGGAGAGGAGAGAGAAATGTACCCGTTAGAGAGAGTTTTGAATTTTTTACCCGTTAGTGATTATTCACATTTATTTATTTTTGCTTTGTTAAATGAGCTTAGGGTGAAAGAGCGATGAGAGTGTTTAATTTATGTTTTTAAATCTGGGTAATTAATTATCACCCCTGAATTTTAGTTTAATTCCCAAAATTACCACAATAGTTTGGGGTGCGTTTAGTTCAATATTTCTACCCATATTCCCAATCCTATTCCCTAAATATTGTTTGGCACATTATTTGAGAAATACTAGTGTATTTTTTAATTACTTTAGACCCCTTAAGTGTATTAATTTCATTAAATATCCTAACTTACCCATACTTAGAGATGTATACGAGCTGAGCCGAGCCGAGTATTTTGATACTCGAGTTTGGCTCGTGATAAACAGTATTGAGCTCGAGGTCGATCGAGCTTTAGTATTCATGTTCGAGCTCGAGAGCTCAATACTGTAAAAGTGTACTCGAGCTCAGTCAATTCTTTGCGACCAAGACCACCCCTGACCCCACATGACACCTGCCCATTTATGTACCCTTGGTTTGTCTTTTCTCTTGCTTGTTTCAAACAAATGGCAGTAGCCAAAACCAAGAAACCTGACAGTATATCTTAATATAAATTTAGTTTTTATTTCATATTGAGAGAATGCCACAGAATCCTCCTTGGGTTATACTAAAATATTATATTTTCTCTCTCACCTTATTTTCTCTTTCGTCCTTTCACTGGCTATCACCTCATTTTCTCTTTCTTCTTTTCACCTATCACCTCATTTTGTCACCTCATCTCTTTTTTTCTCTCCTTCTCCCCGTCCTCTTCTCTTCCTGCCTTATTCCCTTCTCTTTTCTTACTTCTTCAAATCTTCTCCTTCGTCTTTTTTTCTTTTCTTTCTCCCCATTCTCTTCTCTTTCTTCTTTACTTCTTCCATATTCTCTTCCCTATTCTCACCTCCTATTCTCTTTCTTCTTCTGCTCCTTCAGATTTTCTCTTTCATTATTTTTCTTTCACATTCTAAGCTTGAATGGAACTGAGGATGAATGAAGGTGAAAGAGAAGATGAATGAAGTTTGATTTTTGAAGGTGAAAGAGAAGATGAATGAAGTTGGATTTTTGAAGCCGAAAGAAAAAATCCCAAATGGGTTTTGAGTTTTTGTTTGAGCTTTGAAATGGGTTTATTGTTTTTGTCTGGGAATGGGTCATGGCCTCATGGGTGTTGTTTGTAATGTTGACAACTTAAAAATAAAACTTTTAAAATCTTACAAATTAGCCCCCAAAGCTCGTTTAAGCTCGCGAGCTCCACGAGCCGAGCTCAACTCGGATCGAACTCGGCTCGTTACTGTTCACGAGCTGCTCGAGCTCGAGCTTGACTCGACTGGTTTCGAGTCGAACTCGAGCTTACGACGAGCTGAGCTCGAGTAGCTCGCGAGCTACTCGGCTCATGTCTCATCCCTACCCATACTTGCCAGATTCTGACAACCACCGTCGATGGTAGCCGGAATCTGTCACAACGGCTTACACCATGATCGAAAATGGCAGGTTATTTTTCCGGCTAGATCCATTGTGGATCTAGTCGGAAAAGGCCAGATCTGGTTATCAACGATGACCAAAGAAATGGCAAAGATGGACCTTTGCGGTAGTCGACGGCCACATCTGGTTATAGATCTAGCCTTTTTCGACCAGATCCGTGGTGGATTTGGCCGGAAAAGGCTATATCGATGCGTTACGACACTAATCCAACCGGTCTATGTCATAACGCAATTTTCCACCCAGATTTCGGCGATGGTGGCTAGAATCTTGCACTGCGGGTGGTAGGCGTGTTTTTGTCATTTTAGACAATTTTTATATATTGGGGTGTTTAATTAAATTAGCAAACCTGGGGGTTTTTTAGAAATTTTTAAATTTTACCTCGTAATACTCCCTTATTCAACTACCAAATATTATTCTCAAAATCCTATCCAAAATAATAAACCAAACACACTATTAATTTCGCCGATCTCCTGTACAAAGTGCAAAGCTAATATAAGGGGTTTAATTATCTACCCCGTTAAGGTATTACAAATGTTGAGCATACCCAAGATTTTTTGAAAGTATTATATACCTCCCTAGATTATCGTTTCCCCCCTTAAAATTTCATTTGCCCCATGCCATTATCATTCACCCTTCAAATGAGTGTTGGATCTGGAGCGTTTTGATGGAGTTTGGACAAATATGACGTGTCGTGCAACCAATGTCCTACTTTGATTAGCTCCACTGTCCTGATTTCCTTTTAATTGTAGAACCTAAGTATGTCCCACTTTGATCAGTTCTACGGTCCTGATTTCATTTTAATTATAGTTACTAATCACTTTATCCGTGCCTACACATATTTTAGGGCTTGAAAAATCAAGCTCAGGCTAAGGGCATACCAGGGCTTATAAAAGTTTGTTCCCCCTAAAAATTACAGGTATAGATAACTCTCTAAAATCTTGGGCTCGAGCTAGAAATTTTTTAATGTAACCCCGTGCCTAACCCAGGCAAGCCTGACTTGGGCATAGGTATTTTCATCCCTATTTGATAGGAAAAATTGGATGAGTAGATATAGGGAAGTGATTTTTAACTCCTATTCAATTGATTAGTGTCCCCCATTGCTAAAGAGAAAATTTAGCTGCCGGCCATCGCAAGTTTCGATTTAAGAAAATGGACTTGAAACTATTTTTCATTTTTTTTTTTAATTTAGAGAAGATGACGTGGCATAGTTAGGAATAATTAAACACGTAAAATGGGTTAAAATGAAAAGATTAAAACATATGTGGGCCAAATCAGATATAATGAAAGTTTTTAAAATTTGAAATTTCTCAAAACAAGCCCCACTATTCACCTCGCTTAATCGAAATTCATTAAGGCAAAAAGCGATTTCTTGAACCAAAGGGAGACGTGATTTTTTCGATCGAACCTGCACAAATTTGCACCCTAAAATCAATTTCATCAATTTCTTGAACCCTAAACCGAATACAGTTGTGATTTTTGGTGATATAGTCGCGATTTCCAATCGATTTGTTGAACCCTAAAATCAATTTCCTTAACCCTAAATGG
This sequence comes from Pistacia vera, assembly GCF_008641045.1. Classification (NCBI taxonomy): domain Eukaryota; kingdom Viridiplantae; phylum Streptophyta; class Magnoliopsida; order Sapindales; family Anacardiaceae; genus Pistacia; species Pistacia vera. Next base: position 238,311 of record NW_022196281.1, on the reverse strand, counting down.
AATCTGTGCGATTTCCGGCGATACAGTCCAAATTTTTGATCGAAACTGCAAACTTTGACACCAAATTCAATCCAAAACCATGGCTGACACTCACAATGAGGAGGAAAACCCAACGCCACTTCGAATCCTAGATTCCGGTGGCACAAGCAGTTCAATGGTTGCTCCGGTGGATCATCTGATCAATGAAGGTGGTCTACACGTAGAGGAGACGCCTGCGGCACAAGATCAGAGGGAAGAGCCGGCAAAAGGTTCTAAAGACGAAGAGTCAGGCTAGAATTCAGGCCATGAGGAGGATTCCGACGATAATTTAGGCTAGGAGGAGTTGTCCGAGGATTCAGGCGACGAGGAGGAGGCCGGCGAAGAAAGGGTTCGTTGTTTGGGAATATTACTTGTACTGTCGCTTAAGCGATCATTTGTATCGCTTGAGTGATTAATCTGTTTTACTCATGATCGCTTAAGCGATTGATTCAGTTTACTCTTGGTCGCTTAAGCGATTTCAGATCGCTTAAGCGATCTTGTCGAGGCAGAATCACAGATATAATAAGCGATCTTTTGTATCGCTTAAGAGATTCTCAGTTTAATCTTGGTCGATCTTGCACGAGGTAGAGTCAAGATCTCTTAAGCAATCCGAAATCGCTTAAGCGACTATAGTGGTAATTATTTGTTGCTGATATTTTGTTTATTAGTTGTTTTGGTTTATTTTTGTTATTGACATTTTGTTTATATCGATTGTGCAGATTGTGCGGACTGTAAACTGTAGAGACTATGAGTTGGAGCCTATAAGTGAGGAGGTACCCTACTTCCCTGTAAGGGTGATGGTGAGGTCAAGTTGGGATGTTTTTGACAGAATAAGGGCCATTTTAGCTAGAATGAGGCGTGGTGAAAGAGATTTCGGTCGCACTTGTTTCGGTCAGTTTTTAAGAATCGGAACAAATTGGAAAAAGGCATTTTGGGGGCAGGGAGTGCATTACATGTTGCTGCACTCAGTAAAATGCAACAAAAAAATGAAATGTGGTTCGTGGTGGACGGAAAGCCACTACGGTCTGGGATGATGGAGTATGCCTTGGTGACGGGCTTAGGATGCGGGGAAGTGCCAAATAAGGCAGAGGTAGACGCAATAAGGACGAGTCCGGGACCCATAAGGTTTCGTAATAAGGTTTTGCAGAGGGCAAAGTCTATTACAGGACAGGTTTTAGAGGAGAGGCTAGAAACAATTTGGTTTACTGATGGAGAGAAGATAAAAGTGTGCTTGCTATTGTTTTTACATTCTATCTTATTGGCTGGTGACTCAACAAAAGTTGTTGAGAAAGATTGGTTATTGTTTGCAAGCGACTTGGAGTTCTTTAATTCTTATCCGTGGGGACGGATATCATTTGAGCGAACCATCAAGAGCCTGAAAAAACCATACATGGCATTAAAGGATGCCGAATGGGGCGGAAAGGCTAAACCAAGCACGTATAATTTGTTTGGCTTCCCATGGGCAATACAGGTAAATATTAATAGCTCTTTGTTATATTTTTTATAATATATGTGTTTCAATTTGTATGGACTATTTTTTTACAATGTAGGCTTGGATGTACGAGGCCATCCTTGTGTTTGCTAAGGGGGGGACTATTTTTTTACAATGTAGGTTGGATGTACGAGGCCATCATTGTGTTCGCTAAGGGGGGGAGGGGGGGGGGGGGGGGGGGGGGGGGGGGGGGAGGGAGGGCAACAGTCCGGATGTGGAACAGGAATTTCCTAGGAGTTTGCGGTGGCATGTCCAAAGGTATACCCATTCAGATACGACCAAATAGACATTGAGATTCAAGCAGTTGGGGTAAGATTAAAGGATAAGCTTTTGAATATGTAGTTGCTTAAAATGTCGCTTAAATCTGATTGATTTTTTTCATATTGCAGGGAGTCGTCCATCCCTTTTCACCGCTATTGGGGCTGAAGCGGAAGAGGACTAGTCACATCTTTCAAAGCAATGGAGGATGAAAGGGATGAACGGATAGACGTCTGATGCAGGACCTAAAAGGGGTCACGCATGTACACAGTAGTTGTAGGGCATTGCTGACAACGTCGTTGATGCCGAAGATTATGAAGCTCCAATGGGCGGGAAGCGAGGATGAGGGGGGAAAGAGGGGAAGAGGTTCGTATGCCTCAGCAAACCGGTAAACAAGTACCGCTTTACCGAGACATCGGGTCGGGAGAATGAGGTTGTTGACCTCATAAACGGCCTGTTTAGGAGTTTTACACATAGCCGTTTATGCAAGGTTGACAAGATGGAAGAGTGGCATGAAAAGGGTGGAGGAGAAAGTGGATAAGCTGGGAGAGAAAGTTGGTATAGTGGAGGAGGAAGTTGGTGGAGAATTAAAGGCAGTGAAGTGCAAATTGGCTTGAAAAGAGAGAGCCGAAGAGCAAGTTTGTGAAACGCCTTACATGGTAGTGACACAAGTAAAGAAGAAGAAAATTAAGAAAAAAATGGAGGAAGAACCAGAAATGGAGGAGGTTGAGGAGGTTGCTGGAGGAAGTGGGGCTAGTGATAATGGAAGAGGGCGAGGGGGGAGGCGAAAGAAGCGGGGATGAAAAATTGAGGAAGGGGGAGGAAGTGGGCAAGGGAAATTGGACTCAAATGTCTATTTGTTAGGCCAATAGAGGAAAGAAAAAAACTCTTCTATGTATTACAATGGATCAGGAAGTAATGCCATATAAGTCTAAGACAGGGGATTATCCCCAGGAATGGTTTGAGAAGTTGTTGACGATGGGCAGTGGCTTGAGGACTCGGTGAGTTATTTTTGCTTAATTTTCCTTTTTTGCCTATGTTTTCCATACTTATTCGTGTGTTTTTATTGATGCAGATATCGATGAGATATTGGTACTGATGAGGCTACGACAGACTACTGATGGTGATCTGTTGTATCCAGACTATGTCATCACCGATGTGGCGTTTGGCCAAACACTTGTTTCGGCATATAGCAATTTAATTAAAAATGTCGTTGCTAGTGGTGCAGCAAAAGGACCGAAGTGAAAAAGATTGGCCCTAGTACAGTTGGACTGCATCCCTGATGATTTTCATTTTGATGACAGAATTATGCAATATATAACGGGGGATCAGCCCAAATATGGCCACGGTTAGGCCTTGTTAAAAGAGTGTACTGCATCATCCTCGTCAAAGAGATGCACTGGATAACAGTTATTGTGCATCTAAAGGAGAGGTTGCTGAAGATCCTTGACTACAAACCCACTATTGGTCGAGACAAGTAGTGGTCGAGTTGGAGCCACTGTCCAAGTTGTTCCCACGGTGTTGCGTGACAGCGGGGTGTTTGGGCACTTGGGTGATTAGGTACTAACCGGAAAATGGCCAATTAAGCGCTCCTACCGGCCCAATAAATGAGTCAAGGTAAATTTTGTATAAAACTAACTTACATAATACAATTGTTTATAAGTTTATCTAATGTAATGTCTTCTCTATTGTAGTGCTGAATGTAGGGCATATGCCGTGAAATTATTGAGTCGACATGACCAACACCCCGATGGACGGGTTGAATGACGAAACAATGAGAGACATGTCAGGAGGGCTGGGTTGTCGACTGCTTCCATGGGCAGATGGATCCATTTTGAGTGAGTAGAACCCAATAAAAAGGTATGAAAGTTGGACTTTGAATTTTGTCGTTTATGTGAGTGATGTTGATGTTGATTGTGATACTTGGGTTGTGGTGCTGATGCTGCATGTGTCATGCTTATATGGAGCTTTACCGAAAGACACGGACTGAGTGAACTTATCATCTACCACTCTGAACTTTTTTACGTGTTTTTTTTATTTATAAAAGTTGACGTGTCTGCAGGTGTGTGCCGAAAAATTTTGCTTGTTCCTGGCAAACAATGAGAGGAAACTTCTCAAAGGCTGGTTGGCAAGAAGAGGCATCTGTATAAAGGCTGCTGGAAAGGCATGGTACCAAACAATGATCTCAGAGAGGTTGCTGGTAAACAGAATTCGAAAACTTCTCAAAGGCTGGTTGGCAGGAGGAGGCATCTGCAATAAAGGGATTGTGCAAAGGTGTTAGTGACATTAAACCCTTTGGCATTAAAAAGTAAATTAAAGGGTAGGTATAGAAATCTTAGCTATGGCTCTTCTTGCGGCAGCCAAAAGCCTTGTGCCTGCAGACATTGTAAAGAATTGGATCTAACATTTGGGAGATATTTTTTTTTTTGTCATATAAGATATCTCATTAGCAGTTTGAGTTTATTAGTATTGTGTGATCATTTGCTTCACCCAAGTTGAAACAGTAATTTTAGCGTTTTGTTTCAATTGTGTATCACTACAATGTGGTGATGTACTAGTGTGATTATTTGATTCACCACAGTTGGGGCTAATGGTTAGCTTGTCCATATATTTCGATATTTGCCGCATCCCATGCTTATTTTTTATTTGTGTTTCGTAAAACAGGTTACGTTGATGTCCCTTATATTTTGATTTGTGATGAATTAGATTGATATAAAGAGTGATGTACAAATGTTTCCCAATCACACATTTCGAATTAATTAACTTAAAGAATGGCATGGTACCAAACAATTACGTATATGACTGACCAATATATCTCTTAAACGACCAAGACTTTTCCAGATATGATCGCTTAAGCGATCTCAAATCGCTTAAGCGACCAAGAGTCTATTACGAAGCATCGCTTAAGCGATAAATAAGATCGTTAAGCGATTACCTATCTGAGCAGATGTTCATTCTGCCTTGGCCAAGATCGCTTAAGCGATAAAAATCGTTAAGCGACAGAGACGTTTAGGAAGAATTGCTAAGCGATACATAAGATGTTTAAGCGATCATAGATCTGGGAAGATATTCATTCTGCCTCGGATAAGCGATCTCAGTGACCAGAGTATTTTAAAAAATCGCTCAAGCGATACAAATGGATCGCTTAAGCGATTATAGATCTGGGCAAATTCATTCTGCCTTGGCCTAGATCGCTTAAGCGATTTCTTGATCGCTTAAGCAATACAAATGGAAGCTTAAGTGATTTTCGATCTGGGCATCGCCGCGGGCTAGATCGCTTAAGCGATTACGATCGCTTAAGCGACCAGGTGTAAAAGCAAAGAATCGCTTAAGCGATATAGACAGATCTCTTAACCAACTATGTAAATACAGAGGATCGCTTAAGTGATCCTATGTATTCGGATATTATTTATTGTATTTTAGAGCATCGGTTAACCGATTAATGCTATGCTAAACATATAGGGTTTGCAAAGGTGTTCAGTAGACTATGACCGTTATTATATTTATATTAAACATATAGTTCTTTTACGTCAGTATGAAACATATAAGGAGTAGAATGTTTACGTCTATGCTAAACATACCGGGTTTACGATTCGTTCAGTAGACTATGACCGTTATTATATTTATATTAAACATATAGTTCTTTTACGTCAGTATGAAACATATAAGGTGTAGACTGTTTACGTCTATGCTAAACATATAGGGTTTGAAAAGGTGTTTAATGGACTATGACCATTATTATATTTATATTAAACATATAGTTCTTTAACGTCAGTATGAAACATGTAAGGTGTAGACTGTTTACGTCTATGCTAAACATATAGGGTTTGCAAAAGTGTTTAGTGGACTATGACCGTTATTATATTTATATTAAACATATAGTTCTTTTACGTTAGTATGAAACATGTAAGGTGTAGACTGTTTACGTCTATGCTAAACATATAGGGTTTGCAAAGGTGTTCAGTGGACCATGACCGTTATTATATTTCAAAGGTAACCATGGAATCTTAGTGAACATATGTTCTTCTTCTTTGTTCAGAACATAAAGGGTGCGTTTGGTTGAATATTTCTATAAATATTACAAATCCTTTTCCCAAGATATTTCTTTGTTTAATTATTTAAGAAATATTAGTATTTTTTTAAATAAATTTTAGACCCATTAACTGAATTAATTTCATTAATACTGCCTGAAAAAGTTTAAAAAGTAATAAAAACACCCCCACCAACCCAACTTCCCAGATTCCGGCACCACCGACGGTTACAAATGACCAAAAATGGTCAGTAATTCACAGTGGAACTGGCCAAAAAAGGCCACATTTGGCCATCATCGACTTTCAAAGAAATGGCCGACGTTGACGGTCAACGACGACCAAATCTTGGGCGTCGTTGACCGAAAACGACGGCCAGATGTCGACTTTTTCATCCGTCAACGGCCAGATCTGGTCGAGATTTGGCCGTGATCTGATCTTTTTCGGCCACATCTGTGGTCCATCTGGCCGGAAAAGGCCATATCGATGCCCTATCAGCCTGATCCAACTGCTATGCGTCGTAATGCCATTTCCCGGTAGGATTCCGACGGTAGTGGTCAGAATCTGGGAAGTTGGGTAGGTGGGGGTCTATTTGTTAAATTTTAAAATTTTTTGTTCGTCGATTAAGCGATCGTACTAAAAGGAACTTCGTTTACACATGGTCGCTTAAGCGATCGTAGATATCGCTTAAGCGATTCTTTTCTTTTTCACTTGGTCGATTAAGCGATTGTGGATCACTTAAGCGATCATGTGATCGGCAGAATCAAATCTGCCCAGGTGCATGATTGCTTAAGCGATCCGAGATATCGCTTAAGCGATTGTTGTCTTCTTGTCTTGGTCGATTAAGCGATCATATCTGCCCAGGTGCACGATCGCTTAAGCGATCCCTGATATCGCTTAAGCGATCCTGTTTGAAAAACCCTTTGTCGCTTAAGCGATATACTTAGTCGCTTAAGCGATCATGGGCAATATATACTTTCTAGCTTTTCTCCTGAATTTTGACAAACTAAAATTACCAACACGTATTAATTCCATACTTTCTCCTCAATTTGACAACCTAATTCCAAACTAAAATCACCTACAAATATTTAGGCCATGTAACAAGAAATATAAAGAATGACTTATTAAAGGTAACAATAAAATTTATAACATCAATAATTGAAAACAATAACTCATCAACGGTTGGCCTTCGCAACTCCCTGAATTTCATCCTTCTTCGAACCTAATTTTATGGATCTGCATGTGATTACTTCTGGCAACTGCTTCTCTTGTGGCCAGGTTGCTTGCAAATTGAGCACTTATTCATCTTCCGAGGAACCTCAGAGGTTGATGTAATACGCTTAACTCTTTTTCTCCCCTTTACTGTCTTCTTGAATGGCGAATGGATGATAATGTCAGCCAACTCTGGCGGCATTACCCACTGCTCTTCTGGAGGCACTGGATATATTGTTTCTGAATAAGCTAGCATGTAGTGATCTGCCATATAGAGAGGGGAGCAAAGTTCCATGTAAATTCTTGAACCAAAATCCGGCTTCCGTTGGTGTTTCAGTGCTGCTAGTGCATGAGGACAAGGTAAACGTTGAATGTCAAGCACTTTACAGCTGCAAGTTTTACTAACAAGGTTAACTAGGGCATCCGGACCATAGCCGCGCACAGTGAACTCTTGAGCATTAAGAGGATAGGCAAACAGTGCATTTGACAGTTCCATACGTTCTCGCAATAATTTTTCAGCTGACGGAACAAGGGTTGTAGTAAAATTATCTGACTCCGTACGACGCTCATGGAACCACCGTGACAATGTTCTTTGGATTGCATCAAAAAGTGCAACTATTGGAAACTCTCTTTCTATTAACAACTTCGAATTTATGGACTCAGCTATGTTCGTGGTCATGACATCAAACCTTCTTCCAGGAAAGTAAGCTCTACTCCATCTCTCGAAACCAACATCATGCTCAAGATACTTAGCAACTCTAACATCCTTCATTCGGATTTGCTGGAAGTGCTCCTCGAACTCATCAACCCGATAAGCTTTTGCTGCCATGTAGTATGTCTGAAGGAGGCCAACACACTTAAACTTTTATTTTATGTTCTCACCAAGGTACCTCATACAGAATCTGTGATGTGCTTGACGGTAAATAGTGGCAATCCCCTTCTTTATAGAGTTGTGCCTATCGGATATTATGCACAACTCGTCACTGTCAGGCACTATCGTAAGTAAAAGAAGAAAAAACAAAGTCCACGACTCATCATTCTCAGAGTCAACCACACACCATGCAACAGGATATGTGTGATTCTCGCTATCCTGTGCAGTGGCCACCAACAATGTACCTCCATACTTTCCCGTCAGAAAGCAACCATCAACAACCAACACCTTTCTCATGTTTACAAAACCCCGTATAGCAGAACCATAAGCAATAAAAAAATATTTAAACATCATATTCCTGTCCCACTTCAAAGTTGTCTTGCTACCTTGGTTTGTCAACTAAAGCATATAACGGTATGCTTCTAATATTTCGTACCCGTGCTCCGGCGTGCCCCTCATAAAATCTTGTGCATGTTGTCTCCCTTTCCAGCATTTTCAGTAACTAACAGCACATCCCAACTCTGTGCGCACAAGTCTCTGAATGTCTTTAGGAGATGGACCTTTCCCTTCAACGAACCGACTTTTGACAAATTGTCCAATAACATCAGCAGACGCTTGTCGATGCTTACTTGAAATGTGTCCCAAACCACATGTGTGTGCACAGGTATATGTGCTAAGAATAAATTTTTCCGACTCTGCCAACCTTCTACAATAAACCCGCCACTTGTACTTTTGGTCACGACATGCAACTGTCACAGCCAATGAATTTGACTTTTTGGTGATGAACTCAAAATTACCTCTCACGGCAACAAGTTTTAGCTTCCTCACCACTTCCTCTTTGTTGTCAAATAAATACCCTATGCGTAACTCCGATCCATCCGTAAAAACATGAGTTGATTCACTACTACCTCCAATTGCCCCCTCTAAACTTGCATAAACGACCATAGTGTTCTCTTCCTCACAATCTACGTCTTCTGCATAATCTGTATTTAAAGGAATCTCTACATCTGTGGGAACATGTACGAGGTCCTCCTCCTCAACATTTTCATTCTGCCCCCTATCACCAACCTCTTCTACAGTGTCCTCTTCACCACCCAATTCACCGTCTACTCTTGATTTTTCAACTAACAAATCAACGGCCTCGTAGTTCAAATTAAAACCAGGCAAATCTCCGCCTACTTCCTCGTTATCCCCTTCCTTTGAACCAACTTCCAATGGTTTTTCTACAAAAGAAACCCTTAAAATCGGCCTTGAACCATTATCGGCCACATCAATCATATATAACTTCACACTTTCGTCCGACTTTAATATAGCAGGAGGTACCTTATAATGTTCAGGAACTCTGCTTAAAACATACTTCACAATTATATCACTACGCGAGCAACTCAAATTACCTCTTTTAATTATTTCATCAATCAACTCATCAAAACTAACCTCTGTGCTCACAGCAATTGGTATAACTTCTTTGCTCTTCCCAATCCACTTCTAGCTACTTTCTTCCTCCACCCATTCACCAAAATATTTAACACCCAAAACAACTTGTCCCATGTGTGATAATAGCCAACTACCTGTAATGCAAGAAAAAAATATTCTTAAATGTTGTACTAAGGGTTCAAATATTTTAAAAAGAATCTGCACAGTCGCTTATATGGTCTGCTGTATCGTTTAAGCGATCATGGTTATTTATATTGGATCGCTTAAGCGATAACTTGATCGTTTAAGCGATCGAGTATAAATAACCATGATCGCTTAAGCGATTTATGCCATTTACTGATCGCTTAAGCAATCTGCTCCTATACACCATACTTTTACCAGATCGCTTAAGCGATCTTATGCCACATACCAAATCGCTTAAGCGATCTATCTACTACATTACCAGACCTACCAGATCACTTAAACGATACACTAGATCGCTTAAGTGATCCATCATACCCAGAACACTTTTTCAGTCATCTCCACCTACAATCGATCCATCATACCCAGAACAAATTTTCTACAAATTTCACTTCTTTCAACTTGATTTACGTCAAACACAACCCAACAACCTAAACAACTACATCAAAATCTAACCCAAATGCTATCCATTATTAAATCTTTGTAAATCTAAATATAAAATGTAAAGAGGAGATACACATACTTACATGAAATGTCAGGAGGAGGAGGAGGAGGAGGATGGGGATCTTTGGCGGAGAAGATGTTAATGGTGGAGGAAGAAGAAAGTGTTAATAGCAGAGGAACAAGAAGATATAGAGGAATGAGGAAGAAGAAGATGTAGAGGAAGGAAGAAGAAGAAGATGTAGATGAAGAAGAAGATGCAGACGAAGAAGAAGATGTAGACGAAGCTCAGAAGAAACAGCAACCAAGGTGGAGATATGTTAATGGCAGGAGGAAGAAGAAGGTGTTTGGGTTTGTTTGCAAGAATTTCAGGTTTTTGGGAATATAGTATAATTTTTAAAAGATTACATAATACTTCTTTAATCCTAATTAAGCACTAATCAAGTTTAATTACCCTTAATCAATAATATGGATATTTAGTTAAAACTTTAAAATTTGATAGCCTTTTAATTAAATTCAAACTTGAGAGGTTGTTTTAATAAACTGCCCCATTGCTAAATACATCTTTCTTATAATTAAAAAAAAAAAAATTCATTTTAAATCTCATTTAATACTAAAAATAACCCTATAAGGTTAATTAGGTTTACTTTCCCCAATTTCAAACGTAATTATGGTTTTTGGTTTTACACTCTTTTTCCCCAATCTGAAACTTAAATAGGTTTTTTCTTTACAAACTTTTTCCCCTAATTTCCTAATGTCAAATTTGAAACTTACTTTTCTTTTTACAAATTCATATTCATCTCATTGTGTGATTATTTTTTCTATAGTTTTAGTATTATATTTTCATCAAATAATCAAATATTTAAAATAAAACAAATTGTTTCAATGATTATGAAAATTTAGGGTTAGGGTTTGTGTAAGATTAAATGTTAAAAATTAAAACAAAAATATAAAATAGAGTATAAGTGTATTTAGAAATTATAATGTTATTTCTAGTAATTTTAATTAAAATTAAACTTGTCCAAAGAAAAACTAAATTTAAAAGTGAGAGATAACGATAAATTAGATGGGGGCTTAAAATCTATTCCAGTAGATACATTGACACTCCTATTAATGAGCTAAAGAAACTCCGCTTTCTAATAACTTTTATAATGTCAAATTTATCACTATATTAAATTATCAAAATTAAGTTTAATTTCTAATTCTTTACAAATACTTTTGACACCCCACATTTATCTTATTTAATTTCTAATAATTTAATCAAAATTGAATTAGAAAATAAAAAATTATCCAAATTGCAGTTTATCTAACAAGTTTACCCTCTTATAATACTCATGATTGAACAAGGAAATTACTAATTTACCCTTACTTTTATGTCTTAATACTGTAAGCCTAATTTTCATCTAATAGATAATGAAGATTTTCAACTTATATTTTTATAAATTTAGTCTTTATATGATGAATCTAATCCATCAAATAGTTGGGCAAGTTTATTATCCAAGTACTTGAAAAGTTGAAATTTCTCAACATGATATTCTTATCTCTAAAGGAGTTTTGATTTCCTTATTGCTAAGGGGAATCGTTATTGCCTCTAGATCATACTCAACCAAATAGTCGAGGTATTGCCTATCAATCTTGAAGTTTCAGTTTCTACTCTAATAAAAATAAAGGTTAATGCCATTTACACCCCCTAAGACTCAAGAAACTGATAGTTGGACCTTTCAATTATCAGAAAAAGGATCGAATGACCTAAAAGAGGGGTAAATTAGGCTTTTAAACCTCTAAAGGTCACTTTATAACAATATCTTCAAATAAAAACTGTTAGTGACTTAAAGGTGTTTCTCTAGTGCAATACATGAATATGGAAAATGGCAATTGAAAATGCTTAAACAGAAAAATAAATTGCACAAATGTAAAGAGATAAGGAAAAGAAAAGCAAACACAACAATACATAGTGGTCTAGCCCTAACTCGATCTATGTCCACTCCTGTTAAGCTATCTCTCTTGGAGTATTCTATTATCTCCTTTGGTTGATCACCCAACCAAGCAAATCCAATACAAATAGCTTTCCTCCAAGTGTTATTAAACCTTTACACACAATTGTTTCACAAGGTGCAATTGGAGCCTCTCTCACACACACTGGAACTTACTTTCTCTCACTACAATTGCCTAGAAACCCGAGAGTGAACCTCACTCTTTTGCAACTCGAAATTTAATTGATAAAACAATGAAAAACTGTCTCAAAGAGTAGATGAACAACTATATAGCCCAAAGAAACGTAATCTACAAAGATACAAGTTTAGGATTTAGCAAGGGTTTGATTTAGAATATGAAATTTGCAAGTGAAAGCTTTGAAAGATTGTTTGATTTCTTTTGTTTTATGAAATTTCACAGAATATAAAGTTATTTTAGAATGGGTTTTGCTTAATTTATATATGGGAGTGCAAAAATATAGTCATTATTGTTGGAGAAGGTGCTCTAGAGCTAATCAATTATTGTGGATTTGACTCTTTGTAATAATATTTATTAATCAATAAAAAAACATTTTCTGCTATATCATGTAAATCATAATTGTATGTATTGATATATGTCCTTAGGATGGTAGAACCGTGAGGAGGGTATCCAGTGTTTCAAACTTTGACAGTGAGAACCCTATGATCACATATGGTGACCATTCTAGAAATGTTCATAGCCCTAGTATCATTCTAACCAAGGACATAGATAATACGGTAAGACTATCATAGTGTTGAACGACCATGTCAAAAGACAATGATTGATTTCACTTGTCAAGGTTGTTTGCCAACAACCTGGTACAACACATGGGTGCTTGCTGTAGGCAAGTTTACTGGACTAACCCACCAGAGGATTCCATATAGATGGTAACCCCAGTGTCCATGGAATAAATTCTCTAACGAATAGTAGTGCATGTGATCCTTAGACTTGAAATCATCGAAGCGCCATGTACACCGATTGGTGTAGTTTGACACTAGCATAACGTAATTCTATTTAGAGCTATCAATACAGTAGTGATTGGTTGCATCGGAGAGTGTATCAAGACCATGGTGGATCGACAGATGATTCATCACTCTCGAGTACAGGAAAAGTTATCTCATAACGCGATTCAGTGTATGGCAATGACACTAATGCTGTGGCCATAGTGGGATTGAGTTGTTACACAATCTAATTATTATTCCGGTTATTGGTTCAGTAACTGAATACAAAAGTATCTAGGATAACTGAGGTTAACACTATTTTTGTACCTCAGTCTCGATGAGATAACAGATGATGAAATGATTTAATTGCATAGTAACCATATAGTTGATAGATAGCTATTTCGCTAAATCTGAATCTATCGGGTGGCCATGATGCCTTGTTAAAGGCCAATCTTGGTCTGTGTAATGAGACGATTAATTAGTGTTAATCGCAATACTACTCACTGCCGATATGATGAGGAGCCTATGGGTCATACAATTAGAAGATAATTTAAGAATCAATTTGTGCAAGGGGTATTTTCATCTTTTAGGACAAAATAGTATTTTGGTACTCTCACAATGCAATTAAATTTGTTGGGATTATTGTCTATGTTTAATTTAATATTAAAATTAAATTAGTGAGATTATATTTAAATATATGTACGCATATATTTAAATGAATTATTATATATATATATATATATATATTCTTATATGAAATAGATATGGGCTCCAACCCTAATCCACCCTTGTATCCAAACACCCTTGTTATGGTATTTTATATTTAATTAATTATTATTATAATTAAAATCAATTAATATATATATATATATTTCATATAAGAATAGGGTTTTTAACTCATGCACTGTATAAATATAACTTGAGTTAAAATAATTATTCAATCAATCATTATTCAATTGATAAGGAAAAGAGGCAACCACCCTTAGCCACTCTCTCCCTCACGTCCAAGGATAAGATTGAAGAGAAATTCTTTCTCTTCTTGATTCTTTTGAAAGCCTTTCATTCTTGAAGCCACCCCTTTGTTCTAGCAAAACAAGGGTTGGTTCTTCACATCACCATTTGTGCGATTCTACGTTGAATTGGTAGCGAAGTAAATTAAGAGACACTTGAAGGAGCCTCCAAACGTGCATAAAATCTCTGATGCTTGAATGAATTGATGTTATCTTTATTATTTCAATTTAAGCATGTAAAATATATATTTATCAGACACTAATCTTGGCAAAATTAGAGTAATCAATGGGCAATAATTTTTGTTTTTCCACTGCCTTTGCTCATCGATTTACTAACAATTATACCTAAAAATGGACTTTGGAAATCATAGAAGTCAGTTGACCATTTCCAATCCAATAGACTGTTTCCAGTCCGATCGATCAAATTTGACATGGTGCGTATGTGGTGCATAGGGATGGGCATTTTCCCCGCCCCGTCGGAGACCCAGCCCGAACGGGACGAAGATTCCCAGTTCAGGGACGGGACCAAGTCCAAGCCAAAATTCAATCCCTGAATTCTACCCTATATATAGGGATGGGCATTTTCCCCGCCCCGTCGGAGACCTGGCCCAAACAGGGCGAAGATTCCTCAAATGGTTCGGGGATGGGACCAAGTCCAAGCCAAAATTCAATCCCCAAATTCCGCCCATATATATATATATATATTCCAAGTACCCGCCTAAAATGGAAGGAATCAAAACTGACAATTCCAGTTCCTAGGTACTTAGAACCGGAACCTATAACACTGGTTCTGGTTTCGGTTCCAGGTACCTAGGACATTTATATTTTACCCCCTAAAATGGGGCCCTGCTCTGCCTTACCTTCAATCTTAGATCGATAAGCATATCTGTAATTTATCATTCAACTAATGATTACATGAAAGATACTTGCTACAAAAGGACATATTTTGATTTATTATTTACCTTTTACATGAACACTAACTTTACCAAATTATTATTAGTAATTTCTTAAAAAAGAACTTTGTTACGCTTGGGAAATCAAGGGCTGATGTAGGAAATCGCGTGATGGGGGGTGACCTACTCCCGTCAGAACGGTAAGCACACGTCAGGCTTGCCAAATGCTATGGAGCTCTCACTTGTCCATTTGCCTGCTCTAAATCGCGTGAAATCAGTTTGGAAGGTGGGAAATGTGACGTAAAACCGGATTTAATCCTGACATTCGCACCAACCCATGGATTTAATGATGATTACTTGCACTCATCTCACTATAAGAAGAGGAAGACCCCTTCATTATGGGGAGGCGGCTATTTTACACTCTGAATTAGCTTTCTTTCTCTCTCTCTCTCTATAACTTTGTATTTTACTTTTCACCAATCATTTGTAAGTCAGTCCGCTGTTGCGACCTGACCCACTATATTAATACAAATCAGTGGATGTAGGACTTGCTACCTTAGCATCCGAACCACTTCAAAAGGCTCTCATTGCATTTACTCTACATTCTACCCATAATCACGTGTGTCTCTTGACCAATCAACGTTACGCACGTGTCGATTAGTTGGTGTCAAAAATCACGCATCAATAGTTTGGCGCTAGAAGGAGGGCTAGATTTAGTGTTCATCCTTCATCAGGAGAATCTCTAACCTACTGGTCCGACAGCAACAAATGGCCCGCCAATCTGAACCTAAACAAGCCAACCAGCACGCTGAGGGAGTTCCCCAGAATACTTCCAACCCCACAAATTGCCGTGGTGGATATCCCAGCAGCTTCGCAGCTTGACCCCACCATCAAAAGCTACCTGGAAAGGTTCGACAATACTCTCCAGACGGTCAACCAAAGGCTGGACCGCTTGGACCAAGGCGTGCCATCTAGAACAGTTGGGGCGGTGCAACTGCCAAAAACGCCTACAGGTCGCGCAAAAGCGCGGCAAAGGGAAATGGCCCGTGCCGCGAGCATTGCAGCGCGTAGACGTAAGGGTAAGCAAGTGGCAAAAAAGCAAGCCTACGGGCTCCAAAGGGCCAGCAAACACAAACCGTGCCCCAAGTAGGGTGCCGGCAAAGCTGAGACTCGGCGAAAAAATAAATCCCGAGCTGTCCCATGCCACGTCGCAGGTGAACCCAAACAAAAGTGCTGGGCGGGGCAATTCTTATCACCGCCAGCAGAACTATCCTGATCGCTATCGTGAGGATGGTCCTTACACCTCGCGGGGCGGTTCGTACCACCGCGAGGGTCGTGAAAATACCCCGCACCATCAATCACCTTTACACGCCTCTAGCCAGTGTGTGTCAAGAGTGGCCAGAAATGCCGGTCGAGGCGAAGAGGAGTCCGACCTCCAGACTCTCCTGAATCGTAATCGCGAGGGCTGGACTCACATGGGTTAAAGCAATCCCCAACTGGCTCCATTACCGCAAATTGAGGAGCTGCAGCGAGCTCTGGACAGGCTGAGAGAACAGCAGAACGAGCAGGCCCAGGTCACCTCTGCATCCCCCTTCTCTCCCGAAGTGTTAGCTGCTCCACTCCCACCAGGTTTCAGAATGCCCGACATGCAGCCGTTCGATGGGAACCATGACCCGCAGGATCATTTGTATGAGTTCAATGACCCGATGGAGCTCCACCAGGTTTCAGATCTTGCAAAATGTCGTTGCTTGGCTGTGACTCTAACTTCTCATGCCAAGCGGTGGTTAAGGTCATTCCCAACGGGAACGATCAGTTCGTGGCCTCAGATGAGCACGACGTTCCTACGGCACTTCCAAGCAAATCGAAAATTCTCGATGCCTTTGAGCTATCTCAGCAATATAAGGCAAGAAAGGGACGAGTCCCTACACTCTTATATCGACCGTTTCCACAGGGAACTCAACAAGGTGGCTCACGCCCCCGAAGAGTCAATCCGAACACTCATAATAGCCGGAGTTTGCCCGCAAACCGACCTGTGGAAAGAATTACAGGCCGAGGACGATGTTTCCCTCACCAGATTCTATAACCTCGTGGAAAAGTACCTCTGCATAGAAAATTCATTGGCGGTACTATGTCATCGCGATCACGGATCTTCGAGCAGTATGTCTGGTTAGGGAGAAAGTAGAAGAAATGATCGCAAATGAGACATTGACGATCAGCAAAAAGGAAAAAAACCCCGCTACGAGCACAAAAAGTCCTATGCCCCGGTTCCTCATCGTGACCGCGACAAGCCCCAATATACTCCACTGAACGCCTCTGTATCTGCCATTCTTGATAAATCCGAAGAAGCCAGTCTGCTCGGAGAACCCGAACCCATGAAAACCCCTACGACAGCCAGAAATAATAAAAAGTATTGTCGCTATCATTGGGACAATGGACACCATACTGAAGAGTGCCAAGCCTTGAAACAAGCAATCAAATAACTTATCAAGAAGGGGCACTTCAAGGAATACATCGATGACTCTGCTCCCTTGAAAGAAAAAGATCGGGGGGAGCCAAGTAAAAAGCGTTGCGATCAGAAAGGGGTGCTTGGTCTCAACTTGATTTTCGGGGGACCGCACTTCGCTGGAAATTCACGAGGTGCCCAAGAAAGGTATGCTCGTGAAGCTCATCACGACCACATTAGAGTGATAAGTGCGGATCGACGACCACAAAAGGTTTGCCGGGAGGAAGAGATTTCCTTCTCTGAGCAAGATGCGGCCAGGTTACACCATCCCCATGACGACGCCCTTGTAATCACTCCCCTAATAGGGCGTTATAACACCCAGAGAATGCTGGTGGATAACGGGAGTGCTGTGAACATCCTGTTCGCATCCACCTTCGAAAGGATGAATCTGGACGAGGCCAACCTGAAGCCTGCCTCGTTCCCACTATACGGATTCATAGGAGACCATCTACTCCCCAAAGGAACAATCTCACTCCCAGTCACGCTGGGCGATTTTGACGAAGTGACCAGGATGATTGAATTCTTAGTGGTAGACTGCCCGTCAGCCTTCAATGGGATCCTTGGGCGACCTCTACTAAGACAGTTCAAGGCGATCACTTCAATTTACCATCTGAAGATGAAGTTCAAGGCGTGACTGCTATGTAAAAGCAGTCCAAATGGTGCACAAAGGAAATGACATTCCGTGAAATGCACCTCGCCAGGCCATGGCGATCAGTAGGATCGATCCACGACCTAGCCTGGTTGAGGACAACCTAGACCGGTCGAGGACAACCTAGACCCTCGCATTCAAGACTGCCCTGCAGTGGGCCAGTTGAGGACCTGACTGAAGTGAGGTCGACCAGAAAGAGCCGAGCAGGGTGTTAAGAGTCGGTAAAAATCTCAACCCCCAGCTCGCTAACGAACTGACAGGTTTCCTCAGGAAAACTTCGATGTGTTTGCCTGGTCGCATGCAAATATAGTCGGGATAAGCCCGGACGTTATTTGCCATGCGTTAAATGTCGACAACCAGGCCAAGCCAGTTCGCCAAAAAAGAATAGCAATGGATCCGGAGCGATATACTGCATTAAAATCAGAAGTGGAAAACCTCCTCCGAAACGGGTCCATCCGAGAGGCACTCTACCCGACGTGGGTTGCCAATCCTGTCCTGGTAAAAAAGCCAAACGGAAAGTGGCGGACCTGCGTTGATTTTAGCGACCTCAACAAGGCCTGCCCGAAAGACAACTTCCCTCTGCCAAGAATTAACCAGCTCATGGATGCCACCTCGGGGCACGAGCTGCTAAGTTTCATGGATGCATACTCGAGATACAATCAGATCCCTATGTATGGCCCAGACGAGGAACACACGTCCTTCATTGCAGACCGGGGGCTGTACTGTTACAAAGTTATGCCTTTCGGCCTCAAGAATGTTGGCGCGACCTACCAGCGGCTGGTTAACCGAATGTTCTTTGACCAGATCGGAAGAACAATGGAGGTCTATGAATCCCAGGTCGCCTCAGAACACATTGAACATCTCGCTGAGATGTTTGACATCCTCAGGCTCTACAGAATGAAGCTGAATCCTCTCAAGTGTTCATTCGGGGTATCATCAGGAAAGTTCCTGGGGTACATGGTTAATCAGCGAGGGATAGAAATAAACCCCGAGAAGATTCAAGCTCTGCTTGATATGGAAAGCCCGACCAGCAAAAAACAGGTCATGAGCCTAAATGGGCGAATAACAGCACTAAGTCGCTTCATATTGAGGCTAACAGATCGCTGCTTGCCGTTTTTCAATGTTCTGAAGGTCAATAAGAAGTTCGAATGGACTCCCGAATGTGAACAGGTGTTCCAAAGTATAAAAGAACACCTCGGGAAGCCACCTCTCCTCTCTAAGCCTCTCCCACAAGAGATTTTACCCCTGTACCTGTTCGTCTCGCAGTTCGCAGTCAGTGCAGCCCTAGTTCGAGAAGAGAAAAAAGTTCAATGGCCTGTCTACTACGCGAGCAAGCATCTGTCGGATGCCGAGATGCGGTATCCTGAAATGGAACGATTAGCTTATGCTCTGCTGATCGCTTCCAGAAAGCTGCGACCTTACTTCCACGCCCATACGATCCATGTAATGACTAATTACCCCCTCAGGCAGGTCCTCCAGAAGCCGAAAGCCTCGGGTAAACTGCTCAAATGGGCAATGGAATTAAGCCAGTTCGACCTGAAGTACAAGCCCAGGTCGACCATCAAAGGGCAAGCTGTCGCGGACTTCATTTCAGAATTTTCCTATATCCCGAATGAGTCAGACCAACAGCCCAATGAAGTCATCCAAGAGAGCATTCAGAACCTATCGACCTGGAACCTCTATGTTGACGGATCATCGACTAGAAAAAGGGCAGGAGCATGTCTCCTCCTATTGAGTCCTGAAGGGGCTTGCATTCACAGCATCCTGCGGTTCGGATTCAAGGCGACCAACAACAAAGCTGAGTACGAAGCTCTGCTCGTCGGATTACGGTTGGCCAGAGAAATAGGCGCAACCATAATCAGCGTCCACAGCGACTCTATGCTGGTCGTCAACCAAATCCTAGGAGAATACCAAGCCAAGGAAGAGAACATGATCCGTTACCTAAAAGAAGCTAAGGCCGCGCTCGAGCAGTTCAAGCATTTTACGATCACCCAGATCCCGAGAGATAGCAACTCTGTGGCAGACGCTTTAGCAAAAATAGCCTCGTCGTTGGACTCTGAGGCACCTGATAGCATTCCTGTTCGGTTCATCGAGACCCCGAGCATCAGTTCAACCGAACAGGCCGTGAATGTAACACAATCAAACTCCTCGATGATGCCCATTTACAAGTATCTCAAGGATGGGATCTTGCCCGACGACAAGATCGAGGCACGGGTCCTGCGAACACGATCCGTTCGTTATACACTCATCCGGGATCAGCTGTACAGGAGGGGATTCAGTGCCCCTCTCCTCCGATGTGTAACCAGCGAAGAGGCAGATTATATCATGAGAGAAATCCATGAAGGGATATGCGGTAATCACACCGCCGCACGATCTCTCGCGAACAAGGTTGTTTGCCAAGGTTATTATTGGCCCCGAATCCAAGTAGATACCCACAATTTTGTCAAGAGGTGTGATAAGTGTCAGCGGTTCGCGAATATTCCGCGAGCCCCCTCTCACGAGCTGGTAACAATGTCCAGCCCATGGCCATTTTTCATGTGGGGGATCGACCTTATCGGTCCCATGCCAGTCGGAAAAGGAGGAGTTAAATATGCCGTGGTCGCGGTAGACTATTTCACAAAATGGGTGGAAGCTGAACCACTGGTCGTGATCACGACCAGGAAGCTGAAAGACTTCTTTTTCAAGAACATAGTATGTCGCTACAGAATTTCTCACACCCTCATTTCGGATAATGGGAAGCAATTCGACAACGAGGAGTTCAAGCACTTCTGCGATGAGCTGGGCATTCATAAAAAATTTGCCTCAGTTGCCAGACCGCAAGCAAATGGCCAAGTCGAAGCGGTCAACAAGACCATCAAGCACACTCTAAAGGCCAAACTTGGGGCAGCCAAGGGAAATTGGGCCGACGATCTCCCCAAAGTCTTATGGGCATACAGGACAACTCCAAAAACCTCCACCTCAGAGACGCCCTTTTCGCTAGCCTATGGCTGTGAAGCAATGATTCATATGGAGGTGGGAACTGGTTCTCTTCGGATAGACTTGTACGATGAGGTTGAAAACGAAGCACTTATGAGGGCAAGTCTGGATCTTGTTGAGGAACACCGCACCAAGGCTTCGCTAAGGATAGCAACCTACCAGCAACGTGTGAAGAGGTTCTTCGATTCAAAGGTCAAGCGAAGAGACTTCCAGGTCGGAGACCTTGTGCTAAAAGAAGTTCTCCTTGGAACCAGGGAACCAAGTGCGGGGTACTAGGACCTAACTGGGAAGGTCCATACCGGGTCGACAAGTTGATCAGACCGGGGACTTACCATCTCAAAAGGTTGAACGGTTCCAAAGTACCCCGAGCTTGGAATGCCGAGCACCTCCGACCATACTATCAGTAATCCCGAACTCAACCCTCGTTATAAATTAGTTTGATTTTGTTAGTTCCCTTTTTATTGTAAAGTATTATTCTGTTCGCTTGCAACAGTTCACATTTATTCTGCTCGCTTGTAACAATTCGCGTGTAATATTGCCTATGTAAACAAACTGAATTGCAAATTGCACTCATGTATGATAAAGCGAACAGCAATTGAAAGCCAAATGTATTCTTATTTATTTACAACAAAAATTGTTAAGACCCTATTAATTCCAAAGGGGGGCGGTCTCATTGCGCTATGCCTGGTCGGTGAGGGGATCCTTCGAAGCAAGACCCAAACCCTCTGCCTGGTCGGATCCCCGGGCGGCTGCTGCTGCTGCTTGATCATCTTCCCTCGCCAAGATCTGCAAGGTCTCTTGCCACCCTTGTGGGAGGTCGGACATATCCAGATCTGGGTTCTTTGGTCGCAGTGTATAAATGCACCTGATCGCCCAGTCGGCGGCCTTATCCTCCATCTCCTCAGACTGGATCCGCATTTCTTCTGTCAGGGAAGCAATTTTTCCCCGACTCTCTTGGAGTTCGGCCTCGAGAGCTAGCTTTTCGTTTTTGGAGGCCTCCCTCTCTTGGTCTGCTCGCTGAGCCCGTGTGAAGGTCGTCTGGAGCTCCTGGTCCTTCTTTCGACCTCCTTGGAGAGCGTAGCTGTTGTCCACTGGAGCTCTTTTATTTCCTCCGCACATCGCTCAAGCTCCGCTTTTTGGAAGTCAACTGTCCGCATAACGGCCATCTTCTGGTTCAGATATCTGTTCGCTGCCTCAGCGGACAGTGCTCTTTCCGACTCAATGTCGTCCAGGCTTTGTTTGAGCTTCGTGATCTTATCTTTCAGATCGTTTTCCCCCTTCGCGGCCCCCAGCCGAGCTTTCTCTAGGGACATTCTCATGGTGAGTAGAGCCTGCGAGCAAAATAGAGTTAGAACGCAGAAGGCGGACATTCTTACAAGAATAATTCGTTTACCTTGCTCAAGTGTTGAAACGACGTGGTCATTAGGTCGACATCACCCGAATCGACGAACTGATCATATGACTCTGATAGCCCACACTCAAGTAGAGAGTAGACTATCGGCTGCAGGTATTCAGGCAGGTTCCGAAGTGCGTCCAGCACTGGTGTGTCCTTTGCCTTGTCGGCGGCCACCGTCTCTTCCTCGGGTTCCTTGCCCGACCTTCTTCTGACGTCCCGCCTCGACCTAAGTGATTCTTCCTCAGACTCGGTCTCTGACTCGTCCGCCTGAATCTGCTTCTTCTTCTTCGATCACTGGGCTGGTGCCTTCCGCTTCGGGCGAGCAGGTGGTAGCTGTGCGACCTGTTCTATCCTGGTCGCTTCTTGCTCAGGACGAGTCTGGGAAGGCGCAACAATTTACGCCAGTTGTACCGTCGTGGGGCGAGCAGCTTCGGCATCCCTTTCTCTCCTCGATCAAGGGAAATTGAATGGTGCTCATCGGGGCTATTCGGATTCTTTCGGAGGCATGGTCGCTGCATGCAAGTACGTTAGTAACTAAACAAAAACTATTCTACGACCAGAAGGGGATCAGTGTAACTTACATTCTAGGGACTCTAAAGACGTGTTCTCACTAAGAAAACCGTACTTTCGCAAGTTCACGGTCGTCACGAGCTTTCTCGCGTCCCGACTTTCTTCAGGGAGAACTCCAAAAGACACGAGCCTGTCTGGGTCGATGAGCAGGTCTTGGCTGGTCGTCTTGTTAACTGCAAAAGAATGCAGGTCGTTAGAATAAAGGAGGCCTACAGCCAATGAACCTAGCGAAGAAGAACCTGCTTGGTTTTTGAAAGCGGCAGTGGTCGTCGTAGCAGAAAAAGAAGAACTTCATCTCATAAGCCCCTGCGTTGTTGGGATAGCTATGTATCCCTTCGGCGATGGTAGGTCACCGGGACAAGTAATAGGAGTCCTTGTCCTAACTTTTTTTAAGAAAATATGCGAGGCCGAGCTCCGCTGCCGTTAGCTCGCCTAAGCCACTCTCGCGGCACGCGATGTACATTACGACTGCAATAACATACGCGTTTGGCATCAACTGCACTGGTGCGATCTCGAAGTGATCCAGGACCGACCTAATAAAAGGGTGGAAAGGAATCGTCCCTCTACCCTTGAAGATCTCTTCGGAGATCGCGGCTAGGCCATCGGAAGGATACCGCGATGACCGGGTGGCGTCGAGGAACACCTTTGCTCAGACGTCAAACTGTCTTTTTATCCTCTCGAACTCTTCTCGGGTGAAAACCGAGAAGACATCGAGGGATACGTTCGCGGGAACATCCCACGAAGATGAACCGGCTCCTTCCTCGGGTCTGGACGTTGAAGGTTCCATTCCATAGTCTGCAACATCGACAGACAGAAGGTCATTTTAGCCATCGCATGTTGCCCAGCACAGCGGCGTGGAACAAAGTCCCTAAACCCTAACAGTAGCTCGAGCCGCCATTCATGACTCGAACCCGATTCTGGCGTCGCGTCTCTGATGAAACACCAGGAGACCCAACACCGTTGCACCCCCCAAATAAAGGAGAAAAAGAGAAACCTTACCTTTTGGGGCGTGTGACTGAGGACAGTTCTTATTTCAGATATCGGAGAGATGCCAATCGAAAAAGAACTTCCGGTTTGCAAAGATCTTTCACTCGAGGCAAAAACGGTTCTGGTAGCATCATCTGAAAAAGTTCAGCTTTTATATGGACTATGAATCGACGGTTACCACCCCTCGGAATCAAAACGATGCACTTCTCTCTCTCCGCATTAAATGTGCCCCACGTCGCATTCAATGTTGTGATGAGGGTTATCGTTTCGAGTATGTCGTGCAATTAATGCTCTGTCAAAACAACGCTGGGTCAGCACACAAAGCATTTAATGCGCCTGACACGCGCAGAGCGCCTATCAGCGCAGAGACGACCTCATTTAGTCCTCATCTCTAAAGCAACAAGGAGCGCCCGATGAAGCCAAGTCACTTGGGTGATGATTGTCAGGTCGTTCGGGCAAGGTTTGTGTGAGGTTGCGTTCGCAAAAGGCCTTGTCCCGAGCTCCTTCCATTCAGGTCGAAATTATCAGACCCTCCAATTGCGGCACGACTTAGTTTCCAAGGTTCGATCCTCGAACCTTAAAAACTAAGGGACTTTTGTTACTCCTGGGAAATGAAGGGCTGACATAGGAAATCACGTGATGGGGGGATGACCTGCTCCCGTCAGAACAGTAAGCACACGTCAAGCCTGCCAAACGCTATGGAGCTCCCACGTGTCCATTTACCTGCTCCAAATCGCGTGAAATCAGTTTGGAAGGTGGGAAATATGACGCAAAGCCGGATTTAATCCTGACATTCGCACCAACCCATGGATTTAATGATGATTACTTGCACTCATCTCACTATAAGAAGAGGAAGACCCCTTCATTATGGGGAGACGACTATTTTACTGTAGCAACTGCTGTAAACTAGTACAATGCATGCATAATAATAATAGAAAATGGGCTCAAAACTTTCTTTTTATTATATGTACTAAGTCTTTTATACACAAAGAGCATTATTTAAAAAATGCCATTTAAAAGAGACAAAAACAGGGGAAACAGTGTAGCTATTGCTCCTCGCTTGCCGACGCCCCTCCGACTGCATTATCACCCAGATTCTGCATCCACAAAGGAAAATAACGGGGTGAGCACAAAACAATGCTCAGTAAGTAAACCCTCTATCTATCTATCCCCGTAAGTATTTCTCTTAATTCTTTCCTCACACTTTCTTTCTATTATTTTCTACTAAACGTCATGGCCTCATCTTACCGGAGGTACGGCCGGATGGCGTTTACACAGTGCCATCACACTCTTCATGACTATCGGGTGGAGTTCACATAGCACCAACCCGTTCTTAATGACTACCGAATGGGGATCACAAAGCACCTATCCGGTTTCCATAACTATCGGGTGGAGATCACAAAGCACCTACCCGTTTCTCATGACTTTTCGGGTGGTGATCACAAAGCATCAACCCGTTTCTAATAACTATCGGGTGACGATCACAAAGCATCAGCCCGTTTCTAATAACTATCGGGTGACGATCACAAAGCATCAACCCGTTTCTAATAACTATTGGGTGACGATCACAAAGCATCAACCCGTTTCTAATGCTCTTCTCATAGCACTTCTCATTCTCTCTACCCTTAGAGTAGTTGCATTCACAAAGTTCTCTACTCATAGAGCAAGTGCCTACACAAAGTTTTCTACTCTTTCTTAAGTCATTTCTCAATGCACAATTAATGCATATGGATGGTTCATCTCCACTAATGCACTTATGAAATGCCAACATGCAATGTTGCAAGAATTAAGGTTCACTACTCATACTCAAACCTCTATTAGGCATTTCATCAAACAACTCAAGTGCATAATAAAACTCTACTATAACAATGATTCTATGTCTTTCTCTAACCATCCAAAATGGGAGAAAACTCCCTCACATAGCCATAATTCCTGCCAAAGAATAACACTTCCAAAAAGGATTTCTCAATATCCTTCAATTCCATCTCAAACTACCTTTCCAACCCACATCTCATTTCTCATAATGTAAATGTATGAACAATCACAAAGCAATAATAATCTCCATTTGAGACTCAATAACATAGCATATAACATGTATACAACATTCATACATAAGTGCTATTAAAACCCTAATCAAGAAAATTCTCAAATCTCCACTTGGGTTGGGATTTACTTACCTTGTTATGGAGAGATCTCACTAGTACTTCCTTTCTCTTGGTTTGCTTGATTTTTCTCTACCCTTAAACAATTCAACCAAAGGCCCTCAATATACAAATACACTCAAATTTCACAAAACTTCACATCCAAAGCAAGAATCCTTACCTTAGGATGCCTTAGACTGCTTTCCTACCCCAAATCACTCCAAAAGCCCTCTTAAAAACCTTGAACAAATAAAAGAGAAATTGAGAGGAAGTAAGAAGGGAGAGTGGCGATGGAGAAGAAGAATGAAGGGTTTGCAATGACTTAATTCCTTTTAACACTCTTTATGCACAAGCCTTCCCATTTTGCCCTTACTCTTCCTTAAGAACTCCATCTATATCGTTTGATTCATTACAAAAACACCCCCACAATAACATATTCTCCATGAAAAATCCTTTCAATTCACTCCCCACTTTTCCTACTAATTAGGGGTAGAATGATCAAATTGCCCTTAGGGAAGAAAATATCTAAAACTTAACAAACATTTTGGTTGGCACGTCGCCGCGGCGAGGAATCCTCTGTCGTCGCGGCGAAACTGTCCAGCAGCTTCCCCGTGGCTACAACACCTCTTCGCCGCGGCGAAGATTATTCTTCGCCCCGACGAAGCCTGAAACACTAAACTTCTTCTATTTTCAACCAATATCAAGGCAAGTGTTCAACATAACACTCAATCAAAGGTCAACCAAACAATAATACTAATAAACCAACTCAGAAAGAGCAAAAGAAGAAGCATTAACTATGTACCTCAAGTGGGGCGTTACAATTCTCCCCCCCTTAAAAGAATTTTGTCCCCGAAATTCATACAAATAACTCTGGGAAGCGATTCTGCATGTCCCGTTCTACCTCCCAAGTGGCCTCTTCCACTTTGTGATTCCTCCAAAGGATCTTCACTAACGGAACACTCTTTTTCCGAAGCTCTTTAATCCTTCGATCTAGAATCTGAACTGGACGTTCTTCATATACTAGATTCTCTGTTACTTCAACGTCCTTTACACTCAGGATGTGGAGGGGATCACTTACATATTTCCGTAGCATCGAGACATGGAAAACATCATGCACCCTGTCCATGCTAGGTGGTAGTGCCAATCTGTAGGCCACCTTTCCCACTCGTTGCAATACCTCAAATGGACCTATATATCTCGGTGCTAACCTCCCTCTGCTTCCGAAGCGCATTACTTGCTTGTGAGGGGAAACTTTCAAAAACACTTTGTCGCCCACTTGGAATTCTACCTCTTTTCTCTTTAAGTCGGCATAACTCTTCTGTCGATCTTGGGCTTGTTTCATTCTATTTTTGATTAACTTCACATCTTCGACCAGTTTCTGAGTCGCCTCTGGCCCAAGAGCGATACTCAACTTATCTTTTTCGCCTACTTCATCCTAATGTAGCGAAGACCTACATCGTCTACCATCTAAAGCCTCGTAAGGCGCCATTCTAATTGTAGACTGATAACTGTTGTTGTAGGCAAATTCCACTAAGGGTAACATCTCATGCCAGGATACTCGATAATCCATGCAACAGGCTCTCAACATATCTTCGAGCACCTGATTGGTTCTCTCAGTTTGGCCATCTGTCTGAGGATGATAGGCAGTACTGAATGCTAAACGGGTACCCAAACTCCTCTGTAAACTTGTCCAGAAGGCTGAAACAAATCTGGAATCTCTATCTGATACTATAGTCTTGGGCACACCATGCAATCTGACTATCTCCTTGAGGTAAATCTGAGCCAACTGATCTGTAGGGTATCGCCTTTACTGGAAGAAAATGGGGTGATTTGGTGTAATCTATCCACAATACACCATATAGCATTACACCCTTCTGTACTCTAGGGAGACCCGTGATAAAATCCATCGAAATGGCTCCCATTTCCACTTTGGAAACTCAGTGGTTGAAGCAACCCTGATGGCGTGGTGTTTTGCTTTCACCTGTGACAAGTTAGGCATTTAGTTACAAACTCTGCAATGTCTTTCTTCATACCTGACCACCAATAGCCTGTCTTACATCTTGATACATCTTGGTTGCTCCGGATGAGCGGTGTACTGTGTGTCATGAGCCTCCCTAGAATTTTCTGTTTCAACTCCTCATTTGGAGGAATGCACAACCGATTCCTGAAATAGAGGAACACATTCTCACAAAGAACTCTGATGTCTTGCCCTCAAGCACTTGCTGAATGTTTTCTGACACACTCATCGGCCACTTGCTTTTCTCTGATTTCCTTTAGTAAAGTAAACTGTACCTCTAAACTGGCAACTCTTCCCGGAACCACTTCAATCTGTTCCTTAGACATTCTCTATTAACTCTTTCTGCTGGTAAGCCGGATAAAATAGGCTTTTCTACTCAAGGCATCAGCTACCACATTGGCTTTTCCCGGTTGATACTTGATCTCACTTCATAATCCTTAACCAGCTCTAACCACCTTCTTGCCTCATATCAATTCCTTTTGAGTGAGAAGTACTTTAAACTCTTATGGTCGGTGTGATATTACTCTTTACACATAAAGGTTAGCCTCCAAATCTTTAAAGCAAAGACACGGCTGCCAACTCTAGGTCATGCGTAGGGTATCTAGTCTCGTACTCTTTCAGTTGCCGAGAAGCATAAGCTATGACCCTACCTAACTGTATCAGCACAACGCCAAGTCCCTGCAGAGAGGCATCGTATAAATGTCATAATTTACACCTCCTGTGGTAACACTAATACCGAAGCTGTTGTTAACCTCTTCTTCAACTTGGAAGCTTTCTTCACAGCTGCTGACCAGACAAAAAGAGTTTTTGTTTGGTAAGAGCTGGTCAACGGTTTAGCCAACTGGGTGAATCTCGATACAAAACGTTGGTAGTAACCTGCTAAGCCCTAGAAACTCCTGATTTCTTTCACTGTTCTCGGCTTCTGCCATTCAAGGATTGCCTGCACTTTACTCGGATCTACCGAAACCTCCTTCCTGACAATAGGCCTAAGAATATCACCTAATCAAGCCAAAACTCACACTTAGAAAATTGGCACACAACTTCTTTTTTCCCAGTCCTGCCATACTAATCTCAAGTGTTCTCATGTTCTTCCTCGACTTAGAATAAATCAGGATGTCGTCAATGAAACGACAATAAAATGACCAAATACTCATGGAATACCCTGTATCAAGTCTAAAAACTGCTCGGGCATTAGTCAAGTCGAAAGACATTACTACAAATTCATAATGCCCATATCTTACGAAAGCAGTTTTAGCCACACTTGCTCAACTACTCTTACTGATGATACGGACCTCAAATCAATTTTGGAGAACACTGCTGTCCTTTCAACTGATCGAAAAGGTCATCTATCCGGGGGAAAGGGTACTTATCTTCACTGTAACTTTATTCAGCTCCCTATATCAATACACATCCTTAGTGATCCATCTTTCTTTTTCACAAACAGGATTGGGGGGTCCTCAAGGAGAATGACTCGGTCGGAATAAAGCCTTTATCTAGAAGCTCTTGGAGTTGCTTCTTTAATTTGAAGCTCAGCTGGGGCCATTCGATAAGGGGGCTTAGATATTGGTGTCGTCCCTGGTGCTAGTTCGTACTAAATTCTACCTCCCTTTTTGGAGGCAAGCCCGGTAACTCTTTGGAAACACATCTAGAAAGTCTCGAACTACCGGCACCCTCTGAATCTCGGCTGTGGAACATCACCATTTTGCACTACATGGGCAATATATCCCGAACACCCCTTTCTCAACATCTTCAGTTTTCACACTACTAATCAGCATGCTCAACTGATGGCCCTCTCCAAACAAAACTTATCTCCACTATCGAGATTAAATCTCGCTTTCTTTTTCCGACAGTCAATCTCTACTCCATATCTCCCTAGGAAATCCATGCCCAAAATCACATCAAAGTCGTGCATATAAAAATATAAATCAACTGTTAACTCTTTACCCTGGATCACCATGGACTCTCCCGACGACACCCTTGCGTCAGAACACTAACCCCATGGTAACTCTATCTTAATGGGTTGAGTCACTCTAATAGGTTTCAAACCTAACCTCTCAATCATCCCATACGTATAAACGAATGAGTGGCTCCTGAATCAATTAAAGCATATAAAGGAACTGAGTGAAATAATAACTGACCATAGCGGCTGATGGACTGGCCTCTGCTTCACCCTGTGCACAGTAAACACTCTGGCATTCGCAGTACCTCCTGAACTCTGGAGGGGTGGTGGAAGAGGAGCTTTACAATCTCTCATCATGTGCCCTGGCTGTCGACACTATAACACACTTTCTGGTCCTCAGACGTTCTCCAGGGTGATTTTTCCCGCATTTAGGGCAAAGAGGAAACCCTTCTGTCCGGGGCCGTTTATTCTTCCACTCCTTATCTGTCTATAATGAAACTTCTTCTTGATTCTTCATTTCTTTACCTCTTACACTTTCTTGTTTCTCTCTCTGTGGGGCGGAAGGTGGCTCACGCGGTCCTCCTGTCGAGGATCCGACTGGGGAAAGTTATTCTCAAAAATCTCCGCCTTCATTGCCCGCCTCAAAGCCTTATATTAATTCGAGGAGGATTAGAACTTGTCATATATCCCGGGCTATCTCCGGTTTTAACCATGCACAAACTTACTCTTCTCAATGCCGGAGTACTAACTATTCCGGGTGCAAACGCAAGAGAATTAAATTTCACCGAGTACTCCTTCACGGCACTAGACCCTTGCTGTAAGCTGATAATTCTTGAACCTTCTCATGGACTTGGTCCTCTGTTTTGTACTCGGCCTCAAACTCTTGCTTGAAGTCTTCCCAAGTCATCGTGCCACATCATGTAGTTCTTCCATATTCCCACCAAATTCGGGCATTCCCGAAACAAAAACTCGCCATACGGATCTTCTCCGATATGTCATGTGAAATAAAACCTGTGGCTTTCTACGAACCCAAACCACTCTTCTGCTATTACTGGATCCGTAGTACCCTTAAACTCGAGGGTTGATGTTGACTGGAAAGACCGTAAATCGGTTCCACTCTATTCTGTACTGGGAAAGGTACCGGTTGTCCTCTTTCGACATTGCAACTGGTGGTACCTGTACGGGGGTTTCAACTCTCCCTGGGTTTCTGCCATGACTTGCTGTATAATTCCCCAAATTCTAGTCATCTAAGGGAGGGGGCGTAGACTTGGTGGGTTAGAAGGTTCTCCTTCATCACCACACCCTTACCACGTTTTGGTAACTACGCCTCATCTACAAAATAATCAAACCAATCAACTCGAGAAACAATTACTGTAAGGAAAGAATTAACTCACACAGTCGGTTTAGGACGTGTGGCGATGAGAATAGTACACTGTTCATTCCCAAAATTTTGCCTCGATACCAAAAATGTAACAACTGCTGTAAACTAGTACAATGCATGCATAATAATAATAGAAAATGGGCCCAAAACTTTCTTTTATTATATGTACTAAGTCTTTTATACACAAAGAGCATTATTAAAAATGCCATTTAAAGAGACAAAAACAGGGGGGAACAGTGTAGCTATTGCTCCTCGCTTGGACGCCCCTCCGACTGCATTATCACCTGATCTGCATCCATAAAGGAAAATAACGGGGTGAGCAAAAAACAATGCTCAGTAAGTAAACCCTCTATCTATCATCCCCGTAAGTATTTCTCTAATTCTTTCTCACACTTTCTTTCTATTGTTTTCTACTAAACATCATGGCCTCATCTTACCGGAGGTACGGCCGGATGGCGTTCACCAGCGCCATCACATCTTCATGACTGTGGGTGGAGTTCAAACAGCACCAACCCGTTCTTATAACTACCGAATGGGGATCACAAAGCACCTATCCGGTTTCCATAACATCGGGTGGAGATCACAAAGCACCTACCGTTTCTCATGACTTTTCGGGTGGTGGACAAAAGCATCAACCCGTTTCTAATAACTATCGGGTGACGATCACAAAGCATCAACCCGTTTCTATAATATCGGGTGACGGTCACAAAGCATCAACCCGTTTAATAAACTATCGGGTGACGATCACAAAGCAAAACCGTTTCTAATAACATGGGTGACGATCACAAAGCATCAACCCGTTTATACTGCTTTCATAGCACTTCTCATTCTCTCTACCCTTAGAGTAGTTGCATTCACAAAGTTCTCTACTCATAGAGCAAGTGCCTACACAAAGTTTTCTACTCTTTCTTAAGTCATTCTCAATACACAATAATGCATATGGATGGTTCATCTCCACTAATGCAATTATGAAATGCCAACATGCAATGTTGCAAGAATTAAGGTTCACTACCTACTCAAACCTCTATTAGGCATTCATTAAACAACTCAAGTGCTATATAAAAACTCTACTATAACAATGATTCTATGTCTTTCTCAACCATCCAAAAAGGGAGAAAACTCCCTCACATAGCCATAATTTACCAAGATAAACATTCCAAAAAGGATTTTTCAATATCCTTCAATCCCATCTCAAATACCTTTCAACCCACATTCATTTCCATAATGTAATTTATGAACAAGCACAAAGCAATAATAATCTCCATTTGAGACTCAATAACATAGCATATAACATGTATACAACATTACACATAAGTGCTATTAAAACCCTAATCAAGAAAATTCTCAAATCTCCACTTGGGTTGGGATTTACTTACCTTGTTATGGAGAGACTCACTAGTACTTCCTTTCTCTTGGTTGCTGATTTTCTCTACCCTTAAACAATTCAACCAAAGGCCCCAATATACAAATACACTCAAATTTCACAAAACTTCACACCAAAGCAAGAATCCTTACCTTAGGATGCTTAGACTGCTTTCTACCCCAAATCACTCCAAAAGCCTCTTAAAAACCTTGAACAAATGAAAGAGAAATTGAGAGGAAGTAAGAAGGGAGAGTGGCGATGGAGAAGAAGAAGAAGGGTTTGCAATGACTTAATTCCTTTTAACACTCTTTATGCACAAGCTTTCCATTTTGCCCTTACTCTTCCTTAAGAACTCCATCTATCCTTTGATTCATTACAAAAACACCCCCACAATACATATTCTCCATGAAAAACTTTCAATCCACCTACTTTTCCTACTAATTAGGGGTAGAATGATCAAATTGCCCTAGGGAAGAAAATATCTAAAACTTAACAAACATTTTGGTTGGCACGTCGCCGCGGCGGGATCTCTGTCGCCGCGGCGAAAATGTCCAGCAGCTTCCCCGTGGCTACAACACCTCTTCGCCGCGGCGAAGCTGAAACCATATACTCTTCTATTTTCAACCAATATCAAGGCAAGTGTTCAAAAAAACACTCACAAAGGTCAACCAAATAATAATACTAATAAACCAACTCAAAAAGAGCAAAAGAAGAAGCATTAACTACGTACCTCAAGTGGGGCGTTACATTTACACTCTTGAATTTGCTTTCTCTCTCTCTCTCTCTATAACTTTGTATTTTACTTTTCACCAATCATTTGTAAGCAGTCATTGTTGCGACCGACCCCATATTTAATACAAATCAGTGGACGTAGGATTTCCTACCTTAGCATCCGAACCACTTCAAAAGGCTCTCATTTCATTACTCTACATTCTACCCTAATCAGGTGTGTCTTTGACCAATCAACGTTACGCACGTGTCGATTAGTTGGTATCAAAAATCACGCATCAACAAACTTAAATTATTTTTCAAAATTAGACATATTCAAGTAGCACCACTGTGATTGAATCCACATGAAATTGCAAGCTTCAGTTCTTTCCAAAGTTTTACCATTGTAGGTTTTATGACGTCAACATCATTTCCATGACCCTAGAATAATAGCAAATACTATAGCAGTGTAAACTGCACAAGTAGAAATTAAAGGAAAATGAAAGAAAGAAGATATTGGACATGAATATTGAACTCCAAGGTATTCTACAATTTTCTTTAACAAAAAAAAAAAAAAAAAAAAAAAAAAAGACTAAACTATCGGACAAAAATAAACTAGGGATAAAACTATTACTCTGGGACTAGGTTGCTTAAGTAAATGAACAAAAATTACCTTCTGGTTTGGTCCTAAAAACCGAATTTCATAACATTATCTTCTAACCATTAAATCTTAGAGCAACTAGGCAAAATCAAATAATACTTAGTTACAATTGTCATCGACTGGCTGCACCAAATAAAGTACCAACACAAGTAGAATTCTAAATATAACTGCAAATTCAATAACCAAACCCACTATACATACCTGCCACTGCTATGACAATAATAATAAGAATGATCACTACAAAAATTTAGGCTTCTTGCCACAAAAAAAATTGTCACTATAAATATCAAAATTGCGTCCATTTCGCTAATGTGAAGAATTGTATTGATCACTAGAGTTGTCATATTTAAACTTGTATTCTTAAATGTATAGTGACAAAAGAAAGTCTAGTTATCATAGCTTAATTATTTATTGTGACAACAATAATTTGACACTTTAAACTAGTTTATTATGATAAGTTATTTGTAACAATAAAAAGCAATTTTTATCATTACAAGTAATATTTTATCATAATTGATTTACATTTAAAGATGGAATGATAAGTTTTATGGTGAAAAAATAATATATTATGTCAAAATTGGTTTTGTCAAAATTGTGAATAGTGATTAAATTATTTGCTCATAATTTTATTTGTCATTAACTTTATTGTAACAATATTTATTTTGTCACATGTCTGTTTATATGACAATTATTGCGTTGTACAAATCAACCATTTTAGGAATATGATCATATGTTTTAGGAATAAGATCTTTAGAATAAGAAATTAAATCAACCCTTTCCTAGTTTAGATTATTTCATTCCCTTATTTGGATTCTTGAATGTGGATAAATTGTTGTATTGTGTTCACAATAGAGATATAGAAAATTCTTCTGATTTTTACATGAATCAACATTTATCTCACAAGATCTTGCAAAGGAGCTTCTAGATAATTTTACTGCAAACAAAATGGCAAAAGCTTTCTTTACAAACAGTGGATCGGAAGCCAATGACACTCATGTGAAGCTGGTTTGGTATTACAATAATGCTCTTGGAAGACCAAATAAGAAGAAATTTATAGCACGAGCAAAATCGTACCATGGTTCAACTTTAATTGCAGCTAGTCATTCTGGCCTTCCGGCTCTGCATCAAAAATTTGATCTGTCTGCACCATTTGTATTGCACACTGACTGCCCTCATTATTGGTTGCTCTCCGCCACTGGCCTTTGTACTAATTAGACATTAAGAATGTCTTTCTTCATGGTAAGCTTCAGAAAGAAATCTATATGGAGCAACCGTCTGGCTTTGTTACTTAGGGGGAGTTTGCCTTGGTATGTAAACTTCGTCGCTCTTTGTATGGTTTAAAACAGTCCCCTCATGCCTGGTTTGGACGATTCAGTAATGTCATTCAAGAGTTTGGGATGATTCGATGTGAGTCCGATCACTTTGTTTTCTATAAACATAACTCATTAGGGCAATGCATATATTTGGTTGTTTATATCGATGATATTGTTATTACAGGAAGTGATTAGGATGGCATTAAACAATTGAAGACACACTTGTTCCACCACTTTCAGACCAAAGATTTGGGATTACTTAGACACTTTCTTGGTATCAAAGTGGCTCAATCTAGCTCAGGTATTGTTATTTCTCAAAGCAAATATGCTTTGGATATTTTGAAAGAAACAGGGATGTCAGACTGTAGACCGATAAACTCTCATATGGATCCTAATTCAAAGCTCTCACCTGGATAGGGGGAGCCTCTTGCAGATGCTGGGAAATACTGAAGACTGGTTGGTAAACTTAACTATCTCACCATTACACGACCTAATATTTCCTTCTCTGTCAATGTTAGTTAGTTTCTACAGTTTTCTTGTGACAGTCATTGGGATACAGTTGTTCAGATTTTAAGATATATCAAAGGCACACCAAGCAAATGACTATTATATGAAAACAGGGGTCATACACAGATTGTTAGATATTCTGATGCTGACTAGGCAAGTTCTCCATCTGATAAACGTTCCACTTCAAGTTTTTGTATTCTTGAATGAGGAAATCTTGTATCTTGGAAAAGTAAGAAGCAAGATATCGTTGCCAGATCGAGTGCAGAAGCAAAATACTGTGATCTCGTTGCCACATCGAGTGTAGAAGTAGAATATTGTACAATGGCTCTAGCAACTTCTGAGCTTATTTGGATGAAGTAACTAATCCAAGAATTGAAGTTTACAGAAGAAGTAAAGATGAAGTTACTTTGTGATAATCAAGCTGCTCTCCATATTGCCTCCAACTCGGTGTTTCATGAGAGGACTAAACATATAAAAATTGATTATCATTTTATCAGAGAGAAAATCTTATCCGGTTACATCACCACTAGTCATGTCCGCTTAGATGATCAACTAACAAATATTCTCACTAAATCACTTAAGGGTCCTCGTATTGACTTTATTTGTAACAAGCTTAATGCATATAATTTATATGCCCCAGCTTAAGGGACAGTATTAAGTTGTACAAATCAACCGTTTTAAAAATAAGATCATATGTTTTAGGAATAGGATTTTTAGAATAGGAAATTAGATCAAACATTTCCTAGTTTAGATTATTTCATTCCCTTATTTGGATTCTTGAATGTATATAAATTGTTGTATTGTGTTCACAATAGAGGAAAATTCTTCTGATTTTTACAACAATATTATTTGTCAAAAATTGTATAGTGACAGAAATAATTTTGTAAAAAGTTTAATAGCCATGACAAATAATTTTTTATACAAATATTTTTTACATGACAACTTTTTTTATTGTCGAAATAATATAGTTGTGAAAAATATTTTTTGTCATCTCAATAATGATAAAAATAAAAATATTCATAACGACAGTACCATCTAATGTCTTATGTCTCTATTAAAGCAGCTCCATCCAGTATATAAAGATAGTAGCATAGTCTAAATGGCTCAATCAACACGCTAATTAGAAGGCATGTAATGCCAATATAAATACTCAATATGATACATATCACTTCCCTCTGCAATTTACAAAAAGAAATTATTAATATGTGAAGGAGAGCAAGAGAAGTGAAAGTTGTTACTTTTACTTACGTGTTCATCATCAGAGTTATGTTGTCTCCTTTGAGAAGAATCCTTCCTATGAAAGTAAAGAAAGAATTTAAAGTATGCGCATTCACCTAATGACTTTCTGGTCTTTTTCTTGATATGGACTTCTTCAGCATCACCCAGAACCAAGTTCATGTACTCATCAAAACCCTGTAAAACAAAATGAATAACAAAAATTGAATCACATTTTGAACGTACTAAGAATCTAATAAATGATTACAACGAAGGTATTTCTATCAATAATATCATTTGTCTTAACTTATTTTACTTATTTTGGGAAAAGTTAAGGACAGGTTTAAAGCATGATCCATACTGCAACGAAAGCAAGAAAAACAACAAAAGACTACCGGCATCATGAATTGAATGGATAAAGATTTCTTATCTTCGACATGTTCATCGCTAAAGCAATTGTAACGTATTATACATTTTAAAAGCCAAATATCACATGTTCCTAGAAATGTATCCTGAGGCTTACTTTGCTTCAAAGAGTTCATTTCCTACAAGTTACATGGTTATATGTGATTCATGCCCCTTTTAAACCTCAGTTCAAGTCACATGCACAACAACATGCCCTCTCTTATAATTAGACCTGGCAAAACAGGTCTAGATCCGCGGGTTGACCCTAAACCCGAATAAAAAAATATAGGATGTGGGTCTTTAATATTAGACCCATTTTTCTTCTACCCATACCCGATCCAACCCGTTTTGCCAACGGGTCAAGCAGGTACACCCGCGGGTGCCCGTTTGTTTTTCCCCTTTTCATTTTGCAGGGAGACCCTAAATTCTAAATTGGGGTTTGGCCATGTTTTTGCCCCAAATCGCAAAATCCCTAACTCTCTCAAACTCATCGTCGCCGCTTCTCCTATCTTCGTTTCTCATCAGCACAAAAGGACTCTGCGAATAAACCCAACAACAAAACAAAAACATAAATCACACAAATTCAAAAATCCAAAGGAAAAATTCAATCAAACAAAAACAAAAATCCAAAAACCCAAGGAAAAATTCAATCAAACTCATGCATAACCCAATTGGTTCTCTTCCCCTTAAGAGCTCATCCAATATGAAACACAGGGGTCTTCTGTGCATCGTTCGTCACTGTTGTCATCTCCGCTGTAACAATGTAGTTTAAAATAGAAGATTCTTTTTTTTGGCAAGGTGTCATTTGTTCATTGGCATGATTAACTCTATCTGGTGATGCGATGGAGGATGCGTTGCGGCCTGCAGGGCAGCAGGCGACATGTGGGACGTGGGGAGTGGAGGTGATTAAAGTCAGAGTAAGGTTTTGGTTGGGATGACGACTGAAGAGTGGAGAATCTACGGCAGAAGTTTCAAAAACTAAACAGTAAAAAAGGATACTCAGATCTGTTCAATCTTTGCCTGTTTGCAGAATTCATTCTCAAATTGTTGCTTTTCTTCTGTAAATTTTTTTTTTTTTCAAATTTTTTTATGTGGGTTTATTTGGTTGATGAGGAATGAAAGGGCAATCAATAAAGTTTTTTAATCTTTTTCTTTGTTAGGTTCTGGGTTTCTGTTTGGTTGGTGAGAAAACTTGGGAGAAAACATGGGTTTCTTTTTTCTGTTTGGTTGGTGACAAATTTTGCTCAAAAATGAAAATTTTAGGAAGATTTGGGGGTGTAACTGCAAAAATCTAAAACTGGAGTGAACAGTACAGGCACCCGCGAGTCCACCCATACCTGTATAGGGTAGGGTGCAGGTCCAAAATATTGGGCCCGTTTAAATTGACCCGTTTTGGGCCCAGGCCCGTACCCGTAAGACCCGTACCCGTGAGACCCGACCTGCACCGCACCAGGCCCACCCGCCCGTTTTGCCAGGTCTACTTATAATAAGGAGAAGAAATGTTCACAAAGAGACAAGATAAGATGATATCTACTCTCATAAGTGAGTTTATTATCATTGAAGATTAAAGAAGTGAAGGAAATACAAGTAATATTACACATTCCAAGTTGGAAAGTCAGCAACAAAATGACATGCTGAAACAAATGTGCCACTTGAAGAGTAGAATGATATTCTTATGTGTTTGCCAATCAAAACCCTAGCCTATCATAATAATTAGTAGCAGAATGCGTCAATGAAACAAACTAAACTTATAGAAGACATAAGAGCAGAATGCTTGAAAGGATATCACAAATACGAAAACTGAGCTGTTCGAAAGTTGAATTCAACACGAAGCCAGCCTACATTTATATTTATGATTGGCTGGAGGTTCAAAAGCTAAGCATGCTAAGGAGTTAGATCATAAAGGAACTAGAGCAAGAAATTGCAAAATTAAATGCCAGTAAAGATGCATCTTTTAATTTCTGTTTCTTCTTTGTGTTACGGTGCTTTATTTTTCTTTTCAGATATGGGGTAGTGACGATGTTGCAACCTAGTACTATACAGAGTGTATACTTGATGAGAACTATAAATAGATTGGAAACAGCAAAGATGAAACACATCACCATAAACAGCATGAGATGAAAGATGAAAAGAAAAACTTCAGAAAATATAACAAAATGATAGGTATACCACAGAAACAAACATATCAAGACAAGAATTTTGATATTTTACATTAACAAAACAAATCTACTCCGACAAAAGAATGTGAATTTATCTATATCTAAAAACACTATTTATCAGCAAAGTGGAGCATGTAAGCAACTTCCAAATCCAACCTTTGCACTTACTAACAAATAACATACAGACAATATTCAGATCTATTCAACATAAACAATGTGATTAACGACTATATATCCAAAACTGCAAACTAACAAATACCACATCTCTAACATCATCAAGCATTCAAAAAAAAAAAAGAAAAAAGAAAAAGATAATCCACCAACTTATTCGTGTGTACAATACAATTCATAAAGCACACTCCCCCTTCTTATGAATTGTATTGATATTAAAAAAATTTCAAAGTTACCTATTTCTTCAAATAAGGACACTATAACAAGCCTCTTTATGCCCTAAGGGCGGAGAAGGAATAGACATTGTATTGCGTGACCAAAGACATAATGCACTTGGGATAATTAACTCACATTACCCTAAGGAAAAAAAAATATTCATAATATCTTAGTTTTTCTCCATTAAACTCATACCTTCTCGTTTTAATTTCTTGCTTACAGGATTCACTCTATTCAAAGTCGGTTTCATCCTTTATCATACTCATTTTTTTCCATACAGAATTTCCACTAAAGACACAAGCAACAAATTATGATTAAAAGTAGTAGAAAAACCAACTAAAATTCCAAGTACAAAGCGTCAAAATCTTACTAAGTTATTCCAAGTTAATAATCCTTTGACATCTAAAAAACAAAAATGAGAATTATAAAATGAAAAAATCTTTAAAAAAAATGAAAACTTGCAATGATTCGGCCTTCAATCCTCAAATCCTTCTGCTCAAAAAGCGAAATTTGAATGCGAGCTTTCTGAATATATGCAAACAAAAAATAGCCAAAACAAGCCCAAAACTCATCAACCCATGAACAAAAAACAAACTTGAAGCAGACCCAGAAGAGGAAATCACTTACGCTTTGAATAAATCTGAAAATCAAGTTCTGGAAACACACAAACCCACGAAAAATTAGCAAAAAAAAAAAAAAAGTAAATCAACAAATAGAAGTCATTGAAACACAAAGAAGTAAAGGAAAAGGATACAAAACGTACAAGTCATAATCCTCTGAACTTTGGTGCTCGCCATCGTTGTTATTGTGGTTGAGATCCAAGAGACAAGAGAAGATATGTCGAAGCAGAACCCAGAGCCAACGAGTCCAGCTGTACTTAAGAAGAAAGAAATGGGCTTCGGGGCCGGGCTTAAATTGACCCGAAGCTCGGGTTACAGGCCCATTTCATATTAGGTTGGGAGAGATTTGACATTTTCTAAATCAAATTTAAGAGTTTATTTAAATAAGGAACATAACAAATCTTTTGAAAACCAAAAAAGAGTTGAAATACTTTTGAAAACAGATTTTTATAATATCCTAATAATACGATTTAATTAAGAAATTATCATCTTAATTGGAGTAAAGTCGATAAATGAGAGAATATTTTTTTGAAGAAAATTACTTTCTATAGAACCAATTGAAGGTCTTTTCACTCAAAATATTTTAGTTTCAATATTGAAACATTAAAGATTAAGCACAAATTTGCTTTTCGACTGTGAAAAATATTACAAACACTTTAAAAACACAAATTTAAATATCTTGATTAAAGAAATTGATTATTGTAGGCTAAACAATACATTTCACACTCAAAGTTCTATTAATTTTAAAATTAATATAACTTAAAATTTAGGTGGTATTTGTTTTTTTATCTGAAAATTAAATGATCCTGATTATTGAATATGTTTGAATATACTATTCTAATATTTTTTCTTTTTCATTGTCTAATTATAAGTGTTTGATTGTTTGTTTTTATTGGTGTTTTGACACATATGTCTTTATGAAGTAACTTTTAAAATTTTACATGCATGATAACTATGTTATTTCAAATTACAAAAATAACAAATAAAATAAAGATATAATAATTAATGATAACTATGTTATTACATTGTGTTTGTATAGTAATTAAAATTTTATTATAACAACAAAATTAAAAACAACAAAATTAATTAGATCATTGAAAGAATTAAATTTCAATTTGGTCTCACAATTGTTACATGAACATTTGATCAATTATTCCAAGCAAGTTAATTGCCAAGGGCGGAGCCAAAAAAATTATTCTGAGGACGCTAGAATATAATGTTTACTGAATGATAGAGCTAGAAAGTAATTAGAAAGTTACACTTATAGGGGCTAAAGTGTTACTTTCAAAAATTTTGGTGGCCAGAAATTATAGGGAGTAAAATCATATTTTTCTATACTAAATTTAAAATTTTTTCTGGGTGAATGTGGCTCCACCATTGTTGATTGTATTTGATGGTTGATTTTGATTTGTGCAACTATGATAAACAAAAAAGACAAAAATATATAATATAAAGATTTTGATAAAAATGAAATTATTTAAATTTGATAGGGATATAATTGACAAATAAAAATGATATTAATTAAGATGTTTTAGTATTAAGATAAAAGCCAAATTTTTTGGCTTTTTTATTTTATTTGATTATCAGATAAAATCTAAAAAATAGACAAACCTAAAACGTCTAAATCAAGTAAAACTAGACTTATTAAGACTTAAGATCAAAAAATAAAAAGCCCCTTAAATGGTAGATAACTGTTGGTGGCCTTTTTGTATTTTTCTGTAAAAATAAATAAAAATATAGCAAAAATGAAAATCTAAATTACAAAGGGTCCACTGTTGGCTTGGCCTAATGATATGTCGTTGCACCCATTCCATTGGATAATTTGATAACAAAATGGTAAAATAATCACACCAGAACAACAATACCATCTAACGTCTTATGCCTCTATTAAGCAGCTCATCATACATGAAATCAATTCAGTATATAAAGATAGTAGCATAGTCTAAATGGCTCAATCAACACGCTAATTAGAAAGCCGTAACACCAATATAAATTTGATAATTTATCTCAGCAATTAAATTTTGACTCAAACATTTTGTAATTAATGCCTTTATTTCAGCATATATTATGACAATTTTTTTTTAATAAATAAATTCTTTTGTGACAAATTAATTTGTAATTATAGTATATATAACTAAATCTAATAACTAAAATGTTTTATGATAAAATATATTTGTCACAAAAAATAATTTTACCTAGACGCCAAAAATTTGTTACAAAATATTATGATAAAAATGTTTTCTTTTATTATATTTTTTATGAGTTTTTTTATTGTGATAAAATATTATAACAATATTTTTTTAGTCATTATATATTCTTTTTGTCATACTTAATGTAATGTTTATTTATTTTGTCATAATACTTATATTACTCGTGTCAAAATAATATTTGATAAAATTAATTTTATCATAATATAATATATTTCTTGTAGACCAAATAACAATTGAAAGATTATATAAGAAAGTTGGAAACAAACCAATTGTCCACCAGACGAGTGCGCATCTTCAGAGAATGTTCCATGAGAACCACCCTAGCCCCAGGTGAAGACGTTGCCTTCTGAATATGAACGACAAATTCACATCATTGAAGTCCAGGAGTCAAAAAGAAATATTTCAATATTAAGTCATGTAATGAGTATTGCCAGTAAAAACATTATCATGTAATTTTCAGTAGTAAGGGGAAAAAAAGTTAATCAAACAAAATAGGCTTAAGTATAATTAGAGGATACAAACACACCCAAAGAAACATCATGAAAGGAAATTCACTTGAGCAAAGTGAATAATAGTTATGAGAGATTAACAAAACATAAATGATCACTAATTTGAGCGTAAAAAAACATAACAATAATAATCTCGTATATTCAGGTGAACAACCAATATTAATAGTAGTTTTAAATTGAGACTTAAATGGGGTCGTGAGGTGGATTCTCTCAACAACTAAGGTGGATTTTTATTTATGGAAAACCATAAAAACATTGCACTAGGAATGGAAAAAAGAAATAGTAGAGTTTTAAAAATAAAGTAAGAGTTGAAAATAATTTGAAAAGCAGATATGTATTTCGCTGCATTATGGGTTGCAAATCAGCTTTCATTTCAAGAATTTTCAAAAGCACAGGAGAGTGTTGTTTTCAGCTGATTTCTTCATTGTTTGATATGCTGTATAGGTTTCTTCAAGGTTAGCTTTAAGAACTTGGGACGGACTCTTGTTCTCCTTTCATTCCTTCGTGCTCTTCTTCTATATTGAAACTAGTTTTTTGCTTCTTATCAAAAGAACGCAAAGCAGCCATACTTTTTCAGCACATAAGGGAGCTCCTTTAAAACTGTGCAAGCAAGTGGCACACACAGGCACACAAATTATTTTGTCTGATGTCCAACATTCCGATTTTTAGACAAAAGTATTATGCTACAAAAGCCTTATATTTCAAAACAAGCTCTTACCGGAGATTGCTGCTGTATGCTTCCAGCCACAAGAGACCTGCAAATGTAATATCAAATATAAAGTAACGATGTATCATGTACGGAGTAGACCTATTAACAATTGGGTGGTCAAGCTTTTCCCTCCTTTATAAAGGGTTTTATCATGACTAGGCAAAAAAATATGGATGGATAAGTCAAAGCATCATTTATAAATGGAGTTAAAGCATGACTTCGCCGAAAAAATATGGATGGACCAGTCACATCATCAATTAAAATAACATAATCTTCATGTTATTTCCATCTATCGTGCGCAGTGTACAACCAGATGAAAGTTTATGAGTATACTGTAGCAAATACCTTGTAGACAGGAGATCTAGAAAGAGGACCTTGAAGGCATCTGTAGAACTGGTAACAAAAATTACATTACCATAAAGGAAA
Source organism: Pistacia vera (assembly GCF_008641045.1). Classification (NCBI taxonomy): domain Eukaryota; kingdom Viridiplantae; phylum Streptophyta; class Magnoliopsida; order Sapindales; family Anacardiaceae; genus Pistacia; species Pistacia vera. The sequence goes on along the minus strand of NW_022196281.1, from coordinate 193,829 downwards.
TCAGTTTTCAACAACTAAAACTTTAATTGCAAGTTTTAAAATTAACAAGCTAAGATAGGTTCAAGAAAATCTCGAAATGAAAGATACCCGATACCAAGGCAGCCATTCTCATTGGAGCCCCAAGTGTATAATTCCCCACCACCTATAAGCAAATTGGTAAAACGAGGGAAAAAATGGTTTAGTATAATACTAACCACCACAGGACATAATCTAACTAATGGTCAGTGAGAAAAGGGCTTGCTGATGAAAATTGTGACAATCTGACACATATAATATGATAGTTGGAAATAGAGAAATAATTAAAACAAGAGATGGCTAGAGAAGTTTGTTGATGCTTGATTTTGACACCAACTATTCACGCATGTGAAGTAATAAGTGGACTTAGAAATCACACGTGATATGGAAGTACAAAAAGAGATATTGAACGGGTAACAATTTTTAAAGCGGTTCGGATGCTCTAAGGCGAATACTACGTCCACTATAATTATATTAATGGGTGATTATAATCAGGTCGCACTCGACGAGTTGGATTACAATAGAGAAAACAAATGTAGAGGGAGAGAGCGAGAGAGTGAATATATGTTTTGAGCGGTTGATGAACCAATTCCATAAAACAGAGGAGAGCCCTCTATTTATAGTTGGAGGATTCAAGCTGGTAATCATGATTTTGCGTGCGGGCAGGTATGTTACAATTCATAACCTGCTTTCCATTGGTTGTCTGCACGAGAGATATCCTTAAATCGCGTGGGGCTTCAGTAGGTGGACAATTCCTAGCCACTCATAAGCCTGACGTTCACTTGCTTCACTAACGATGGCCTTACCCTTTTCGTCCTTGCGGGACGTGGCTGCATCCAAACGGCAGAAAACCTTCCTGAATTCTTATTGGTCTTTCTTGATTTAAGCTCACGTCAGCCCTGGTTTTTTGGGCATAACAGAAGCTCCCCAGTTTTTAAGGTTTAAGGATTGAACCTTGAGAACTTCATGATTATGCCACAACTCAACTTGTCCCGAATGACGCTTGATTGAGTTGATCGAGCTATATGGATCCCTGAGAACTACACTAGCGACCTGATGTGGTTTTTTCTAATAGGTTCAACGACCTGAGTCAGACCCTAATCAGTGTCATACCAACATGCCCCAAGTCTCGACCATAACTCGCGACCTGAAGAGACTCAGCACAGCTTTTACGAAAGGCAAGCAGTCACATCGTTTTGAAGCTGATGTGTGACGAAGAGTGTTTATTCGAATGACCTCTTTAGATGTTATCTATTGCGCTTAACGGTTCACTTAACCAATAGAATAACCTTTATTCTGACAGGTATGTCCATTACACAATAAGTGCCAGCCATGCGCATTTAATGCGAGCCATGCTGAAACGACATTATCCTTCAGGACATTAAATGCGGACGGACGCGCATTTAATGTGCAAGAGGGTAACTATGCCGTCGTTTGGTTGCTCCAATAGAGGGAAGCATCGATTGGTACCTACGAAGCGTGGGGGTTACTCTTCCTGCAGATTAACGACATTTGGTCGTGATCAATGGCGGGAAACGAATCCCGCCCAAGCGTTGCTTGCTCAGGAAACAAATCACCGTTTTCCCCCTATAAAACCCCGGATTTGCTTCAGACTTTTGCCATAGAACTCACATTCTCAGAAAGAAAAACGAAGCTCTCGATGAGTCAGTTCGTCTTTTTCTGTTGATGCGTACCATCCGCTACAACAAAAAGCTCATCCCCCACGTCAAGAGGTAAGAAGGGTTTCTCCTTCGCTTTCTTTTATTATTCGGCTGATTTGCTCGACTTTTGCGACAATGGTGGGTATGGGCTATTCGGTAAGCTCTTGCGGTGCGTATTCCTGGATAGTGGTGAGGAGAGAGGTTCAGTTTTTCTTAAAGACGAGAACTTAGGGCACGAATCCTTGGGGGTTCACCCCCAAAGGTTCTTTAGGGTTTTTCTAGGGTTTAAGGAGGATGCGTTAGGGTTTCTTTTGCTCTTCTACATCATCATATGGAACACTGTACGAAGACTAAGCTTTTTTTTTTTTTTTTTTTTTTTTTTTTTTGGTGTCGTCCCTTTTCCAGACCTTAGGAGCAATGGACGCCTTAGTGACCAGGGCAGCCGAGGGCACGAGCTCGTAGGCACCAACAGCCCCAGCGGGTCTCGTGCCAGAGACCTTGTCAATGATCACCCGAGAGGAGATACAAAAGGTAATGGACTAGTACACGCTTAGTGTGAATGTCTATCAGCACAGAACTCGTACGACTTAGAACCCCCAGAGGGAAAAGCCATGATCTTGGAGATGATCTTTAAATGTAGGGCGCTGACACCTTTTCATCCCTTCGTTAGGTTGATCATTAACCACTTCGAGGTCGCATCAATGCAAATTAACGCCTAATAAGTATATGATAGCTATTGCTATGTATATTGCATGTGGCGAAAATAGCCTTAGCGAGCTGACAACGCTAGAGCTCGCATGCTCTTACTATCTGAAGAAGAGCAAGGATAAAGATTCTTTCTACCTCTCGAAGCGATCTATGATCGAGGGAGGAATATTTGGTTACCCCAGTAATGTCGGGGCTTATGAAACCAAATTTTTCTTTTCTGAGTATGATGGCGTCTACTGGTTTAGGGAGCCAAGCAAGTTTTTTTTCTTTCCATTTGCGAATTGTTCCTCCTTTGGTTATTGTATCTAACGAACCCTTTTGTCTCTTTGCAGGAAATAAGACAACTAGGTTGGCGACTGTGACAGATTATAACCGAATCGATGTGTTCATTGTCTTCCATATCATTGTCACGACGCAAGACTACTTGTAACTACTGCCAACTTGAGAAAGTACGGCTTTTTTAATCCAAAAGCGTCCTTGGAGTCAGACTATGAGTATCTCCACACTTAGAATGCTTTTTGGTTGCTTGCGGTGACCTGTTTCACTAACATACTTCTATGGTGTGCAACAATCATGCCGCCCAAGGTTCCGAGGCTGTCTACAAGGCCAAAGGGTTCGTATTTCCTTGGGTCACTCCAACTGAGCCAGTCAAGGCCGTCCCTGGTGACATCCCCACATGAGGGATACAAATTGGTGCCGAAAGGTGAACACCCTCAAAGCGACATGAGAAAACTCCTTGGTCCGCGACTGCTCGCGCCCCCAAGCAGAAAACCATGGGCCAAAAGACTAAGAAAAGAAAACAGCTGCAAGCTGAAGAATCAGAGTCTGAGTCAGAGGGTGTAAGAGTGCAGCCTGGGAGTTCGTAGCACTACTAGGCTTTCCACTCGAGATACGCATCAGGCGTTTCAGCGATCCCCGAGAGCTCGGGTAGAGGAGAGAGGGAGACTGTGGTTACCAGGAGAGCAAGCAAACAACGGTTGATGAGGTGCCAGTTCCTACGGGAGTAGACACGCTAGTGTTAGATTCCATGGGGCAACTCCCGGAGCACTTGCAGTTGGTGGTGTATACACTGCTGGAGTGCCAACTGGCTTTGGCCTTCTAAGAGTTCGTGGCTTCCCGACCCACGGACTTGATGACCACTGCTCTTCAGTTGCAAAGCCAGGTATGGCAGTTCATCCTCATCGAGGACTTCAATATTAGTTGATTTTCTAACGTTAATAATTTTCGAAAAAATTGGGGTTAACTCTTGCTTCATTTCTTATGCAAACCCTGCTCGCCTTGCATATGGCCCATTAAAAGGTCAATCTAGACTATGCTGGAGGAATCCACGACCTGAAAGAGGAGAATGCCAAACTGAAGAAGGACCTTGAAGCTCGAGATGCAAAGGCCAAGTTGTTCAACATCTAATCGAATCAATACCTGGTGGAGAAGAATTATGCCCTTCGTACCATGGATTTCCAGAAGGCTGAGCTCGAGAGGAGAGACAAAGAGAACAAAGAGCTCCAGAAGACAGTGACCAGACTCACCAAAGAGAATGGCGAGAAAGAGAAGGAACTGAAGGCGAACTCGAAGCGACTCGTGAAGGCGGAGGAAGAGAGAACTCAGTTGTGGGAGAATTCTGAGAAACAAAAGAGGGCATTGGAAGTGGACCTCGAGCTTTCCCGAGGACGAGTCGCTTCATTGACTGATCAGGGCGCTGATTGGGCAATTTAGGCTATTTATAGCTTGCGACCAAGGAACCCGGGAATGGATCTCTCCGACCTCCAACCTGTCTCTTTGCTTCCATGGCCCAAGCTGATGACGAGGCCGGGGAGGAAGAGGAACAAGAGCCTCCTCTGAAGATGATCAATCGGAGGAATATGTTCTTGAGGATCTAGCGATTGACTTGATAATCAACGACCAACCAAGGGGCGAAGAGGTCGCGCTCGCAGAGCCTGGAGGTGGAGGCCAATGATCACTTTTTCTTCTTTTTATTTTGACTCTTTCTTTTTGGCTGCCTACTGTACTTATTCAAATTACATATATGAAAAGATTATTTTTAGACATTTACAATTTCGAATACTTTACAAAACTAATATCACATCTCATCAAGAAACTTGTAAAAATATCACAACGAACAAGATCATGTAAGACATTCATTCAAGGTGGAGAGGAACGATCTTATCCATAAAGGTTATAAGGAAAACTTTACAAGTAAAAGAGATGAAAAACTGAGAGCGAGCCTGGAATTATTGATAATAGGGGCAAAGATGTTCAACATTCCAAGCTCGCAGTACTTTGGAACCGTTAAACCTCTTGAGGTGATACGTTCCTGGTCGTATCACTTTAGCGATGCGGTATGGACTTTCCTAGTTGGGTCTTAATACCCCCGCGCTTGGTTCCCTTATGCCGAGAATGACTTCTTTTATAACCAGGTTGCCGACCTAGAAGTCTCTTCTTTTGACCTTAGAGTTGAAAAACCTTTTCGGCTGCTAGTAAGATGCTATTCTCAACTGAGCCTTGTCGCGATGTTATTTGACTAGGTCCATGCTTGTGCGTAGAAGCGCTTCGTTGTCTGTTTCGTTGAACAAGTCTCTCCGAAGTGAACTGGTCCCTACTTCCACTGGGATCATCGCCTCGCAGCCATATGCTAGCGAGAAGGGCGTTTCCGAAGTGGAGGTTCTCGGAGTCGCTCTGTATGCCCATAAGACTTTAGGGAGGTCGTCGACCTAATTACCTTTGGTAGCACAAGCTTGGCCTTCAAAGTGTGCTTAATGGTTTTGTTTACAGCTTCAACTTGACCATTGACTTGTGGTCTTGTGACTGAGGTGAACTTTTTGTGGATCTCTAGCTCATCGCAAAACTGCTTGAATTCCTCTTGTCGATCTGCTTTCCGTTATCAGAAATAAGGGTATGTGGAATCCCGTAGCGGCACACTATGTTCTTGAAGATGAAGTCCTTGAGCTTCTTAGTAGTGATTGTGGCCTAAAGCTTGGCTTCGGCCTATTTTGTAAAGTAATCTACCGCGACCACGACATACTTGACGCCCTCCTTCCCGGTGGACGTAGGCCGAATAAAGTTAATTCCCCACATAAAGAATGGCCAGGGGCTGGTCATTGTGGTCAGCTGGTGGGAAGGAGCTTGCGGGATGTTCGCGAACTACTGGCACTTGTCGCACTTTTTTACAAAGTTGAAAGTGTCTTCCTGAAGCAGGGGTCAATAGTATCCTTGACGGATAATCTTATTGGCGAGGGATCGAGCGGTAGTGTGATTACCACAGATCCTTTCATGTATCTCCTTATAATGTAAACTGCTTCCTCGTCGGTTACACATCAGAGGAAAGGGGCGCTAAACCCTCGTTTGTATATTTGATCCTCGACGAGTGTGTAACGAGCAGCTCTAGTGCAGCCTTGCCTCATTCTTGTTGCTGGGCAGGGTCCTATCTTGAAGATACTGAATGATTGGGGTCATCTAAGAGACTAATTCTATTGTGGCTACTGTTTGTTCAGGTGAGCTGGTGTTAGGAATCTCTATGTTCCGAACTGGAATATTGTCTAGCATACCTAAGTCTAGCGATGAGGTTATCTTTGCCAAGGCATCTGCGATAGAGTTACTATCTCTTAGGATTTGCGTGATTGTGAAGTGCTTGAAAGGTTCGAGTGCGGCCTTTGCTTTCTTCAGGTAATTGATCATGTTTTCTTCCTTGGCTTGGTATTCTCCCAAGATCTAATTTACAACTAGCTGAGAGTCGCTGTGAATGTTGATCACGTCAGATCCTATTTCTCTCGCTAGTCGCAAACCAGCAAGCAACGCTTCATATTCGGCCTCATTGTTAGTAGCCTGGAACCCGAACCGGAGGATTCCATGAATGCGTGTCTTTTTAGGACTGAGGAGGAGAAGATCTGCTCCAGCCCTTTTCCTGTTCGAGGAACCATCGACATAGAGGCTCTAAGTCGATAGGTTCTGAACAGTCTCCTAGACAACTTCGCTGACTGATTGCTTGGGTCTTCGATCGGGCTGGTACGAGAATTTTGAAATAAAATTGGCAACAACCTACCATTTGATGGTTGCTTTTGATCGGTAATGTAGATCAAATTGACTTAGTTCCATTGCCCATTTAAGTAACTTACTCGAAGCCTCCGACTTCTGAAGAACTTGCCTGAGTGGGTGGTTAGTCAAAACATGGATTGTGTGGGCATGGAAGTAGGGTCGCAACTTTTTGGAGGCGATCAGCAGGGCATAAACTAATCGCTCCATTTCTAGATACAGCATCTCGACATCCAACAGTCGTTTGCTCGCATAATACACTCATCATTGAACTCTGTCTTCTTCCCGAATGAGAGCTACGCTGACTGCAAGCTGGGAGACAGATAGGTATATGAGTAGAATTTCCTTGGGAAGAGGCTTGGATAGGAGAGGTGGTCTTCTGAGGTGTTCTTTTATACTCCGAAAGGCTTGTTCGCACTCTGGAGTCCATTCGAATTTCTTGTTGGCCCTAAGTACATTAAAAAATGGCAAGCAACGATTTGTTGCTCTCGATATGAAGCAACTTAGAGCCGCTATCCTACCATTCAAGCTCTGAACCTGCTTTTTGCTAGTGGGGCTTTTCATATCGAAGAGAGCTTGGATCTTTTTGGGGTTGATTTTGATTCCTCGCTGGTTAACCATGTACCCTAGGAATTTTCCTAAGGATACCCCGAATGAGCACTTGAGAGGGTTGAGCTTTATCCTGTACTTTCGAAGCACTTCAAACATTTCAGTGAGATGCGTTATGTGATCTGAAGTGACATACGACTTAACTAACATGTCATCAACATAGAATTCCATCGTTTTGTCGATCTGTTAGGAAAACATACGGTTGACCAGCCGTTGGTAAGTTGCCCCAGCTTTCTTTAAGCTGAAAGGCATGACTTTGTAACTATACAGTCCTCGATCTGTAACGAACGAGGTATGCTCTTCGTCTGGTGTGCACATCGGGATCTGATTGTACCCCGAGTAAGCATCCATAAAGCTCAGCAGCTCATGCCTAAAGGTGGCATCAATGAGCTGGTTGATCCTTAGAAAGGGAAAGCTATCCTTCGAACAAACTTTGTTGAGGTTAGTGAAATCGACACAGGTTCACCATTTTCTGTTGGGCTTCTTTACCAAGACTGGATTGCCAATCCAACTCAGGTAAAAAGCCTCTCAATAGACACGTTCAAGAGGAGCTTATCCACCTCAATTTTCAGGATACATATCGTTCAAGGTCTATTGCTCTTCTCTTCTAGCGAACCGGCTTGACCGCACTGTCAATATTTAGTGCATGACATATTACGTTTGGGCTGATCACAACTATATTGGTGTCAGTCCATGCAAAAACATCGATATTCTCTCTGAGGAAGCTCGTTAGGCTTTCGGCTAGCTGAGGGTTGAGATTACTCCCGATTCTTAATACTCTAGTCAGCTTGTTTTCATCGACTGATACCTCAGATAGGTCCTCAATTGGCCCGCTGTGAGGGCACTCCTAGACGCAAGGATCCATGTTGTCCTTTGCAAGTTCAGGTCATGGCTCGATTCTACTGATTGCCATGGCCTGCTCGGGGATGCCCATTGGTTTTCCCTTTCCTTTGCACGCCATCTGGACTGCCCTTATGTAACAGTCGCGAGATTCGCGTTGGGCTCCTTGTACTTCCCCGATCCCCATCGAGGTGAGGAACTTCATCTTCAGATGGTAGATAGAGGTGACAGCCTTGAAATTCCATAGCAGAGGTCGTCTTAGGATACCATTGAAGGCGGACGAACAATCTACCACCAAGAACTCCGTCATCTTGGTCATTTCATTGATTTCACCCAACGTGATGGGGAGTGCAATCATTCCTTTAAGAATCAGATGATCCCCGATAAAACCGTAGAAGGGGAAGGAGGCAAGCTTCAAGTCTGCCTTATCTAATTGCATTCTTTCGAAGGCTTGTTGAAACAGGATATTCACGTCACACCGGCCTATTTCAGGCGCAATGACGAGTGCATCATCGCGGGAGGGGGGAGGGGGGGGGGGGGGGGGATGGAGCGGTGATGCAATCGTATTGCGTCTTTTTCAGAGAAAGTAATTTCTTCTTCCTTGTGGATCTTAGCGAGTCGCGACGCCGTGCTCATTACACTCAAGGGGTCATGGCGTGCTTCTTGAGCATACCTTTCCTGGGCACCTCGAGAGTTTCCTACGAGGTGTGACCCCCCAAAAATGATCCCTACATAATAGAGCCCCTTGCAACCATGACGCTTCTTCCTTTGTTCCTTTTGATTCTTTTCCCGAATGGGAGTCGGACCGTCAACATACTCCTTGAAGTGCCTTTGTTTGATGAGGTCCTCAATTGCTTGCTTGAGAGCCCGACACTCATCAGTGTGATGCCCATTGTCCCAATGATAACGACAATACTTTTTACTGTTCCCAGCTGAGGTAGGATTCTTCATGGGCTCCGGTTCTCCGAGCAGGCTGGCCTCCTCTGATTTATCTAAAATTGCCAATATTAAGGCATTCAAATGAGTGTATTGATTTTTGTCGCGATCGCAACGAGGAGCTGGGGCATAAGACCTTTTGGGCTCAAATCGCTGTTTTTTTCCTTTTCGCTAATCGTCATTAGCCCATCCGCAATCAGCTCTTCTACTGTTCTCCCTCCGGTCGGAAACATTGGTTGAAAGACTAGGGTTGTGGCGATTGAGAGTAGCCACAAAATTTTCTATTTGGAGATACTTCTCTGTGAGGTCGTAGAAGTGAGTAAGGGAAACATCGTCCTCAGATTGTAGCTCTTTCCATAAGTCAGTCTGTGGGTGAACCCCTGCGATAATGAGAGTCCAAACAGACTCTTCAAGAGTGTGAGCCACTTTGTGGAGTTTTCAGTGAAATCTGTCTATATAAAATTGGAGGGACTCATTCCTCTCTTGCCATATATTGCTTAGATAACTCAATGGCATTGAGAACTTCCTGTTTGCCTAGAAGTGCCTCAAGAATAACGAGCTCATTTATTGCCATGAGCTTATTAATCCTGCGGGGAGCGACCTGAACCAGCACTTGGCATGGGCGGTTATTGTCACTGCTTAGTAGTGACATTTGGCTAAGTCGGAGACTTGGTGGAGTTCCATAAGGTCATTGAACTCGTAGAGGTGGTCTTACTAATCAAAATTCTCGTCGAATGCCCGTATGTCAGGCATCCTGAATCTCGATGGGAGAGGAGCAGCTAGTACTACTGGAGAAAAAGGAGACGCCTCAGCGACCTTCCCCTGTTCGTTTTGTTGAGCCTTGAGTTGATCCAATTGTCGCTGCAACTCCTCAATCCAAGATAGCGGAGTTATCAGGGGGTTACTTTTCGTAACGTGGGTTCGACCTTCACGGTTGCGATTGAGGAAAGACCGAAGCTCGGGCCCTTCCTCTGCTTGGCCGAAGGCTCCGGCATACCTTGGCACACGTTGGCTAGAGCCATGTAAGGGTAATGAATGGCTCGGGGAGTTTTCTCGACCTCTACAGTGGTCAGAACTGACCCGCAGACGGTGGGGGTTACCTCGGTGGCTATGGTCAGGACCATTATTTTGATGAGGCTGGGAATGTCCTTGCCTTACACTTTTGCTGGTGTGCCCATACGACGTGGCATGAGATGGCTCATGTTGCGACATATCACTAAGTCGCAACGCCACGGGTATTCTACCCGCTACGCGACCGATGTTTGCTAGTCCCTTGGAGCCTTTTGGTCCGCTGCTCGCCACTTATTTCCCCTTACTCTTACACGCTGCAGTGCGTGCGATATAGGCTTTTGCCCTTTTCCGCGCTTTTGCGCTACTTGCAAGCGTCTTTGGCAGCGGCACTACCTCGTTAGACTCTAGCGGTACAACCCGATCCAAACGATCTAGCCTCTGGCTAACCGTTTGGAGAGTATTGTTAAACCTCTCCAGGTAATTCATCATGGCCGGGTCGAGTTGTGAGCTAGAAGGAATATCCGCCATGATACTCTACTGGACTGGCGGCACTATTGGAGAAGTGTCATTCTGTACCTGGGGGATTTCCTCATTGTCGAGATTAGTTCGCTCAGTTTTAAAATCGTGAGCCATTTGTTGGTAGACAAGATCGGTCAAAGGTTTCTAATGAAGAGCAGATACTAAATCAGGCATTCTTTCTAGCACCAAACTGTTGATGCTTGATTTTGACACCAACTATTCACGCGTGTGAAGTGCTAAGTGGACTTAGAAATCACACGTGGTATGGAAGTACAAAAAGAGATGTTGAACAGGTAGCAATTTTTAAAGTGGTTCGGATGCTTTAAAGAGAATCCTACATCCACTGTAATTATATTAATGGGTGATTACAATTAGGTCGCACTTGGCGAGTTGGATTACAATAGAGAAAACAAATGTAGAGGGAGAGAGTGAATATATGTTTTGAGCGGTTGATGAACCAATCCCATAAAACAGAGGAGAGCCCTCTATTTATAGTTCTAATTAGTCTTTCCTGATTTAAGCTCATGTCAGCCTTGGTTTTTTGGGCATATCAAAGTTCATTTATGAGTTTGCCAAGGGCCATCCCTTATGATAATGAACTTATTGCCAGGGATATTGTCCCAATAATCTTAATCTACTTCCCAGTAACTACAACAGGTTGCTAGGGCCAACAGTTGCCTGATAAAATGTTATTAGTGGGGATTATAGAGAACACCTACATATGAACATGACTCTTGGTTCTTATACGAGTATATAATTTGTAGAACAAGATAACAAGAAACACATCACAAGGGCAAGACTCTTGTAAATGAGATGAATATAAGTGAGGTGCCAAATAAACTGTTTTGACGTCATATGATGTATTACATTGCACTTAAATATATCATCAATATGGAATAAAAACTAATCACATAATCCATATTTCATAAGCTTTTGAAGCTTCTTTATTCAATCATCTCCTTGATAACATTGGTAACTTAAGAAATTGTAAGCCTAGATTAAAAATAATAAAAATAAATAGGGGTAAAAATTTACTTGTCAATACACAAGTGTGATAACCCTAGTTAGTAAATATGCGTTTTATACGCGAATTATACGGATGGCCGTATAATTCGCGTATAAAACGCGTATCCACGTCTTTCCCAAAGAGCTGCCGAATTATTCGCGAATTTTTGAAGTATCCGAATTATTCGCGAATAATTGAAATTGACATCTTTTTCCCGCCCATTTCACACTGATTTAACCACTGACATCCATTTGTTTTATTGGAAAAGGAGAATAAAAATATAAAATAATCCTCTCAAAAATTCAAAACTCAAAATGACTTACTGACATCCATTTTCCCACCCACACCTTTACACTTTAAACTCAAAACACATACAAAATCATTTCATATTCTTCAATTATTTTTGTGCTATCTAATAAATTAGATTGGATTGATGATATTAAAATAATAATTTATTGTGAAAAAAAAAGTCATATATTATAAGTATAAAATAAGATTTGTGAGACAAAATTTTATTTTTTGATGGATTAATGGGAAGTTAAAATTTATTGCATTTAATATCATACTTATCAAGTTTTAAATTAGTAAAGAATCATGGCTAAATATTGTGTTTGAGTCTAGAGATTATAATTTGAATACCAGTTATATATTGTATATTTGTGTTATTGGTTAATTGAATACTTTACATTTGAAATACTATATTGATTTTAGCTAGGTAATCCATAAAATTATTAATACTAAGATTGATATTGCCGTATTTTTCAAAACGTATTATTGACAATGCACCGTATTAAACCCGTATATACCCGTATCGTATTTTTTCCGTATCCGAATTTTATAGCCGAATTTTTATAAACGTATTTTTCATCGTTTTCCGTATTATACCTGTAAAATTCCCGTACCGTTTTTTTACCGTACCCGTATTTACTAACTAGGGTGATAACCACCACATGCAACTTCATCTGAATATGGTAGCATTTTTTAATTAATAAAGGAAAAACTTTTCAAGTCAGGGCCGTCTCAAGAACATTTGTAACCCTAGACAAGAGTTACTTTAGGGCCCTTTTAATAATATAAGCATATATTAAAAATTTATTTCAAATTTATTTTTCTTGCCTTTTGAGAAGTAAAATCACTAATTGAATTTTTGTATTCAAGTTTAGAAACCAATTTTTTTTCAATTGATAATATAGTCAAATTACCTAATCTTTCTTGTGAGGGCGAGAGGTGGACGGCGGGCTACCGGGGTCAGGTAAGTGAGGGGCTGAGGGGACGAAGATGGTGGTGTCGGGGAAGGTCAACGATAACGGATACGTGCCAGAAATGGCTGTCGCACGCGGTGAAGAATGAAAATGGGTTGCGAAAATCAGCAAAAATCAACCAAATTGGGGGTTGTCAAGGCTGGGAAAATGTTTCAGAAATGATTAAGTGATGAATCCGGTCGATTTTGGTGAGAAAATTGACCGAAATCATCACTTTAACGCCGACAACGACACTATGGCGGTATAGATGGATAGAGATGCAATTTTTTCATCATTTTAGGGATTGAATGGGTGTTTTGAAATTTCAGATATTTAAATAACTAGTTTAGTTAATTTAGAGGTGTGAATGGAAAATATGAAACATGGTTTTTTTTGTAAAAAAATTATAATGAATTTAGGCCTTTTTGGCTTTTTTGGGGCCCTTTAGACCGGTTTGGATAAAAAATTATAAATTTTTTTAGGCCCAATAAAATTTCTGTAAATCTATTTAAAAAAATCTTAAAATAATTTTGGGCCCCTTTTTGGGGCTTTTCTTTTTTGGGGCCCTAGGCAGGTGCCTCACCTGCCTACCCCTTGGGCCGGCCCTGTTTCGAGCCCTTACACTTTTTTTTGGTAAAACAAACATTGGCGAGCCATGGATTGATTGAGAACAACAAAATGAAGATACCAAACATCAAACCAGGCTGCTGAATCATTGACGTAGAGCTAGAAGGTAACAGAGTCCTGAGAATGAAATATTGCAGGCAGTAAAAACCAAAACATGGATCAAAAGTAGAGGTAGAAGGTAACAGAGTCCTGAGAAGGAAAAATTGCAGGCAATAAATACTAAAACATGGATCAAAAGTAATAGGAAATAAAGTAAGTCGTTGTTTGAACATCACCAAAGTGACTCAAGTTCCAATCGTTAAGGAATGCTTTGAGCCCTTTAAGCTTTCTTCTAAAAACAAACATAGGACCGCCTTGGATCCAGTGAGAATTCCAAAATGAAGAAACCAAAAATCAATATTGGGATGCTGAACCCACATTGACTTAGACCAAAAAGGTATCAGTCCTGAGAAAGAAAATTTGTTAAAATTAAAAATCCTTGTCAAAGTTAGCAAAGAAAAAAAAAGACAGAGTGAAATGAGGAAGTTTCTCCCCCATAGAATAATAATGATATCTCTAGGACCACAATTTCCACCGCTTGTGGCCATTGGACATAACTAAAATTTCAAGTATGTGCAAATTGGTTGCGCAATACCCAACCTAACGACTAATGTATGTGTTAAAAGTTGAGTTAAAAGCTCCCATTGTATAATTTTTAGAATAAATTTCCAACTCAAGAAGAATAAAGCCACAGAGAGAGAAGAAATTACAAAAATAAATTAAAAAGTGATCATGCCTTTCTAGCAAAAACTGTCAACTTAGAAAAGAAGAGTGCTCAAGATTCATAAGTTCCTGCTCTCCCTTTCTTTTTACATTCTTCTTTTTTCCTGTTCTCAATCCCTTTAAATTTGTACCCCTTCACTTACCTCTCACTTCGCCCAACTTCACATACTTCACTAAAGGCCCTAAAAGTTTTAAAAGGCCTACAAGTTTTAGAAGGTCCTAAAAGGTTTCCTAAAGTCCTAAAGCCCTAAAAACCACCGAACCCCCCCTCACCCTCTCAACCCCGCACACCCCCCAACTCGTCCACCCTCAACCCTTAACCCCCGCCTGATATTCTTTTGATTGATGATCGAGGTATCCAAGCATGCGCATGTTCCTCAGAAAGAAGACTACTTTACGCAAACCCGTAGGGGATATGAGATCCTCGTCGACTATGGCACCCACCACCACGGTCTCCCACTTTACGATCATGGATGCTCAGATGGGGAATCGAACTTGAGACCGTGCTACCCACGATCCTCAATTCGTCCTAACCATCTGGGCTACCCATGAGTGGGCCCTAACCCTATTCTAATTTCTATATACTATTCCTACTTTGATTTCTATTACTATTCATATTCTAATCTATTCCTGTTTAGGGTTACTATTCTAATTCCAATCACTCTTCCTATTTACTTGTTCAAAAAAATAAGAACCAACCATATATAAAATTAATATAGGAAAGGTAAATAACTAATAAAAATTTTATAGAAAAATTTGTAAAAGTAAAAATTTTAAAGATTTCTAATCAATCAATTTAGTTTGCAGATTTATATGCATATTCCAGATGACAAAAGGCATACCGATGAGTGATAACTCGAACAAGGAAAGAAACACCTTCCTCGGAACTACAACTGGCCACCTTAAAATTCCATCCATTTCCCTTGCCATCTGCGCATTAAGTTTAATAAGGAGATTCTAACAGGAGACATAAACAAGGCAAAACCAGTTGATACAAAAAGGACCAACAAAGAAACCAAAAGCTTCTGCACAATTTTTATATGCCATTAACAATAAAAAGCTTAATGCACAACATAAAAAGAAACGGAGAGCATTAACAAATACATACCAGCTCCAAAAAGGTTGAATATTCAAGTAGCTACACCATTTAATGTTATTGAAAATCAGAAATAAAATCAAGCGACTTTAGGCAGTATTGTTATTGAAATTCAAGTTCTTTTTTTTTCCTTCTACACAGCAGCCTCATCCAATTTCTATAGCAAAATAAAGCAGTATTGTTATTGAAATTCAAGTTCTTTTTTTTTTTTTTGTAAGAAACATAATACTAATTTTATTAATAACAAAAATATTTGAAAAGATGGCAAACCAGCAATCCACCTCAAAATTTCCAAAAACCACATACTTAAACTAAAACAACATTCCAAACTCTACAAATAAAGAAAAAATGACCCAATATCTCCAGAAAAAGGCAAAGTGCCCGACTAACAATAGTTCACCTGCTGCAATGCACGTTTTAAACTGTAAAAATGAATTGTCCAGTCAAATGTAGCTACTCCCACCAATGTCCGAGGACCTTCCTGAAAGAATTAATCAAATATACCAGCCACCACAATGCCATCTATTCCATGTGTTGAATTCAAGAGATTTTCAACAAAATGAACATAGAAAGAAGATATTTATGTAATAGCAATTCAACGGACTGTAACATGCATCCAGTGAAGAATAAATAGAAAAGAAAGAAAGTGAGTTCGTAGCTATGCAGAAAAGATTCTACTAGAATATCTATCTTACATTACATTCTTTCTTAAGCACTTCTTAATGGTTATGCAATAGTTTAAACACAGGTTGAATATAAGAGTAAAATTCAGGATCAACATAGTTTAGAAACATATCCAGTAACTTTGGGATATCAAACAATAGTAACAATTATTAAATCAGAAAGGTACATTACTTTTTACATAGGTCCGAAACTCAGACCTTATAATTTCTAGTGGACAAGAAATCCGGTTAGAATATGTGCAGTGTATTTTTGGGCAAACATAGTGCTACCTTATTTCTGGTCCTCAAAATACCTTATATTCTAGCTGAGAACGAAAGTTGCACGACATCATATTCAACTTTTCTAATTCTAATGAAAGGAATGGTACTCAAAAAGTTGCCAATTATGCACGACCTCATATTCAGATAAAGTATTTTGTGCTTAGGCAAAGTTATATTAAACTTTAGTTACAGAACAGAAACTGGGCCTAAAACTGTTTTATCCATTAGGCAGCATGTCTGCATAGTTAAAAAAATATACAATAACCTCCTCATACTGTTATAGCCTCTACATAGTGAGGAAAAGTTAACCCTAGACCTTCTTTTAAAAGGTTTCATCACGAACATTCAGTTGCAGAACTTGCACATAAAAAATAACCATTAATGATCGCAATTGCTTGTGCAGGAAAACGAATATCTAAACAGAGATAGGGCCACGAGTTGTCAACACCGATTAAATCGAGAAGAGGAAATGAAAGTGCACCAGATATATACTTATTATACAACCCAAAAAAAAAAAAAATATCATAGTAATAGGAATGAAACTCACATGAAGATCATAAATAACTTGATTAATTGTGCTGCAAGCTGCAGCAGTTGCACCAGTCTGTATGGCATTCATGGATCACGCACCTGGAAATGAGGCATTTAGTGAAATTAATCACTAACGTAATTAACTAAATAAGAAAATAAAGGGTTAAAAGACTTTGATCAGAGGTCTCAGTCCTTGCACACTGATCAGAAATGTCAAGTAATCACTTTGCACTGCAGGAGGCAAAGATCAGCCAAAGGATGCAGTTTTAGTGACAAAATCGTGCAAGCAAATCTAGACCATAATCTATATTTCTCATAAGTAAAACAAATCACAGGAGTTTCCAGGTTGAATACCCTATCGCCAACAGAAGATCAATATGTGCTCCATTGATGAAATCCAAATAGTTTTAGATCTAAATTCTATTTGTTCTTTATATTCTCTTACACAGATTAAACAGACCATATATAACCACACTAAATAAATAAAGCAAATAAGATTCATAAGTTATAGTACAAAAGAGGGGAAGAAAAAGGAAGATAAGGTTATAGAACAAATTGATGAATACATATTAAAAAAATTAATAATAAGAGGACAAATACGTAAAAGTCCAGAAAGTAACATATGGAAGTGCTTTAAAGGTGTCCTGAAAGACATTGGAAACAGCAAGGACCCAACAAAAAGGGTGCTGTCCCAAATGATTAGAGGAGAAAAATAATATGACCAATCGGAAAAAGGCCACAATTAAAACCTAAAACCTGTTAACTTACTATGTTTTCCTTTGAAGCGACAATTTACACAGTTCAAGTCTCTCATCAACATCCCTACACTGACCATCTGGACCTAGATTGCAATGGTAGTCACGGGGAGTCTCATTAATGAACCGTGCAAAGAAAATTTCATTAGCACACTACTACAACTGATATTAGCTACATGTCTGAAATTCAAGAAACGCCAATAAAATTGACTTAAGGAGTAATAAATAAATCCTTGAGTGAAATTGTCACTTGGACATCAGTAATTGCAACAAGAATGTATGATAAGCATACAACATTATCCTCTATAAAAACTTAAAGTAAACAACTAAGCTATTGCTGTTAAGAGGAGAAAAATCATATGACCAATCGAAAAAAGGTCACAAATTAAAACCTGAAACCTGTTAACTTACCATGTATTCCTTTGAAGCGACAAATTACATAGTTCCTTTACACAGTTCAGGTCCATCATCAGCATCCCTACGCCGACCATCTGGACCTAGGTTGCAATGGTAGTCACAGGGACTTATTAATGAACCCTGCAAAGAAAATTTCATTAGCACACCACTTCAACTAATATTAGCTACATGTTTGAAATTCAAGAAACGCCAATAAAATTGACTTAAGGAGTAATGAATAAATCCTTGAATGAAATTGTCTCCTGGACATCAGTAATTTCAACAAGAATGTATGATAAGCATATAACATTATCCTCCGTAAAAACTCAAAGTAAACAACTAAGCTATTGCACCCACATCATTAACACTTACATCATGGATGGCAAGTCAAATGCCCAAACCGAAGTTTTGCTGAGGAAAAACGTTTTAGCTACATGATATATGTTCAGCAAATACTGAATACCATGACTTAAGGAATAACAAATAAATCCTTGAGAGTATTTACTATCTGGACATCAGGAATTGCAACACTAATGTAGGACAAGTATACATTCTTTTCAATCCAAAACAACTCCTCCATTTCATCCATTTACCTATGGTTGAACATGGTAACAATATAACCATTATTTTGTTTTCCTTAGCCATCAATAATCACCATTTCCTCATTTTCTTCCCTGCTACCGATAATAATATCCACTTTTTATGAATCTTGCGTATTCTAGAACCAGTGATTCCAGATCTTGCAGGAACTGCCAATTTAATTTACTTTTCATCCTAAACTGGTCACTAACAATGACAATGTATACAACTAGAGGAAATCAGAAATGCTTAGGACTAATAGTTGAAAAAATGCACCTGAACAATAAATTTGCTGAATCAAGAAAGTGTCCAACAAGAAATACTCCGTATTAGAGGAAACTTATCATCTAAAAGTGGGATAAGAAACGCCACAATTTGCAAACATCAAAATTGTATTGCTTTCGATGAACTCAACATTCTGAGTCAGCGAATGAGTAGCCAGACCCAGAAAATAAAAATTCTTAATCATGTGGGACAATTTGTGCACAAAGGTAATACTCACCACTCATTAGAGGGTGGAGAGAAACTAAGAAAATATGAATACTTTATAATTAGCAGTGCAAAATGTATTATAATTCAAATATGCAGATTAAATCATGAGTAAATAGAGAAATAAACACCCCTGGAAAGAGAGATAAGATTTTACCTAAAGGCTTCTTCAGGAAGAATTATGGATTAAAAAGATGAAAAAAATTAAGGAATACTGCAGAAACAATGTCAAAAGGGGAATATGTGTTGGAGTTGTCAACTACTTCAGCATTATTGGGTTACGCAGATGCATTCGAGGGTCTTGCTGTAGGATTTTTTTTAAGTTGTTAATTCCTTATTGGGTTGAGCTTAAGAATATGAATCCTTGTACAATTAGGTTTTGTCACTTAAACCTAGTATATAAACATACTTTTCTCTTGTTATGAGTGTGATAGCAAATCATAGGGCAATTCATTTATTGTAAACGAGAGAGAGGTGAGGAAATATTGCAATAATATTGACTCGGCTGGACGTAGCCCATATTGGGTGAACCAAGGTAAATCGCGCGTGTTATTTTCTCTGTGTTTATTATCTGTTATTTGCTTTAATGTTGTTTTGTTCTCGCCGCTGTCTCTATTTTGTTCAATATGAATGTAACAAACTGGTGTTAAGCATAGCTCTAATTTTCTTTAAAAAAAAAAAGATTTAAGCATTGTATTCGCACCAATTACGTACAAGCCATTTGCAATCAGATTCAAAAATCAAGATCATCCAACAAAAGATTACCTCGGATAAATGAGGGTAAAGGCCATTAATGCAACCTTTTGCTACAACACCATGAGCCAAAACAGTTGCTTCCCTGTCTTTCCAGGCTGCATCACCACTAGTTGCCAACTTAGCCTGCAAAAATTCTTGAGAACTAAAACATGTACTTGAAAGAAGAGATACTAGCAGAAAATTTTAGTTTCATTGAAATTAAATCTTAGCAGCTATGTGAACTAAATTGATGTTACCTGAATAATAGGCATCAAAGTTGGAAGAATCTCATCCCCAAACACGTTGGAGAGAACATCAAGCCCCGCTGCACTGCACTTCTGCAAATTCGATACATTAAGTATGTCATCATCCTGTAAACCAAACAGGTCATTTAGAAAACTGAATCACATCCTCTATTATATTAACTAAATCACAACTTCTGTAAATTCTATATAATCACTGAGTGATTGCTTAACCAAGCAATTTAAAACTGCTAACATATATAAGATGATGCAACGACTTACATCATCTTCCAAGTTTTCTGATCCGTGAAACCGTGATGAATGAAAACGAGGTTTTAGATCCTGTGGTGTACATAGAAAGACTCAATAAAGTATATCAAGCAACACGACATGATTTCAGAATGTTGAGTTGTACAAATCAAATGTTTTAGGAATAGGATCTTTAGAATAGGAAATTAGATCATTCCCTTTCCTAGTTTAGATTATTTCATTTTCTTATATGGACTATTGAATGTGTATATATTGTTGTATTTTGTTCACAATTAATATGAAGAAAAATCTTCTGATTTCACATGGTATCAGGGCTAAGAAATCAGAAACCCTAGAAAAAAATTCTTTTCTTTTTCCGACGATATTTTTCGGCGAAGTTCAGGCTATCTCCTTCTAGTGTTGAATCACTCTTCTAACCACACCAGCCTGTTCGTCTTCTCCTCGCCGGCAAAACTTGAAAATTTCATCACTAGTCGTCGTTGCACGCGCCTCCATGTGCCGGTCTTCTTTCTAACAGCTTCTTCTCTGATCTCCTTCTCCGGCGAACATGAGGTCTCATCGCCAACACCTGTGTACTCAGACACTGTCGGCGAGCACACCCATCACCATTCGACGCTGCATTGTCATCGCCGGCATATCCTCTTTTTTCGATCTGCCTAGAATTAGTTTTGTTTTTCAGCCAGATCAGTTCAATCTCTCCCACAAGACAATCATGCTCCCTAAAGGATCCGACACCAAATCAGGTTCTGGTTTTTTTTTTTTTTTTTTTTTTTTTTTTCTTCGATCACAACTAAAAAATTAATGGGTAGCTCCAATTATTCCTTATGGGCTACCTCTGTTGAACTGTGGTGTATGGGACATGGTCTGGAGGATCACTTGACCACTAAGGCTGAAGATGTCACGGATGATAAGACTACCTGGGTAAAGACATATGCTTTGGTATATGGTTTATTATGGCAGTCTATTGACTCTCATCTTCATTCTACTTATAAAATATATCGAACTTGTTTTGAGGTATGGCGACATGCCAAATTGCTTTATACTAATGATATCCAAAGACTCTATTCTGTTGTATCCAATTTGGTTAATCTCAAACACCAAGATATGGGAATGTCTGACTTTCTTGGCAGGATGGCCTCTCTCAAGGCAGAATTTAATTTGTTATCACCCGCTGGCAAGTCTAAAGCAGAAGATCTGGCACAACGAGACAAATTCTTTATGGTTCTTACTCTTGCTGCTATCAGTCCTGCTCTCACTCCAGTACGAGATCAGATTCTGGCAAGTGCTATTGTGCCTTCTCTTGATGAAGTTTTTGCTCGATTACTTCGAGTCTCCTCCCTTGGTGTTGTGGTTGGATCTTCCCCAGTTGATTATTTTGTCCTGGCCTCTCAGTCTCAAACTTTTGTTAAAGGAGAATAGGGTGATCGTAATGGCAGGGGAGGTCGACCCAAGTGTAGTTATTGTCATAGGTGGGGGCATATCTGGGAAAAATGCTACAATTTACATAGGCGTCCTCCTCGGGTTGCCAATGTCGCTTATCCTGATCATCATTTTGAGTCTTCTAAAAAACCAAGTCAGCCATCCTTGACTCTTACGGGTGCTGATTATGACGAATATTCCAATTTCAGGCAAATAAGCAATCTTCTTCATCTGTTGCTTTCATCACTCAATCGAGAAAATCAGTTGCATGCCTCACTCAGTCGTCTCCTCAAGGGTCTTGGGTTCTTGATTCTGGTGCATCGAATCATATCGCTGGTAACCCCTGTTTGCTTTCTGATCTTGTTAATACTACCACTTTGTCTCCTGTTACCTTAGCCAATAGGACTAAAGTAGTTGTTAAAGTAGTAGGTCATGAACAACCACTTTCCTCCATGACTTTAGATTCTGTCTTGTATATTCCCCATTGCCCTTTTAACCTTCTATCTGTTAGTAAACTCACTCGCTCTTTAAATTGTTCTATCACTTTTACTAATGATTCTGTTGTTATACAGGATCGCAGCGCAGGACATGAGTCATCATCTCAAGTTACCTTCTGCCCCCATTGCTTGCACTGTCTTTGATTCTCCTCTTCTCCTTCATAATCGTTTGGGTCATCCTAGTTTAACAAAGCTTCAGAAGATGGTTCCAGGTCTATCTACTTTATCATCTTTAAATTGTGAGTCTTGTCAACTTGGAAAACATTCTCGTAGTATGTTTCCAAAGTGTGTCAATAAACGGGCTACATCCCCTTTTGAGTTAGTTCATTCCGATGTCTAGGGTCCTTGTCGAGTCTCGTCCATTTTAGGGTTTCAGTATTTTGTTACGTTTATTGACGATTATTCTCGTTGTACTTGGTTATTTTTAATGAAAAGTAGTTCCGAATTATTTTCTATATTTGAATCCTTTTGTGCTGAAATTAAGACATAAATTAATGCTGTTATTCATGTGTTTCAGAGTGATAATGCTCGTGAATGTTTTTCTACTCCTTTTACCAAATTCATGTCCTACTCCTTTTACCAAATTCATGTCATCTTAGGGAAATCTCCATCAATCCTCTTGTGCTTATACTCCACAACAAAATGGAGTTGATGAGTGTAAGAATAGACATTTGATTGAAACTGTTCGAACCCTGCTTTTACACAATCAGGTTCCTTTCCAGTTCTAGGCAGATGCTATGTTAATTGTTTGTTTCTTGATTAATAGGATGCCTTCTTCTGTCCTACAAAACTAGGTCCCTCATTCTGTTTTGTTCCCTAATCAACAGTTATACTCTCTTCCTCCATGTATCTTTGGTTGCACATGTTTTGTCCATATCCTTTCCCCAGGTACTAACATACTGTCTGCCAAATCTACCAAGTGTATTTTCCTAGGATACTTAAGACTTCAAAAGGGTTATAGGTGTTATTCTCCATCCATTCGTCAATACTTTCTATCCACTGATGCTACTTTTTTTGAGTCTTCTCCTTTCTTTTCTATATGAGACAGTGATTCTATCACCACTGTCCTTCCTATACCCTACATTGAGTCTACTTATAATCATCCTGCAGAGTCTATTACTATTCCTCCAAGTCCTACCCCTATGGGCGAGTCTCCTCCTCTAGGTGATGCTATCGTTCTGAGTATGGCTACTGACACTATTCTTGATGATGTTTCAGAGGCTCTTATTCCCAATCCTCTTACGTCAGATTCCTTTCCTACTGCAGCCCTACCTCTTGAATACCAATTTCCCATTGCAATTCGTAAAGGTATGTGGTCCACTCACAACCTTCATCCAATCTATAATTTTCTTAGTTATCACCACTTATCTCCATCATATTATGCTTTTGTGTCAACCATTTCTTCTGTCTCTATTCCTTCTAATGTTTGTGAGGCACTGATTGATCCCGGCTGGCATCAAGCTATGGTTGAAGAGATGACTGCTTTAGATCATAATAATACTTGGGAATTAGTTCCTTTGCCTCCCTGCCAATCACTTATTGATTGTCGTTGGATTTATACTGTCAAGGTTGGCCTAGATGGTCAGGTTGATCGACCGAAGGCACGGATGGTTGCAAAAGGGTATACTAAGACTTATGGGTTGGATCATTATGAGACCTTTTCTCCTATGGCTAAGATGTCTTCTGTCCGCTTGTTTTTATCTATGGTTGCTCTCCGCCATTGGCCTCTGTACCAATTAGACATTAAGAATGCCTTTCTTCATGGTGAGCTTTAGGAAGAAATCTATATGGAGATTCCGCCTGGCTTTGTTGCTTAGGGGGAGTCTACCTTGGTATGTAAACTTTGTCGCTCTCTGTATGGTTTAAAACAGTCCCCTCGTGCCTGGTTTGGATGTTTTAGATATGTGATTCAAGAGTTTGGGATGATTCGGTGTGAGTATGATCACTCTGTTTTCTATAAACATAACTCATCAGGGCAATGCATATATCTGGTTGTCTATGTCGATGATATTGTTATTACAGGAAGTGATCAAGATGGCATTAAACAGTTGAAGACACATTTGTTCCACTACTTTCAGATCAAAGATTTGGGATTACTTAGATATATCCTTCTCCGTCAGTGTTGTTAGTTAGTTTCTACAATCTCCTTGTGACGATCATTAAGATGCAGCTATTCAGATTTTAAGATATATCAAGGGTATACCAGGCAAAGGTCTATTATATGAAAACAGGGGCCATACATAGATTGTCAGATGTTCTAATGCTGATTGGGCAGGTTCTCCATCTGATAGACGTTCCACTTTAGGTTTTTGTAATCTTATGGGAGGAAACCTTGTATCTTGAAAAAGTAAGAAGTGAGATGTCGTTGCCAGATCGAGTGCAGAGGTAGAATACTGTGCAATAGCCCTACCAACTTCTAAGCTCATTTGGTTGAAGTAAATAATTCAAGAATTGAAGTTTACAGAAGTAGTAAAGATAAAGTTACTTTGTGATAATCAAGTTGCTCTCCATATTGCCTCCAACCCGGTGTTTCACGAGAGGACTAGGCATATAGAAATTGACTGTCATTTTATTAGAGAGAAAATCTTATCTGGTTGTATTACCACTAGTCATGTCAGCTCAAATGATCAGCTAGCAGATATCCTCACTAAATTACTTAGGGGTCCTCGTATTGACTTTATTTGTAACAAGCTTGGTGCATATGATTTATATGCCCCAACTTGAGGGGGAGTGTTGAGTTATATAAATCAAATGTTTTAGGAATAGTATCTTTAGAATAGGAAATTAGATCATTCCCTTTCCTAGTTTAGGTTATTTCATTTCCTTATATGGACTGTTGAATGTGTATATATTGTTGTATTTTGTTCACAATCAATATGAAGAAAATTCTTCTGATTTCACACAGAACAAACAATATATGAACACACATATATTCAAAAACAAAAATTATAAAGTATAAACCTGGCCCTTGCCTGGGAGAAACTCATCTTCTAACAACAATAAATTGATCCACATAAATTATGCAATACAATATTCAAAATCCTTCAAAGACAAATTGAATAGTTAAGTCAGCCTCGGCTTCAAGAAGTGACTCATCATCATCAGCATAGGCTTCAAGAAGTGACTCATCATCATCAGCATAGACCATATTTGAAAGCTAAACCTACAAAAGTTGTTTCAGACATGAGTGAAATCAGGGAAACTTACTTTGGGAAAAAAGTAACTAGCAGAAAAGGAAATTAAACAAACATTAGCTATATCGAAAGTAGACATGGCAAGAATTCTTTTAGGTTTTTAGGTGGTAATTGAGCATCATATTATGCAATCCTGTCGAAGAGATGGCTATCAATGGAAAAATAAAATAAAATATATATATATATATCCTCTTTTTTCCGATTTGCCCAAAATCAGTTTTGTTTTTCAGCCCAGATTAGTTCAATCTCTTCCACAAGACAATCATGCTCCCTGAATGATCCAACACCAAATCAGGTTCTGTTTCTTTTTTGTCTTTTCCTCTGATCACGACTGAAAAATTAACAGGCAGCTCCATTTATTCCTCATGGGTTGCCTCTGTCGAACAGTGGTGTATGGGACATGGTCTGGAGGATCACTTGACCACTAAGGCTGAAGATGTCACGGATGATAAAACTACCTGGGTAAAGACAGATGCTTTGGTATGTGGTTTATTATGGCAGTCTATTGACCCCCACCTTCATCCTACTTATAAAATATATCTAACTTGTTTTGATGTATGGCGACAGGCCAAATTGCTTTATACTAATGATATCGAGAGACTCTATTATGTTGTGTCCAATTTGGTTAATCTCAAACAACAAGATATGGGCATGTTTGACTTTCTTGGCAAGATGGCCTCTCTCAAGGCAGAATTTAATTGTTATTACCCACTGGCAAGTCAGAAGCAGAAGATCTGGCATAACGAGACAAATTCTTTATGGTTCTTACTCTTGCCGCTATCAGTCTTGCTCTTACTCTAGTACGAGATCAAATTCTGGCAATTGTTACTGTGCCTTCTCTTGATGAATTTTTTGCTCGATTACTTCGAGTCTCCTCCCCTGGTGTTGTGGTTGGATCTTCCCTACTTGATTCTTTTGTCTTGGCCTCTCAGTCTCAAACTTTTGTTAAAGGAGAACAAGGGGATCGTAGTGGCAGGGGAGGTTGACCCAAGTGTAGTTATTGTCATAGGTGGGGACATATTTGGGAGAAATGCTACAAATTACATGAGCGTCCTCCTCGGGTTGCCAATGTCGCTTATCCTAATCATCATTATGAATCTTTTGAAGAACCAAGTCTGCCATCCTTGACTCTTACAGGAGCTGATTATGATGAATATCTCAAGTTCCAGGCAAATAAGCAGTCTTCTTCCTTTATTGCTTCCATTGCTCAATCGGGTAAATAAATTGCATGCCTCACTCAGTCGTCTCCTCTAGGGTCTTAGGTTCTTGATTCTGGTGCATCAGATCATATCTCTGGTAACCCCCGTTTACTTTCTCATCTTATTAATACTACCTCTTTGTCTCATGTTACCTTAGCCAATGGGATCAAAACAGTTGTTAAAGCAGTAGGTCGGGCACAACCACTCTCCTCCGTGACTTTAGATTATGTCTTGTATATTCCCCATTGCCCTTTTAACCTTCTATCTGTCAATAAACTCACCTGCTCTTTAAATTTTTCTATCACTTTTACTAATGATTCTGTTGTTATACAAGACTGTAGCACGGGACAAATGATTAGCGTAGGATATGAGTCATAGGGCCTCTATATCTCAAGTTACCTTCTGCCCCCATTGCTAGGACTGTCTCCTCTTCTCCTCTTTTCCTTCATAATCGTTTGGGTCATCCTAGTTTAGCAAAGCTTCAGAAGATGGTTCGAGGTCTCTCTACTTTATCATCTTTAAATTGTGAGTCTTGTCCACTTGGAAAACATACTCGTAGTGCGTTTCCAAAGCGTGTCAATAAACGGGCTACATCCCCTTTTGAGTTAGTTCATTCCGATGTCTGGGGTCCTCATCGAGTCCCGTCCATTTTAGGGTTTCAGTATTTTGTTACGTTTATTGACGATTATTCTCGTTGCACTTGGTTATTTTTAATGAAAAGTCGTTCCGAATTATTTTTTATCTTTGAATCCTTTTGTGTTGAAATTAAAACACAATTTAATATTGTTATTCGTGTGTTTCGGAGTGATAATGCTCGTGCATATTTTGCTACTCCCTTTACCAAATTCATGTCATCTCAGGGAGTTCTCCATCAATGCTCTTGTGTTTATTCTCCACAACAAAATGGAGTTGTTGATGTAAGAATATACATTTGATTGAAATTGCCTGAACCATACTTTTACACAATCAGGTTCCTTTTCGATTCTGGGCAAATGCTGTGTTAACTGCCTGTTTCTTGATTAATAAGATGCCTTCTTCTGTCCTACAAAACTAGGTCCTTCGGTCTATTTTGTTCCCTGATCAACCGTTACACTCTCTTCCTCCACGTATCTTTGGTTGCACATGTTTTGTCCATATCCTTTCCCCAAGTACCAACAAACTGTCTGCCAAATCTATCAAGTGTATTTTCCTAGGACACTCAAGACTTCAAAAGAGTTATAAATGTTATTCTCCATCCACTCGTCAATACTTTCTATCCGCTGATATTAACCTTTTTAAGTCTTCCCCTGTCTTTTCTACGTCAGACAGTGATTCTATGACCATTGTCCTTCCTATATCCTACATTGAGTCTACTTATGGTCATCCTGTAGAGTCTGTTACTATTCCTCAATGTCTTATCCCTATGGGCGAGTCTTCTCCTCTAGGTGATGATATTGTTCCAAGTACGGCTACTGACACTATTCTTGATGATGTTTCAGAGGCTCCTGTTCCTGATCCTCCTGTGTCAGATTCCTCTCCTATTGTGGCCCTATCTCCTAAAGACCAATCTCCCATTGCAATTCGTAAAGGTATGCGGTCCACTTGCAACCCTCATCCGATCTATAATTTTCTTAGTTATAATCGCTTATCTCTATCATATTATGCTTTTGTGTCAACCATTTCTTTTGTCTCTGTTCCTTCCATTGTTCGTGAGGTATTGAATGATCTCGGCTCGTGTCAAGCTATGGTTGAAGAGATGACTGCTTTACATCATCATAATACTTGGGAATTAGTTCCTTTGCCTCCCGGCCAATCGCCTGTTGGTTGTCGTTGGATTTATACTGTCAAGGTTGGCCCAGATGGTCAAGTTGATCGACTGAAGGTACGGTTGGTTGCAAAAGGGTATACTCAAACTTATGGGTTGGATTATTATGAGACCTTTTCTCATATGGCTAAGATGTCTTCTGTTCGCTTGTTTTTATCCATGGCTGCTCTCCGCCACTGGCCTTTATACCAATTAGACATTAAGAATGTCTTTCTTCATGGTGAGCTTCAAGAAGAAATTTATATGGAGCAACCGCCTAGCTTTGTTGCTCAGGGGGAGTCTGTTAGTAAACGGTCCCGTATACGCAGCGGAAACAAAAATAATATAACTCAGGGATCATTTACATGAGCCAAGATCAAGGGTATAATTTTACAATTTATATTAAATAAAATCTGCATAAATATTCAACATGAGTTTAAAGAAACAAACGCACGTTGGAGGCTCCTCCAAATTTGCGATGAACTGTATTGTACCGATCCAAGTGTAGGATCAAACCTGTGTAGTCCACACGCAGACAATCTCAAAAGAACCAAAGAGGGATTGCTAGATCCTCTTTGGCTTCAAGATTAAGAAGAAAAGAAAGAATCAATGAAATTGATTTCAAGGCAAAATCAATCTGCCGTGGGAGTGTCAAAATGGGGCTGCTGTGTGGTTTTTGTTTTTCAAAGAAAAATCTTTAATTAAAATCACACTTTTCCTTTTATTAAAAAACAATTTGCCCTAATCCATACAGAATAGGCTTGGGCTCCAACCCAAACGCCCCATGTTGCCAAACACACTCCCAATTGATTTATTTTATTTTCCATCATTATCTCAATTAAAATCAATTAATATATATATAATATATATATAACATTAACAATAATGATAATATATTTAAATATGTGCGAACACACATTTAAACGTAATTTCACTTATTTAATTTTTCTAAACAATTAAATAAAGGCTATGACCAGCAAATTTAATTGCACTGTAAAATTACCAAATAAAATACCCTTTCGCCTTAAAAGACGAAAACACCTTCTTTCTTCTGCATTAAATTGTCTTCTATGTGTGTGACCCATAGGCTCCTCATCATATCGGCAGTGTATAGGATCGCGATTAACACCAATTAATCGTCTCCTAATACACAGACCAAGATTGGCCCCTACAAGGCATCATGGCCCGAGATTAGGATTCAGCAAAGTAGCTACCTGTCAACGATATGGTTATGTGCAATTCGATCCTTTCATCATATGTTATCTCGACGAGACGAGAAGGCATAGAAATAGTGTCAACCTTCGTTACTCTTGATATTTATTCAGTTTGGGACTAATGACCCGTATTATAAACTGGATAGAGCAACAACTAATCCCACGTGGCCACAGTTTTAGTGTCATTGCCATATACTGAATTGCGCCGTGGATAAACTTTCTCCCGTACCTGGGAGTGATGAATCCTTGTCAATCACCATAGTCTTGATACACTCTTGATGCAGCAATACACACGTATGACACTCTGAAAAGAACTGCGTTAGGCTAGTGTCAAACTACACCAATCGATGCAAAGGCGCTACGGTGATCTCAAGCTAAGGATCACATGCACCACCATTCGTTAGAGGATTGTTCCATAGACATGGGGTTCCATCCATATGGAATCCTCGGTGAGTCAGTCAGTGAACTTGTTGTGGTGTAATCGCCTACAACAACCACCCATGTGTTGCACCAGGTTGTCACCAAACAACCTTGACAAGTGAGATCAGTCACTGCCTTTCGACCGGGTCGTTAACACTATGATAGCTTACCATATTATCTTGTGCCTTAGTTCAGAATAACTGGGTACGGACGTTTCTAGAATGGCCACCAATAGTGCTCATAGGTTTTCACTATCAAGATTTGAAACACTTGATACCTCGTCACGCTCTAACATTCTAAGGACACTATATCAATACATATTGCAATAATGATTTACGCGATATAGAATAAAATGCCTTTTTATTGACTAATGAACATTATTACAAAGAGTCAATTCTACAATAATTGATTGGCTCTAGGGCATCTACTCTAACAGAGTCTGCCTTGGTATGTAAACTTCGTTGCTCTCTATATGGTTTAAAACAGTCCCCTCGTGCCTAGTTTGGATGATTCAGTAATGTCATTCAAGAGTTTGGGATGATTCGGTGTGAGTCTGATCACTTTGTTTTCTATAAACATAACTTATCAGTGCAATGCATATATCTGGTTGTCTATGTCGATGATATTGTTATTACGGGAAGTGATTAGGATGGCATTAAATAGTTGAAGACACAATTGTTCCACCACTTTAAGACCAAATATTTGAGATTACTTAGATACTTCCGTGCATCGAAGTGGCTCAATCTAGCTCAAGTATTGTTATTTCTCAAAGGAAATATGCACTGGATTTTTTTGGAAGAAACAGGTATGTCAGACTGTAGACCGATAAACTCTCCTATGGATCCTAATTCAAAACTCTCACCTGGACAGGAGAAGCCTCTTGCAGATGCTGGGAAATACTGAAGACTGGTTGGTAAACTTAACGATCTCACCATTACACAACCTGATGTTTCCTTCTCTGTCAATGTTGTTAGTCAGTTTCTATAGTCTCCTTGTGACAATCATTGGGATGCAGTTATTCTGATTTTAAGATATATCAAGGGTACACCAAGCAAAGGTCTATTATAGGAAAATAGGGGCCATACACAGATTGTCGGATATTCTGATGCTGACTGGCAGGGTCTCCATCCGATAGACGTTCCACTTTAGGTTTTTGTATTCTTGTGGGAGGAAACCTTATATCTTGGAAAACTAAGAAGCAAGATGTCGTTGCCAAATCGATGCAGAGGCAGAATACCATGCAATGGCTCTAGCAACTTTTGAGCTCATTTGGTTGAAGCAACTAATCCAAGAATTGAAGTGTACAGAAGTAGTGAAGATGAAGTTACTTTGTGATAATCAAGCTGTTCTCCGTATTGCCTCCAACCCGATGTTTCACGAGAGGACTAAGCATATAGAAATTGACTATCATTTTATCAGAGAGAAAATCTTATTTGGTTGTATTACTACTAGTCATGTCACCTCAAATGATCAGCTAGCAGATATCCTCACTAAATCACTTACGGGTCCTCGTATTGACTTTATTTGTATTAATGATTTATATGCCCCAACTTAAGGGGGAGTGTTGAGTTGTACAAATCAAGTATTTTAGGAATAGGATCAAATGTTTTAGGAATAGGATCTTTAGAATAGGAAATTAGATCATTCCCTTTCCTAGTTTAGATTATTTCATTTCCTTATATGGACTGTTGAATGTGTATATATTGTTGTATTTTGTTCACAATCAATATCAAGAAAATTCTTCTGATTTCACACCAACCAACATGACAAGCTTTGACATTTCAAATTGAGCACAAAATGTAATATTATAAGGAAGAGATCAATTGGATTAGATGACGTAACACCCACATCAAGGTATGCAATTTTATTTATGCCCTAATACCCTTAGTTGGATTTCTTTGAAGTTACCTTAGACAAATGTGAAGAAAATTCCTTAAAACTTCATTAGGGGTAAAATGGTCTTTTCACTTGTAATTAGATGAAAAAGTGGGAAGTGAAAGGAAGCAAAATAATGTGAAGAAGAAAATAAAAATGAGGGTATTTTGGTAATTGACTAAAGGATATAGATGGAATTTCATAGAAAGTGCAAGGGTAAAATGGGAATACATGCATATATTATTAGATAAAAGGTTTCATTGAAGAAACCCTAGCCATATCTTCAGCCCTTGTTCACGCCACCTTCACCCCATTTTCTCTCAATTTTCTTCACTAAATTTCAAAGGGAAATCATAGGATTTGGCTTGGATTTTTATAGATTTTCAATTCTAAAGCATCCAAAGGTAAGATTCTAGCACAAGGAGTGTGATTAAACTTTAAAGTTTTAAATTCTTATGATTTAGATCCAAGAGGAAGAGACTTCAAGCAAAAAGAGGTGGCATCACACATTCAAGGTAAGTAAACCTAATTTTAACCTTGATTTGAGCAAGACTTGTGTTGAATGAATTTTTGCATGTTTGTATATGATGGTATGAGAGAATTATTGGCTGTTTTTTTATGTTTAATGATACATAATTTCCAGCCATGAGAAGTAATGTTTGAGTATGTGATGAATTGGTGGAATTATGGAAGAATTAGTGTTGAAATTTTGGAAGTGTAGAGAACTTTTGAACTTGGCCAGGTTCGATACTAAAGTTAGTGAGTTCTGGCTCACAATTTTGGTGGATTTAGAGAGATGTGGAAATGTGGCCAACATGGCAGTTGCATGTGCATATGAAGTGTCTGATGAAAATCCAAAGAGAAAATGCATGCATGAGTTGGCTAAACCCTAATGAAGAAAGGGTTAGAGAAAGGCAAGAATTGAAGTAGGAAGATTATGTTTGGGCTTAACCAAGTGTAAATGTTAGTATTCAAGAGTGCATATTGTTATGCAAAAAATTTAGAATATCACTTCGTCATGTTAGTTCCATGAGAGAAATGGCCCTTAGTGGTTGGTTTTAGTTACTTGAACCTTTATTACTTTTTGAATAGCACATGAAAGTATTAGAAAGGAATTGCAAGTTAAAAGTGTTACTTTGATATGACAATTATGATAGTAGAGAATGGTAGAATATGTCATGACATACCATTATGCCATAATGAATTTGCAAGTTTGTATATATGAACTTGGAAAGCATATTAAAGAATGGGCTTGATCATGCATGTATCGTGCACATGATTATATATACATAGCCTTGATTTAGTAAATGAGAATATGAAAGAATATGTTAGCAAATAATGAGAAAGAAAGAAAAAGAAAATGGCTAGTAATTTTCTTTTAAGCTAACATGCAAGTACGTATATTTTCTCATTTACTAAAGAATGCAAGTGTAGAATTTCCATAGTTTGGAAATTCATGTTGAAATGTGTATAGTATCTCTTTCTATTCTCTTTCTATAGCATGCTATGTTATAAGGTTTTTGCGATGAGGAACCTATGAGTGACAAAGATGCCCACATACACGCCGCCACGAGCAAGCGGCAACATCGGAGAGATATAGTATTTGTACAGTTCGTCAGTAGTGTATGTGGATGAGGACTGTATCCAGCAGAGCATACCTACATGCACACCACCAAGAGTGAGCGACCACAGCACAGAGATATAGTATTTGTATAGTCCGTCAGCAGTGCATGTAGATGAGGATTGTACCCACTCACACGACTAGGGTTCCAAATCCATGCATCAACCTAGTCTGATCGGCAAACCAGAAAGAAGAAAGAAAAGAAAGAGAAATAGAGAAGAAAAGAAAGAGATACAATAAAAGAGATAGAAAACAGAAAAGAATACAGTAAAAGAGATAGAAAACAGGAAAAAGAAGAAAGTTCTTTTCTTAGGAAAGTTTATTATTTTGCATATGTATTATGCTAGTTACATGATTCAGTATTTCTTATGTGCTCGACGATGTACAGTTTTATTCATTGTCTTTGCACGTTGATAAGTAGCGAATTAGAGTATCAGAAAAGAATGCAGAATATTAGAAAAGAATGAAGAATATTATCAAAGATTAAAGTGAGAAATGGAAAATCAGAACATGAGTAACGGAGAAAACACAATAGTGCAGTTTGGTTTACTTACTGAGCAATCAGTGTTCACTCTGTTATGTTATTGTTTTTACAAGTACTAGATGATTTATGACCGGATGGGACATCAAGAAGCGGAGGAGTTTGGCGGCACTATTGAAGATTACCTTGAACATACTAAAGTATATCAGTATTCTGTGTATATATTGATATGAATTAAAACTAGAATTTTTGGATTTTACATTATGTATATATGTTTATAAAAGTTATTTAGTGGATTTTATCATATATTTCTCAAAACATTACTAGCTATACAGTATATTACAAATGATAACAAGTGTGAGAATACCTACAATGGCAGGGTTAAAAGACAGCCAGAAATATATATTTAGACCTGCAAAAGAGTAAACAACTTCATTATCCCACAAAATAAAGCTTAATCAATAAAGGACATTTGCATTATGAATATACAACAATTTACCATGAATGTTTATGAAGATGCACACTATTGGATAACCCCAAAGTAGCCAGCTGCAACATTGGAAATAATTTAGTGTAAACTTATTTTACTTCTTCCGCACTCTTTGGAAGAATTTATATCCAGAAAATCTCAAATGCACACACAAAAAGCTGTATTGTTAGAAATTGTATTACACAATTATTTAGTCTCATTCAATTCCAAAAATGGTAAAATACCATGTATGAATGCATAACTAAAGAATTTAGAACAATGCTGGGAGCCAGACAAAAAAATGACACACAGAACTGCAATTCAGTTTGGATGACTGCATACTAATGCCGAGGATGCCATGAAATTCATCTTCCATACTTCGAACCTTATAGTTATGGAAATTGTAAGAAAGTGGTAGTTTGTGCTTCGGAAAAGATAAAAAAAGAAAAATAAGCAATATAATTTCAATACTGAACCAGGAAGATAGTTGATATATTGATGATAAAGATTAAACACAAAATTGAAACAATGTAATGGCTTGCAGTTTTCAATTTGGCGAGTATCATCAACGCCATCATCTATATAAATACTTCCCATCTATTCTAGGTCCAACTATAGATTCAGTTGATTTCTCTATCAAAGTACCAGAGCCTCTCCCTCAACCCTGTTCTTATACTTCACATGAATATTTAGGAAATTATAGATATGGTGAATAAGCAAAGAAAACAAATAAAGAAGTATCATCTAATGAAGCATTAGTAATAATCAGATACCCATGGTGATGAAACCCAGATGTAGAGCCAAGTAGTCCGACTTCCGTATAGAGCCCTTTAATTGTCTTAGAAAGCAAAGCTGCATCATTACACCACAAGAATAAACTTTACCTTAGACACTATCATTCACAAATTAGGTAGACATTTACCAATATGAACTTTTGCGTCCGAGAAGAAAGCATAACAATAGAAACCAAAAAAGCTTTACTTCTTAATGCTGTTGGAGTAGGTGCCCTAGAGCCAATCAATTATTGTGGAATTGACTCTTTGTAATAATGTTCATTAATCAATAAAAGGCATTTTATACTATATCACGTAAATCATTATTATTGCAATATGTATTGATATATGTCCTTAGAATGGTAGAACCGTGACGAGGGTATCAAGTGTTTCAAATCTTGATAGTGAGAACCCTATGAGCACATATGGTGGCCATTCTAGAAACGTCCGTAGCCCCAGTATTATTCTGAAGTAAGGGCACAGATAATACGGTAAGGCTATCATAGTGTTGAACGACCCTGTCGAAAGGCAGTGACTGATCTCACTTGTCAAGGTTGTTTGGTGACAACCTGGTGCAACACATGGGTGNTCAGGTACTTTCATGATTGAGATTAACTTCTCTCCCTCAACATCTTGGGTCATGGACACAGGATGTGGTACTCACATTTGTACTGATGTGCAGGGACTAAGGCAGAGTAGAGTGCTCGCCAAGGGAGAGGTGGACCTACGAGTTGGAAATGGAGCACATGTGGCTGCATTAGCTGTAGGGACTTATTGTTTATCTTTGCCTACGGGCTTATTGTTGGAACTACATAACTGTTATCACGTACCTTCTATTTCTAGAAATATTATTTCAGTATCCGTTTTGGATAATATGGGGTATCATTTTGAGATATCTAATGGATTGTTGTCCTTTAGTTTGAATGGTATTCTATTTGGAATTGCAAGGTTATATAATGGATTATATGTTCTTGATTTAAACAATAAAGATATTCTCAATATTGAAACCAAGAAAGCTAAACATAGCGATCAAAACCAAACATATCTCTGGCATTGTAGATTGTGTCATGTTAATAAGACTCGCATTGCAAAACTTCAAAGGGATGGAGTTTTGGCCCCTTTTGACTTCCAGTCATTTGAGGTATGCGAGTCATGCCTTTTAGGCAAGATGACCAAGTCTCCTTTCACAGGACAAAGTGAAAGGGCTACTGAACTGTTAGGCATCATCCATAGTGATGTATGTGGTCCACTAACAGTTGAAGCCAGAGGTGGATATTCATACTTCATCACATTTACTGATGATTTCAGTAGATATGGTTATGTCTACCTTATGAGACATAAATCTGAAGCCTTTGATAAATTCAAGGAATTCAGGAATGAAGTACAGAATATGTTGGGCAAAAGTATTAAAGCTCTTCGGTCGGATCGAGGAGGTGAATACTTAAGCTCGGGGTTTTCTGAGTACCTGAAGGAATGTGGGATAGTATCACAACTCACCCCTCCTTATACACCCCAACACAATGGAGTGTCAGAAAGGAGGAATAGGACCTTACTTGACATGGTTAGGTCCATGATGAGTTTTAGTGATTTACCTGCATCGTTCTGGGGTTATGCCCTAGAGACTGCGACTCACGTTTTGAACCGTGTGCCGTCAAAGTCTGTAGATAAGACTCCATATGAGCTATGGAGTGGGCGAAAGCCCAACTTGTCTTATCTAAGGATTTGGGGTTGCGAAGCTTATGTTAAGAAATTGACTTCGAACAAGCTGGGCCCAAAATCCTGTAAATGTATATTTGTGGGGTATCCAAAGGAGACCAAAGGATACCATTTCTACCACCCAGAAGAGCGCAAAATTTTTGTTGCTCGATCTGGTGTCTTCCTAGAAAAGGAATATTTTCTAAGAAGTACTAGTGGGAGAAAAGTAAAACTCGATGAAGTTCTAGAAGCACAAGATATACTAGGCAAAGGACGGAATGATGTGCCATAAGAAGTGGTTGAGCATCATGAGGAGGTTACTCCACAACTTGTGGATCAAAGTGAACCACCTCAGGTAGCATAGCAGCTATGTAGATCTGGGAGAGTACGCCATGAGCCCAAGAGATATGGTTATCTCGTGACTCAACATGGTGACGTACTGGTCTACCAAGACGATGAACCCAAAATCTACGAAGATGCTATATCGGATCCAGATTCCGTTAAATGGCTTGAAGCCATGAAATTTGAGATGGACTCCATGTACCAGAACCAAGTGTGGTCTCCGGTGGAACCACCTGAAGGGGTAAAACCCATAGGGTGTAAATGGGTCTTCAAGAAGAAGACTGACATGGATGGCAACGTGCATACTTATAAAGCACGGCTAGTTGCCAAAGGTTTCAAACAAATTCGTGGCATTGACTATGAAGAAACCTTTTCGTTGGTTGCCATGATTAAATCCATCTAGATTATGCTTGCAATTGCTGCATATCATGACTATGAGTTTTGGCAAATGGATGTCAAAACTGTTTTCCTGAACGGAAACCTTGAGGAGGATGTGTATATGACACAACCTGATGGTTTCGCTCTTGATAGTCAAGCTAATAAGGTATGCAAGTATCAGAGATCCATTTATGGACTCAAGCAAGCTTCAAGGAGCTGGAACATTCGTTTTGATGAAGCCGTAAAAGAATTCGGTTTTATCAAGAACGAAGATGAGCCTTGTGTTACAAGAAAGTGAGTGGGAGCGCAGTAGCATTCCCAGTGTTGTATGTCGATGACATACTTCGTGTATTCATTGGTCGACCAATTATGTTTACTTTTATGTAAAGACAGATCATAATTATGAATACAACAGATATTTATTATAAATGAGATTGTTAGAAAAATGTGATAAGTAATCTAGGGATTGCATACAACATACAACCTGAGTTTCACAATTTGAGAAGTTATATATTCCTAACAGATATATGACTAACGTGCTCTCGAAGTATGCATGGTCACACGACATATTTACTAAAGTATGAACCTTAAAGAAGCACACAGAGAGATAGTCCCATCATGTGTGAGTAGGAGATATTGGATAAGTACACCCATGATAAAGGGGCGTGAGAAGTGGAAACTGCCAAAGGCAGTTTCTCACGAACCGCTCCCATATAAAAAGAAAGTTTTTCCTTTTAGTAAGGTTGCTCACCAATACGCAAAGAAAAAACACGCTCTCTCTCACTAAAATTGAAAAGAAAATACTTTACGCAGTTGATTCTTCTAGGTTCAATTTTTGCTATAGAGATAAGGAGAAGAGGTATTTATGCTGTGTAAATTCATTGTAGTTCGTTTATATGTAAAATGTGATTGCAATGGGTGACTATGAACATGATCTTGGGATGAGATTAGAATATATGTTATTCTATGTTATTTCCAACATTATCTATCGAAGCCACTCTGTCCCTACAATCATGGTCATATCGACTCCAAAATCAACCATGTAAATCGGAGATTAAGGTCGAACTAGCGATGTATGGCGTCAGAACCTGAATCTTCCTCTTTGGCGCCATCAATTGACGTGTTGCCGGGTACTATTACGTTTTATAGTTCTTAAATTTTTATTATGATATTTTATGTGTACTTTTTGATTGGATGTATGCTTAGAAAGTGTGATAACTATGTAATTGGCCATTGACTGCCACTTAGTTATGAGCAGTTACATCCACTTCTATTAAGAAGTAGATTGTAACTTGAGGTAATGTAACGCCCATATCGCAGTACGTAGCTTTACGTATTTCCTAATACCCTTAGTTGAATTTTGTTAAAGGTATCTTGAACAAGTGTAAAGAAAATGCCTTAAAATTTCATTAGGGGTAAAATGGTCTTTTCACTCATAATTAGTTGAAAAAGTGGGGAGTGAAAAGAGATAGAATTTCATAGAGAAGTTAATAAAAATGAGGGCATTATTGTAATTGACAAAGGGACATAGATAGAATTTCATAGAAAGTGCAAGGGAAAAATGGGAAAGTAGAAGTAATAAATGAGATATTTTGAGTTCATTCTTGAAAACTCTATCATTCTCTACTCCCTCACACACCACTTTCATCTCAAAATTCTCTCATTTTCTTCATCAAATTTCCAAGGTAATTTAGAGGATTTTTGGTT
Organism: Pistacia vera; assembly: GCF_008641045.1. Classification (NCBI taxonomy): domain Eukaryota; kingdom Viridiplantae; phylum Streptophyta; class Magnoliopsida; order Sapindales; family Anacardiaceae; genus Pistacia; species Pistacia vera. The sequence goes on along the minus strand of NW_022196281.1, from coordinate 154,764 downwards.
GGATTTTGGTAGATATTTAATCCTAAGCATCTAAAGGTAAGCGTTCTTGCAATATGATGTGAGATTAATTTTTAAAGTGTTGAATTCTTATAGTTATATGCATAGGGTTTAATAAGAAGAGGAGATCTACCCAAAGAGAGAGTTTCTAGTGTGGAACTACCCAAGATCAAGGTAAGTAAATCCAACCCTAAGTTTGATTTGAGTAAGTTTGTAGAGATTTTTACATGTATGTATGTGCTTATGTTTTTGAGAAGTTTTGATGAGATTGATACTTGATGATAATTAAAATTCAGCCATGAGAATGTAGACTTTGCTTATATGGTGATTGATGGAAGTTTGGTTGAATTTAGAAAGAGTTTGAGTAGACTTTATGGAGTGTAGTTTCCCGGCCAGGTTTAGTGTTGATTTAATAGAGTTTTGCTCCAAATATTGGTGGCTTGAGAAAGAAGTAGAAGTGTAGCCAAATAGAGTTTTGAGTATGCATTCAATTTGTTTGATGAAAATCCTAAGAGAAAACATGTTACCATGGTTGTCCTGTCACAGTCATGACTTTCTGAGTGATTTTTGGGCATCTTATCGATTGAACTGGGTTGAGACCTAAACACAAACGTTGTAGCTCTTTCTCTAAGCTTTAAAACGAGACCAAGATCATAGCAATCCGATGTGTATAACTTGAGATATGCCTTCTTGAATATGACCTGTGCAGAATGACTACCTCAAATATTTTTTAGTCTAATAATCTATGATTGATTTCAAGTATGGGAATGTTGTTGGTAGAAAATATTAGTTCTCTAATGATATTTTTATATGCCATAATGCATTCTCACATTCTCACATTTGCATTTAGAAAGAATAGCAAAGAATGAGCATAGTTCCATGCACATACACATGGATGAGAATAGTAAAGAATAAAGAAAAATAAAGAAAATAATTAATTGTAAAAAAGATAAGAGAAAGAAGGTTGTTGCGATGGGGAACCCGTGAGTGACAGAGAAGAATAGTCCCACATACATGCCGCCTTCAGTGAGCGGCCTCAGAATCAGAAAAAAGTAATTGTACAGTTCGTTAAAAGTGTATGTGGATGAGAACTGTACCAACAGAATTTACCTACATGCATGCTGCTTTTAGTGAGCGGCCTCAGAATAAAAAAGAAGAGTTGTACAGTCTGATAGAAATGCATGTAGATGAAAACTGTACCCACTCACATGGCTAAGGTTCCGAATCCATGCCTCAACCGAGTCCGATCGGCATAGAAAGAAAGAATAGAACGAAAGAAAGAGTAGAATATGGAAAGAAAGAACAGAACAGAACAGAAAGAGAGAAAGAATAGAATATAGAAAGAAAGAAAGAAAGAATAGAACACAAAAAGAAAGAAAGAAAGAATAGAACATAGAAAGAAAGAACAGAGAAAGAATAGAGAAATAATTGAGAGATAGAAGAGAAAAAGAATAGAGAAAGAACAGAGAGAAAGAATAAAAAATAACAGAGAAGAAGAGAGAAGTGTGATGTAAGGAAAGAATTCAGAATATGAGCAACGGAGATAGAAGGGTCGCATAGCGGGTTTACTTACTGAGCAATTAGTGCTCACCTCGTTGTTTTCAATGTTTTTACAGGTAGTAGATGAGATGCGGTTGCTTGGAATGTCAAGATGCGGAAGGGTCGGGCAGCACTGTCGAGCTTCTTGAGAAATTTATTTACACTATATATAGTTTTGCATATATAAAGAAAAATTGGGCCCATTATTTTATACTCATCTACATATATATATTTTTGTAATATATATATTTAGTGAGTTTTACTGTTTATTTTACGAGTATACTAGCTAGAGAGAGAGTCATTACAGGTAATCACCTTAGTAACCATTTGGGGTCTTGGGTGATGATTATATAATTAGAGATTAGTTTCCTTAAGTGTGAGTCTGAGAAAAACAACCAAAAATCTTAAAGTGAATTGAGTCAATTTAGCCCTTTGTGAAAGTGAATAACAATGACAGGAATTACACTAGACACCAACAGAGGTATGTAAATAATTATTTCGCATTTTACAGAATAATGATGGTGATGATCTGTAAATTTAGTGTTTAATTTGGTATCAGAGCAGATTTTGAGTATTTACATGCCTAATTATCAGATGTTTCATGTTCATTAATGTGATTATTGATTATTAAGATGTTTTGTGTGGGAATTAAATGAAAATAACATTTTTTTTTGTTGTTAATGGTAGTTTATGTTTTAAATATCGAATTGCCATGATTTCTTAGTATGTTATGGCTTGTTGATCTATGATACATCCTGGAGATTTTGAAAGGATAATTTAGAGTATATTGCATGAAAATTTAAATAATATTTATAAAACCCATAACTTTCAGTATAAAGAAAATTAATTTTCGATTTTGATATCATTGGAATCCTTGTTTCGAGAGGTTTCTAACGATATGTCATTTGTCAAAATCGGAGTTCGGATTGCAAAGTTATGATGTTTTAAAATTTTGAAACAGATTAAAATATCCTGAAAATGTTTGTGTTTAAAGGTTGGGGATGAACATTTGTTACTGTTCATTCCCACTCTCACTCCAGGAGAGTAAATTTCACCGCCTGCCATAGAAATGTCGGAATTTGACGTCGTTTTCATTATAATACTTAAGATTGCATGTTATGTGTTGCCGTATTTTTTCTAGAATTTCATGAACATGCTAAGTATTTATTATATATTTTTGAAATATACAGGAATTTCATGCTCTCAAGAGTATTTGATTTGTAAACATGTTTTAATGATGTTATTTACATTTCTGGAATGCTGGTTGAGGGATCCAATTATCAGTATATGATTTGTAATTTTCCAGAATGTGTGGGTTTTTATAATTATTTTTGGGTGTTTAAAAAATGTCTAAATAATTATGAAAATTATTGAACATGTTATTTTGGTATTCTGGAATTTCTTGTAATGTTATACATGTCATTTGGCTGGCATTAATATACTTTATGTGGTGCATTTTCTTAATTGCGAAATGCATAATATATATTTGAAAAATTTGCAGTTATGCCACTGCTACAATAGGAGTTCATGGATTATGTTTTGGGCCCATTTTACATTTCTGCCCAGCCCATTAAAATGGGCTTAAGGAAGTAGAAATAGGGTCTAGTTTATATTTCTGTCAGCCCATTAAAATGAGCTTTAAGAAGCAGTTTTGGGCTTAGTTTTCCATTTCTGCCCAGCCCACTGAAAATGGGTTTTTCAGATTCAAGCCCAGTTTTCTTGTCCTATAGAAAAATTAAATTGGGTTGTTTTTCAGTTTTAAGGCCCAAAATTATTTTACTGAATTTCAGCCACATGAATTAATTAAATTTATTATTTGTAAATTATATATTGATATAATGATGTATGTATGACATTATTTTAATTTGCAACTAGTGCATTTAAATAAATAATGTCCCTACAAGGATTATTTATTTTTTATGTACGATGTTGGAATAAGATAAAATATGAAATAATAAAATAGTGGGAGTTTTTTTTTTTTCTTTAGCCCGCAGGCAAGAAATATTTTTCATTATTTTATTGTGTAATATTTTAGTCTTATATTTAAGTATAATGATTATTATGCATTATAGATTTTGCCTACAGGTAATCTATAAAGTATAATTAATCAATTGTTTAGTGTTATGTTTAGTAGACTAGAATGGTTATGACTTTTGCCTATAGGTAAATTGTAATTTATTTTAGTTTGTAACTGATTATTAGCATGAGTTCATATCAGTATAAAGTAATTTTACGCTAATGTACCTTGACATTTATTATTCAATTTTGTAGTTATGTTAGATAACCAATTTTGTCTCCCTTCACTGAATAGGGATAACTATACTGAATAGAAAGAAAAAATCTTTCTGACTTTGGCGTGTATGGATTTGGATTTGGCGCTTTGCATTTGCAAACCAGATGCCATTACGGAATTAAGTACGCCAACTAAAAAAGTCCATTTTGAGAATTGGGTACGCTCGAACCGTTTGAGTCTAATGCTCATTAAAGCAAACATTTCTAAGAGTATTAGAGGTTTTATCCGTGAATGCACTAAGGCCATTGATTATTTGACAGCAGTGGATGCCCAATTCATAAAACACAGAAAGCAAATGGCGAGCACCCTTATGGAAAAGCTGAGTTCCATGAAACATCATGGATTAAAGGGAGTGTGTGATCATATCATGCGTATGAGGGATTTAGCAACACAATTAATAGAGTTAGAAATTGACATATCTGAATCATTGCTTGTGACTTTCATTCTTAACTCTCTCCCTAAGGAGTATAGTACCTTTAAGGTAACTTTCAACACAATAGTTTAAATGGTCAGCAAATGAATTGTTGGCCATGTGTGTTCAAGAGGAGGAAAGACTAAAAGGTGAGGGTATATGTAATACTTTCTCTCTCTAGCTAGTATACTCGTAAAATAATAGTAAAATTCACTAAACATATATAAGAAAATATACATGTAGATGAATATAAAATAATTGGCTCATAACTAATTTTCTTTATATACAAATCTTTACATAATATAATAAAGTCACAAAACATCACTTGACAGTGTTGCCAAACCCTTCCGCTTCTTGACGTTCCAAGCGATCGTATCTCACTTACTACCTGCAAAAAACATTGAAAACAATAGGGTGAGCACTAATTGCTCAGTAAGTAAACCCGCTATGTTACCATTCTCTCCCCGTTGCTTAAATTCTGAATTTCTTTTCTAACATCACACTTCTCTGTTCTTTCTCTATTATTTCTTTGTTCTTTCTTTGTTTCTAAATTCTCACTACTCATGCTAGTAGGCATGGTATCTGTTAGGAAACGGTCCTTATACGCAACGGAAAACAAAATCATAATAAGAAGGATCGTTCCCATTGAGCCAAGATCAAAGGTACAATTTTACAGTTTATGTTAAAATAGAAATCTGCAGAAATTAATCATGAGTTTAGAAAAATATATGCACGTTTGGAGGCTCCTCCAAATTTGTCAATGAACGTTTTTGCTACCGATCCAAGTGTAGGATCGAACCCACGTAGTCTACATGAAGACAATCACAAAGAACTAAGGAGGGATTTGCTAGATCCTCCTTAGCCTTAAGAATCAAGAAGGAAATCAAATGAATTGATTTTGGGCAAAAATGGATTCTGCCGTGGGAGAGGAAATGGGGCTGCTGTGTTTGTGTTTTCAAAGAAAAATGAACTAATGAATTAACACACATATTTTACAAGTAATATTTTTCTTTTATAGTACTTTTAATGCCCTATTCCCATATGGAATAGGTTTGGGCTCCAACCCAAACACCCCATATTACCAAACACTCCCAATTAGATATTTTATTTTTATTTCATCATTATTTCAATTAAAATCAATTAATATATATTTAATATATATATTAACATTTAACAATAATGATGATTTAATTAAATATATGCGAACACATATTTAAACGTAATTTCACTTATTTAATTTTTTTCCTAATAAATTAAGTAAAGGCTACGACCTCAGCAAATTTAATTGCACTATGAAATTACCAAAATACCCTTTCGCCTAAAAAGACGAAAACACCCCTTCTTTCTTCCTGAGCCTTAAATTATCTTATATGTGTGTGACCCATAGACTCCTCATCATACCGGCACTGTATAGTATTGCTATTAACACCAATTAACCGTCTCACTAATACACAGACCAAGATTGGCCCCTATCAAGGCATCATGGCCACCCGATAGATTCAGATTCAACAAAGTAGCTACCTGTCAACGATATGGTTACCGTACAATTCGATCCTTTCATCACATGTTATCTCGACGAGACGAAGCCATAGAAATAGTGTCGACCTTTGGTTACTCTCGATATTAGGTATTCAGTTTTTGGACCAATAACCTGTATTATAATCGGGATAGAGCAACAACTCAATCCCACTGTGGCCATAGTTTTAGTGTCATTGCCATATACTAAATTGCGCTGTGAGATAACTTCTCCCGTACCCAGGAGTGATGAATCCTCTGTCAATCCACCATAGTCTTGATACACTCTTTGATGCAGCCAATCACCACCGTATTGATAGCTTTGAATAGAACTGAGTTAGGCTAGCGTCAAAGTGCACCAATCAGTGCACAAGGCGCTCCGATGATCTCAAGTCTAAGGATCACATGCACCACCATTCGTTAGAGGATTTGTTCCATAGACACTGGGGTTACCATCCATATGGAATCCTCTGGTGGGTCAGTCTAGTGAACTTGCTGCGGTATATCCGCCTACATCAAGCACCCATGTGTTGCACCAGGTTGTCACCAAACAACATTGACAAGTGAGATCAGTCGCTACCTTTCGATAGGGTCATTCGACACTATGATAGCCTTACCATATTGTCTGTGCCCTTACTTTAGAATAATACTAGGGCTACGGACGTTTCCACAATGGCCACCATATGTGCTCATTGGGTTCTCAATATCAGGATTTGAAACACTTGATACCCTCGTCACGGTTTGGTGTGCTGTTGTAGGCACCCATAATTAAAACCCTAAAAATACACGTAGTAGTGTGAGTAGGGATCATTCCCATGAAGTGTGTCTAGCTGAGTTTTATGTTACGTGAACCAGTATAGGGGGGATTTGAGTAAAAATAGAAACAATTTCAGGAAAAGAAATTCAACCTAAATTCCCGAAATCAATCAAAATAACGAAACTTGGTCTAAGTCAACATCCACCATCGGAATCTTACAAGTGATCATCGATGCAAATATAAATCAATTCATACCTTGAATATTCACTGTTGGAACCATTTTCCTACCTCTCCTTAGTTGTAATTAATTAGAAAACAAGTGATCTAATTAATCTTACTACTAAACAACCCTAGACAAGCGCTAAAGATTTAATCTAGTGGCAGCCTTAACAACTAGAGAGATCGATGAAGCTAAACAACACAAACTCAAGCGGTTGTATTTAATTTAGTTGAATGTTCTTCTTAAGACTTAATAATTCCTGACGCAGCAAATTCTTAAACCCTAATTGCTTCACAAGTTAAAGGGATCAAACAATTACGGATTTGATATCTAACTTAGCAGTAGGTTGCAACAAATAATAAACTAGTAGGCCTCCTAGTAATTAAACGCAACAATCATGACAATATGCATAGAAGAACATTCAATACTCAAAGCATAAATTGAACACTAAAAAATTAAATTAGATCTCACAGTTTTATTGATTCCGAGGTCTTTGTTTCCTTCGACCAAGTTATGAAAGTTTAGTCGCTCATGGCCATAATCAAAAACTCAAAGGAAAAGAAAAATTCCAGAAGAGAGAAAGAGAGGCGTATGTGTTTTCCTCCCCCATCTGATCTCTCTCTCCTCTTAAAGATATCCAATTCAAATTGAAGTATTTGAATTCTACTAAATCTCCTCAAAATATTCTAATATCCTAAAATAACATTTATCCTAATCTGATTCTAATTAATTGAAAATAAAATAAAGTCCTAAAATAAAATAGGAAAGTGGTGTGTCCAGCTATAACTTGCGTGCAATAGGTCTTCAAATCTTCCAATAATAAACTGTCTAATTGACTTGCATGATAGGGCAGAATGTTCCAGAACGTTAGTAGTGTAGGTGCGTCAATTTCAAGCCCAATTATAACCTTGATGCAGCGAGTATCTCTCCAAACTCAAACATGAAAGTTGTAGATCTCTTCCTTAGGGTTCCACAGAATTTTGAATCATCTCAATCGGAGCTCGGATGAGAGAGTTATACCTAGATTATGGAGCAATGTCAAAACTGTCCAAATTCACCTAATTAGTTCCGTTTTGCATTTAACGCCTCCATTTGCATCCTAAATCAAAATAGAATAATAATGAGTACATTTAGGAAACAAATAAGTATAAAAGACTAGACATTAAGGGGGGTAAATATGTCATTTTGCATTCTTATCACGGTTCCACCATTTTAAGGACATATGTCAATACATATTGTAATAATAATGATTTACGCGATATAGAATAAAATGTCTTTTATTATTGATTAATGAACATCATTACAAAGAGTTAATTCTACAATAATTGATTGGCTCTAGGGCATCTACTCTAACAGTATCATGCATAGGTATGATGCAAATGCACAAATGCATAGGATGTGCATTCTTTTGTCTATTTTTTTTTCTATTTTTCTTATTCTTATTTTGTTTCTTTTCTCTATATTCCTTTCTTTCTTTCTTTTCTAGTCTTTCTTTCTTTCTACTCTTTCTTTCTATCCTTTCTTTTCTTTCTATTCTTTCTTTTCTATTCTTTCTTTCTTGCCGATTGGACTCGGTTGAGGCATGGATTTAGAACCCTGGCCGTGTGAGTGTATTCTCTAATTCTGGGTATGGTCCTCATCCACATGCACTTCTAACGGACTGTACAATTCTTCTTTCTGATTCTGAGGCTGCTCACTAAAGGCGGTGTGCATGCGGGGCTATGTCACTCATGGGTTCCCCATCGCAACAGCCTTCTCTTCTTTTATCTTTTTACACTTCTTTAAATAAAATTTCAGATTTGAACTTCTTTAATATTTCTCATTTCTTTCTATTTGTTCTTTAATGCTATTTAATGCTCTTATGAGTATGTATGCATGTAGATGGGCTCATGCTTATTATTCTTTCTAAATGCACTTGTTTGGATGTAATAATGCAATATGAAATGTGAACATGTTATTCTCTACCATCTACAAACTCATCTCAAGATAACAAATAATCATAGTCATACATGCACTTCTCTTTGTCATTTCATTAATAGAATTTTTATATGCAAATATCAACTCTAATTTGGCTACACTTCTACCTCTCTTCTAAGCCACCAAATTTGGAATAAACACACCAAGATAACGTCAAACCTGTCCAGGATTCACACTCCATAAATTCTACTCCAATTCTTCCATAATTCATCCAAACCTCATCAAACATCAAGTACACAAACACTACTTCCCATGGATAAATTCTAACCATCATTCAACATCCATTCCATCAACAATTCTTATATAAGCACATACATGCATAAAGAAATTCTCTACACAATATTACTCCAATCATAACTAGGGTTGGATTTACTTACCTTAGATGTGAGCAATCCAACACTTAGTGGTCTTCCTGATTCAACTCTCTTTCTCTTAATCCTATGACACAAATCATAAGAATTCATCACTTTAAAAATTAAATCTCATATCTTAGTGCAAGGATCTTACCTAAGGATGCTTGAGATTGAAATTCCACTAAAGTAAACCAGATCTATGAATTTCCTAGAAAAGGTTGAAGAATTTGAGAGAGCTAGGGGGAAGGTGGCGTGAATGGAGGAGAAGAAATGGCTAGGGTTTCATTCTTCAACTCTTGGTATAACAAAATATTATTTATAGTTTCCCATTTTACCCTTGCACTTTCTATGAAATTCCATCTATGTCCCTTATTCAATTACCAAAATGCCCTTATTTTTATAAACTTCTCCATGTTATTCTACTGTTTTCACTCCCACTTTTTCAACTAATTATGGTGAAAAGACCATTTTACCCCTAATGAAATTTTAAGGAATTTATTCACACTTGTTCAAGATAACTTTAACAAAATTCAACTAAGGGTATTAGGGCATAAATAAAGCTACGTACCTCGATGTCGTTACAATTCTCCCCTTACAAGAATTTCATCCCTGAAATTCAAACGAACAACTCAGGATGGCGGTTCCGCATATCTTGCTCTACTTCTTATGTTGCTTCTCTACCTTATGATTCCTCCATAAGACTTTTACGAGTGGAATACTTTTGTTTCGGAGCTTTTTAATCTTTCTGTCTAAGATCTGTACTGGCTGCTCCTCATAAACGAGATTCTGTTATAACTCACTTCTTCTACTTTAGTATTGGGAGGGATCACTGACATATCTTCGAAGCATTGAAACATGGAACACATTGTACACCTTATCCATATTAGGTGGTAGCGCCAACTTAAGCTACCTTTCAACTCGTTGCACACTTCAAATGGGCCAATGTATCTAGGTGCTAACTTTCCTTACCGCAAAACGTATTACCCGCTCATAAGGGAAACTTTAATAAACACTTTATCGCCCATACAAGTTCCACGTCTAACTCTTAAATCTGCATAGCTCTTTTATCTATCTTGAGCTTGCTTCATTCTACATCGAATCAACTAGATATCTTCTATCATTTTCTTGGTTATCTCTGGCTTCAGAGACTGTTTGTAACTCATCTTTCTCTCCTACCTCATCCCAATGCAATGGAGATCTACGTCGCCTACCATACAGGCTTCATAAGGAGCAGTCTTAATTGTAGACTGATAACTGTTATTATGGGCAAACCACCAATGGTAACATCTCATGTGTTAGAAAAGGTCCTATATACACAGCGGAAACAAAAATATAATTCGGGATTGTTACATGAGCCAAGACAAGGGTATAATTTTACAATTCATGTTAAATAAAAATGCAGAAAAATAAATATGAGTTTAAAGAAAACAAACGCACGTTTGGGCTCCTCAATTTGTCGACGAAGTTTTGCTACCGATCCAAGTGTAGGATCGAACCTACATAGTCCACACGAAGACAATCTCAAAATAACCAAGAGGGATTTGCTAGATCCTCTTTGGCTTCAAGATTAAGAAGAAAGCAAAATCAATTGAAATTGATTTTAGGCCAAAAGTGTTACTGCGGGCGGTGTGAAAAAGAGAGGGGCTGTGTATTTTTCAAAGAAAAATTCTATTACATTATTACACATTTTTTTTTATAGTACTCAATTTGCCCTAATTCCATAGGAATAGGTTTGGGCTCCAACCCAAACGAATGTTGCCAAACACTCCCAATTTGATATTTTATTTTTTCCATCATATCTCAATAAATCAATTAAATATATTTAATATATAATTAACATTTAACAATAATGATAATATATTAAATATGTCGAACACACATTTAAACGTAATTTCACTTATTTAATTTTTCTAACAAATTAAATAAAGGCTACGACCTCAGCAAATTAATTGCACTGTGAAATTACCAAATAACCTTTCGCCTTAAAGACGAAAAACACCCACTCTTCTTCTTGGATCTTAAATTATCGTCTATGTGTGTGACCCATAGGCTCCTCATCATATCGCAGTGTATAGTATCGCGATAACACCAATTATCGTCTCACTATACACAGACCAAGATTGGCCCCTAGCAAGGATCGTGGCCACCCGATAAATTTGGATTCAGCAAAGCAGCTACCTGTCAACGATATAGTTACCGTGCATTCGATCCTTTCATTATATGTTATCTTGACGAGACGATTGCATAGAAATAGTGTGCAACCTTGGTTACTCTCGATATAGGTATTCAGTTTCTGGACAATGACCGTATTATAAACTGGATAGAGCAACAACTCAATCCCACTGTGGCCACAGTTTTAACGTCATTGCCATACACTGAATTGCGCTGTAGATAACTTCTCCCGTACCCGGGAGTGATGAATCCTTATTAATCCACCATAGTCTTGATACACTCCTTGATGCAGCCAATCACCACCGTATTGATAGCTCTAAAAAGAACTTCATTAGGCTAGTGTAAACTACACCAATCGGTGCACAAGGCGCTCGGTGATCTCAAGTCTAAGGATCACATGCACCACCATTCGTTAGAGGATTTGTTCCATAGACATTGGGGTTACCATCCATATGGAATCCTTCGTGGGTCAGTCCAGTCAACTTGATGCTGTGTAATCGCCTAAAGTAAGCACCATGTGTTGCACCAGGTTGTCACCAACAACCTTGACAAGTAAGATCAGTCACTGCCTTTCGACAGGGTCGTTTAACACTATGATAGCCTTACCGTATTATCTGTGCCCTTACTTCAGAATAATATGGGGCTACGGACATTTCTAGAATGGCCACCATATGTGCTCATAGGGTTCTCACTATTAAGATTGAAACACTTGATACCCTCGTCACGGTTCTACCATTCTAAGGACATATATCATACATATTGCAAAATAATGATTACGCAATATAGAATAAAATGCCTTTTATTGATTAATGAAACATTATTACAAAGAGTCAATTCTACAATAATTGATTGGCTCTAGGGCATCTACTCTAACAATCTCTCACTTGCACTATAGCCAATCATTCATATATTTAATACCAAATGATCTCAAGTGCCTATCATGCTTTTGCTGCGACAGAGGCTTTGTTAGTGGATCTGCGAGATTGTCGTCAGTAGCACTTTACTAATCTGATTCTTTCCTCTCATCTATTCTCTGATGAGATGGAATCGTCTGAGTATGTGTCGGATTTCTGATGAGACGTGGGGTTCCCTGGCTTGAGAAATTGCCCATGTTGTCACAATAGATGTCTATAGGAACAATTGTAGGAACCACACCAAGTTCAGTAATGAACTTCTTAATCCAGACTGCCTCCTTGGCCGTATCCGACATGCAATATACTCAGCCTCTATTGTAGAATCCGCTACAGTGCTTTGCTTGAGTTTTCCAACTCACTGCACCCCTATTGAGACAAAATACAAACCCTGATGCGATCGATAACATCTTTGTCTGTTTGGAAACTAGCATTACTGTATCCTCTTACAGTGAACTCATCTTCCCCTCCATAAACTAAGAACATATCCTTAAGAATATTCTTGACAGCATCAGTGACACTCACCTGGATCCGATTGATATCTACTACAAGTGCTTAAAGCACATGAGACATCAATCCGAGTACATAGCGTGGCATACATGATGGATCCAATTGCGACGCATATGGGATCCTTTCCATCCTATCTCTCTCATCTTGTGTTTTAGGACACAATTCCTTAGAGAGATAAACACCATGTGACATCGGAAGAAATCCCTTCTTGGATTCTTCCATAATGAATCTTTCAGTACTTTCTCAATATGTACTCTGACTTAGCCAAGCAACCTACGTGATCTATCACGAGTAGATCTTTATACCAAAGATGTAGCTGCTTCCCCTAAGTCCTTCATGGAGAAGCACTTGGATAACCAAGACTTACCGACTGCAGTTCAGTATATCATTCCCAATCAGAAGTATGTCATCAACATACAACACTAGGAATGCTACTATTCTCCTACTCAACTTTCTTGTAAACACAGGGTTTCATCTTCGTTCTTGATAAAACCAAATTCTTTTACGGCTTCATCAAAACGAATGTTCCAGCTCCTTGAAGCTTGCTTGAGTCCATAAATGGATCTCTGCAACTTGCATACCTTATTAGCTTGACTATCAAGAACGAAACCATACGGTTGTGTCATGTACACATCCTCCTCAAGGTTTCCATTCAGGAAAGCAGTTTTGACATACATTTGCCGAAACTCATAGTCATGATATGCAGCAATTGCAAGCATAATCCAGATGGATTAATCATTGGCAACCGGCAAAAAGGTTTCTTCATAGTCAATGCCATGAATTTGTTCGAAACCTTTGGCAACCAGCCATGCTTTATAAGTATGCATATTGCCATATGTCAGTCTTCTCTTGAAGACCCATTTACACCTTATGGGTTTTACCCCTTCAGGTGGTTCCACTAGAGACCACACTGGTCTGGTACATGGAGTCCATCTCAGATTTCATGCTTCAAGCCATTTAACAGAATCTGGATCCGATAGTGTCTTCGTAGATTATGGGTTTATGTCTTGGTAGACCAGCACGTCACCATGTTGAGTCACGAGATAACCGTATCTCTCGGGCTTATGGCATACTCTCCTAGATTAGTAGCTCCTATGCTACCTGAGGTGGTTCACTTTGATCCACAGTTTGGGAGTAACCTCCTCATGATGCTCAACCACTTCCTGTGGCATATCATCCTGTCCTTCGTCTAGTATATCTTGTGGTTCTAGAACTTCATCAAGTTCTACTTTTTCCCACTAGTATTCTTAGAAAATATTCCTTTCTAGGAAGACACCAATTCGAGCAACAAAAATTTGCATTTTCTAGGTGGTAGAAATAGTATCCTTTGGTCTCCTTTGGATATCCCCAAATATACATTTACAGGATTTGGGCACAGCTTGTTCGAAGTCAATTTCTTAACATAAGCTTCGCAACCCCAAATCCTTAGATAAGACAAGTTGGGTTTTCACCCACCCCATAGCTCATATGGAGTCTTATTTATAGATTTGATGGCACATGTTTCAAAACATGAGTGCGCAGTCTCTAGGGCATAACTCTAGAACGATACAGGTAAATCACTAAAACTCATCATGGACCTAACCATGTCAACTGTTCCTCCTTTTTGACACTCCATTGTGTTGGGTGTATAAAGAGGGGTGAGTTGTGATACTCTCCCACATTCCTTCAGGTACTTTGAAAACCCTGAGCTTAAGTATTCACCTGCTCATCCAATCAAAGAGCTTTAATACTTTGCCCAAATATTCTGTACTTCATTTCTGAATTCTTGAATTTATCAAAGGCTTCAGATTTATGTCTCATAAGGTAGACATAACATATTAGTGAAATCATCAGTAATGTGATGAAGTATGAATATCCACCTCTGGCTTCAACTGTTAGTGGACCATATACATCACTATGGATGATGCCTAACAGCTCAGTAGCCTTTCACCTTGTCCTGTGAAAGGAGACGTGGTCGTCTTGCTAATAGGCATGACTCGCATACCTTAAATGACTGAAAGTCAAAAGGGTCCAAAACTCCATTCCTGTGAAGTTTTGCAATGCGTGTCTTATTAACATGACACAATCTACAATGCCAGAGAATGTCTTGGTTTTGATGCTATGTTTAGCTCTCTTGGTTCAATATTAGAATATCTTTATTGTTGAAATCAAGAAATTAATCATTATATAACCTTGCAATTCGAAATAGAATACCATTCAAACTAAAGGACAACAATCCATTAGATATCTCAAAATGATACCCCATATTTATCCAAAGTGGAATTAAATAATATTTCTAGAAATAGAAGGTACATGATAACAGTATGTAGTTCCAATAATAAGCCCGTAGGCAAAGTAAACAATAAGTCCCTACAGCCCAATGCAGCCACATGTGCTCCATTTCCAACTCGTAGGCACCTCTCCCTTGGCGAGCGCTCTACTCTACCTTAGTCCTGCACATCAGTACAAATGTGAGTACCACATCCTTTGTCAATGACCCAAGATGTTGAGGGAGAGAAGTTAATCTCAATCATAAAATACTTGAAGTCGTAGCCTCTGACTTCTTCTTGCTTGCGAGGAAAGCCTTGCAGTGTTCTCTATAGTGGCCAGGCTTGCCACAAAAGAAGCAGACTACCTTACCCTTCCCTATGCCACTCTCAGGTGCAAGAAACAACCTGCCTTTGGGGCTTGGGCTTGGGCTTGGGCTTGGGCTTGGGCTCGGCCTTGGCCTTACCCTTGCGAACCTTTGGTTTATCGAAAGCACTAGTAACTGGCTTGGACTTTTTCAAGTCCTGCTCTGCAGTCCTAAGCATGTTCAGAAGTTCTGACAGGGTTTTCTCCATTGTGTTCATATTGAAATTCATTATGAACGGAGCATAAGAGTCAGGCAAGGATTGATAATTAAATCCATTTGTAATTCTGCAACAAGCCACATCCCAAAGTCTCACAGCCTCTCTATGTGCTCGATCATCTTGACATGAGGACAACTTGGGCTCCCTTAGTCAGACGAACTCCCAAACAGTGCTTTCGACCTTGTACCTCTCATGTCGAGCATTTGTTTCGTAAAGCTCTGATGTAGGATAATGAAGAAGCATCCATATTCTCATGCTGCTTTTGCAGCATATGTGTCATCGATGCTACATCAAGCATTGAATGCTGTCAATCATCAAGAAACTTTTGATAAGTATCCTAATTTCCTGAGTGGCATCAGGATCAGGCTTAGCCATGTATGGCTTTTCAAGGATATGCAATTTCTTTTCTGACTTGAGTATAATGCGAAGATTACGATACCAGTTTGAGAAATTGGATCATCTAACCTGTTTCTTTCTCGATTATGGGTCGCAGTTTCATAATGCTTATTTTGGTGAATTACCAATTGCAGAAAGATAAAGGTATACAAAGTTCATTATTATTTAATATGATCTTTTATTAAACGATGCTCCCACTATTTTACTCAAGCCAATAGCCCTCACATTAACTCGGGAAAGCCGTTGACTTTCCTAGTGGACCGAGATCCCATCCTGGCCATTTCAAACCTTCGCTTTGGTGAACAAGCCAAAATGATTTGATTAGGTGGCCAACAAACTTAATCCACACCAGTTGATAGCTCCTACTATCAACCTCAAATGTGAGAAGCCAACAAGCCAATCACACAATCCAATGGTCAACCATTGTCCCAGTGTGATTCTCAGTACAATAGAGTGGACACTACATGTCACCATGTAACATAATATGTGTACTGCTCTACTATGCCTATGACGCATTTATCAACCTTCACTTTGGCGAACAAGCGAAACTGTCATTTTAGTCGACCCATCACCATAAGGAAAACTCCAATGTATTTTAACCTCCCATTGGTAGAAGTGTACCCTTCGCTTTGGCAAACAAGGTTTCGACAAACGTGGTTTGATTAAAACCATGGTGAGGAAGGCTTATGTGACTTAATATAATTCAGTTGAGGGGTTTGTTATTTAATGTCTCATCAGATTATTATCTTTGTTAGAATGACATTGTTTGGCATGTTATCAAACATTCAACCTTAGCATCCATTCTAAACAAAAAATTAAGCGTGGCGATACAGGCCCAACTAAAACCGATTTCCTTGAGCCTAGAGGAATCAGTGGGTCACCTAGGGTCCTGTAATAAACATCTCGAGTCTTCAAGTACGGTTGCCTCGTTCTTTGCTCCATCTTCAAGTACATTACAAAACTTTTAAATTTACAAAAGAATAATAATACAAAATTCCTTACATCAATAAATTTAGAAACCTTGATTTACATTCGAGGGGAGTTAGATGAGAAGGAATGTACATCAAGAAAGAGGGAAAGGCAGGACACGTAGGCTATTTAATAAAATACAACCATATATACCCAAAATATTTAAAACATTCACCCTTAGGTCTAAGGTCATGTACCGGGCACCATGCAAATACAAATAGTACAAAGCATACATTTCAAAAACAATCAATTTTTGAAATTAGTGGGTTAATTACATACCCCTTGATAATTTAAAATCTGTAGTTTGGTCCAAAAGTTTTGAAACTTTGCATTTTAGCTCCTACACACTTGGAAGTGCGCTCGCTGCAGCGATGAGTTAGATCGCGTGGCGTGCGTTTGGTTATGCTGACGTCCACACTCTAACATACGTTCGCCGTGGCGATTTGGTACAGCGTACGGTTCGAAGGACGATCCGCGGCGTGGGTTATATCGCCACGACGAGAGCTGTTTTGTACAGCGCTTGTCCAGAGGACATCACCGCGACGATGGTTATATGCTGGCGAGTGCTGGTTTCGTCACCAGCGCCAGTTTGGGACAACGCTGCTGCGGCGATGGGTTATATCGCTGCGGCAAGCGTACACAGATCTGTAGCTCCGGATCTATTCATACAGCAACCAAAAACACTCTAACGGATTTGCAATCAATTAAACACATTGATCTCAACATAAATCCATCATGCATTAAACCAAACGTGCAGTTCATCAACAAATCAGATAATGATTAATCAATTTCTCAAAAACATGATTTAAAGCAGATTTATAAGGCAACATTATATCATGCTACATGGTATCAACCATCCAAATAAAATTGTAAAATTCAGTACCCTGGCTCTGATACCACTGTTAGTTACACGTCCCATATACGCCGTAGTGAAACAAAAATATAATTCAGGGATCGTTTACATGAGCCAAGATCAAGGGTATAATTTTACAATCATATTAAATAAATAGTAGAAAATAAATGTGAGTTTAAAGAAAACAAACGCACATTGGAGGCTCCTCCAAATTTGTCGACGAATGTTTTGCTACCGATCCAAGTGTAGGGTCGAACCTGCGTAGTCCACACGAAGACAATATCAAAAGAACCAAGAGGGATTTGCTAGATCCTCTTTGGCTTCAAGATAAGAAGAAGCAAAATCAATTGAAATTGTTTTTAGGCCAAAAAGTGTTACGTCGTGGGAGTGAAAATGAGAGGGGCTGTGTATTTTTCAAAGAAAAATTCTATTACATTTAATTACACACTTTTTTTTTTATAGTACATTAATTTGCCCTAATACCATATGGAATAGGCTTGGGCTCAAACCCAAACGCCCCATGTTGCAAATACTCCAATTTGTATTTTATTTTTTCCATCATTATCCAATTAAAATCAATTAATATATATTTAAATATATATAACATTTAACAATAATGATATATATAATATGTACGAACACACATTTAAACGTAATTTCACTTATTTAATTTTCTAACAAATAAATAAAGGCTAAGATTCAGCAAATAATTGCATGTGAAATTACCAAAATACCCTTTCACCCAAAAAGATGAAAACGCCCTCTTTCTTCCTGGCTCTTAATTATCTTCTATGTGTTTGACCCATAGACTCCTCATCATACCGGCAGCGTATAGTATCGTGATTAACACCAATAATCGTCTCACTAATACAAAGACCAAGATTAGCCCCTAGCAAGGCTTATTGCCATCGATAGATTCGCATTCAGCAAACTAGCTACTTGTCAACGATATGGTTCAATTCGATCCTTCATCATATGTTATCTCGATGAGACGAAGGCACAGAATAGTGTCAACCGGTTACTCTCGATATTAGGTATTCAGTTTGTGGGACCAATGACCCGTATTAAAATTGGATAGAGCAACAACTCAATCCCACTGTGGCCACAGTTTTAACGTCATTGCCATATACTGAATGGCGCATGAGATAACTTCTCCCGTACCCAGGAGTGATGAATCATCTTTTAATCTATCATAGTCTTGATCACTCTTGATGCAACGATCACATGTATTGACAACTATGAAAAGAAATGCATTAGGCTAGTGTCAAACTACACCAATCGGTGCACAAGGCGCTCCGGTGATCTCTGTCTAAGGATCACATGCACCACCATTCGTTAGAGGATTTGTTCCATAGACATTGGGGTTACCATCCATATGGAATCTTTGGGGTCAGTCCAGTGACAATTGCTGCGGGTGTAACGCCTACAGTAAGCACCCATGTGTTGCACCAGGTTGTCACAAACAACCTGACAAGTGAGCTCAGTCACTACCTTTTGACAGGGTCGTCACCACTGTATTGACAACTATGAAAGAACTACATTAGGCTAGTGTTCAAACTACACCAATCGGTGACAAGGCGCTCCGGTGATCTCAAGTCTAAGGATACATGCACCACCATTCGTAGAGGATTTGTTCCATAGACATTGGGGTTACCATCCATATGGAAATCTTTGGTGGGTCAGTCCAGTTGAACTGCTGCGTGTAATCGCCTCAGTAAGCACCCAGTGTTGCACTAGGTGTCACCAAACAACCTTGACAAGTGAGCTCAGTCACTACCTTTCGACAGGGTGAGATCACCCTGTATTGACAACTATGAAAAGAACTGCATTAGGCTAGTGTCAAACTACACAATCGGTGCACAAGGCGCTCCGGTGATCTCAAGTCTAAGGATCACGCACCACATTCGTTAGAGGATTTGTTCCATGCATTGGGGTTACCCCCATATGGAATCCTTTGGTGGGTCAGTCAGTGAACTTGCTGCGGTGTAATCGCCTACAGTAAGCACCCATGTGTGCACCAGGTATCACCAAACAACCTTGACAAGTGAGCTCAGTCACTACCTTTCGACAGGGTCTGTCAACACTATAAATGGCCTTATCGTATTATCTGTGCCCTTACTTCAGAATATAGGGGCTACGGACGTTTCTAGAATGCCACATATGTGCTATAGGGTTCTCACTATCAAGATTTGAAACACTTGATACCCTCGTCACGGTTCTACATTCTAAGGACATATATCAATACATATTGCAATGATAATGATTTACGCGATATAGAATAAAATGCCTTTTATTGATTAATGAACATTATTACAAAGAGTCAATTCTACAATAATTGATTGGCTCTAGGGCATCTACTCTAACATCATGCCAAGTCATTCTATAATCCATACAACATGCTCTCAACATATCGTCAAGTATCTGATTTGATCTCTCAGTCTGGCCATCTGTCTGAGGATGGTATGCTGTACTAAATGCCAATCTGGTACCCAAGTTTCTCTGTAGACGGGTCCAAAAAGCCGAAACAAATCTGGAATCTCTATCTGACACTATGGTCTTGGGCACACCATAGAGTCTATCTATCTCCCTGACATAGATCTCGACCAACTGATCTGAGGTAGTGCTATCTTTTATTGGAAGAAAATGGGTTGATTTCATTAATCTGTCTACTATCACCCATATCGCATTATACCCTTTTTGAACTCTTGGAAAGCCTATGATAAAATCCATTGATATACTTTCCCATTTCCATTCAGGACTGCTGAGTGGCTGAAGCAAACCTGATGGTCTTTGGTGTTCTGCTTTCACCTGTTGGCAAACCAAACACTTAGTCGCATAATCTCCAATATCTCTCTTCATACCTGGCCACCAATAACTTTTCTTTAAATCTTGATACATCTTGGTTCTTCCAGGATGCACAGTATATGGTGTATCATGAGCCTCTGCAAGAATCTTTCTTTTCAACTCAACATCTTGAGGAATGCATATACGATTCCGAAAATGGAGGACACTATCTAACAGGTGGAATTCTAATATCTTGCCCTCACTCACTTGTCGACTTATTTTCTAACATCACTCATCAACAACTTATTTTTCTTTAATCTCTTCCAGCAAAGTAGGCTAAATGTCTAACCTGGTACGCCTTCCCGATATTACCTCTATCTGGTCCTTTATCAACTCTCCTAATAACTCTTTCTGTCTTGTGAGTTGAGACAAGTAGGCCTTTCTACTCAAGGCATCAGCTACTACATTGCCTTTTCCAGGTTGATACTTAATTTCACAATCATAATCCTTTACCAGCTCTAACCATCTCATCTGCCTCATATTCAACTCTCTTTGGGTGAAGAAGTACTTCAAACTCTTATGATCCGTATAAATGTTACTCTTTGCTCTATACAAATAATGCCTCCATATTTTCAGTGCAAAAACTACAGCGGCCAACTCTAGATCATGCGCAGGGAATCTCATCTCGTACTCTTTTAACTGTCGAGAAGCATAGACTATTACTCTACCTAACTGCATCAATACTACACCAAGTCCCTGAAATGAGGCATCTGTGTAAATATCATAATCTACACTGTCCTATGGTAACACAAGAATAGGATCTGTGGTCAATCTTCTTTTTAACTCTTGAAAACTGTCTTCATAGGCATTGACCATATGAAAGGTGTTCTCTGTTTGGTGAGAGTTGTAAGCCGCTTAGCCAACTGAGCAAATCCTACTATAAATCGCCTATAGTAGCCTGCTAGCCCCAAGAAACTTCTAACTTTCTTTACTGTCTTCGGTTGTTGCCATTCTAGAATTGCCTTTACCTTACTTGGATCCACTGGTATACCCTCCTTTGAGATGGTATGGCCTAGGAAGATAACTTGATCTAGCCAAAACTCACACTTAGAAAATTTGGCAAACAGCCTCTTATCTTGCAATCGCTATAATACAAATCTTAGTTGTTCTTCATGCTCCTCTTCTGTCTTAGAATAAACCAAGATATCATCAATAAACACAACTATGAATCGATCAAGACAATCCTGAAACACCCAGTTTATTAAGTCCATAAAAACTATTGGGGCATTGGTTAACCCGAAAGGCATCACCACAAACTCATAATGCCCATATTTGGTCCAAAAAGCAGTCTTAGCGATATTGTAACGCCCCACCTGAGGTACGTAGTTATTGTTTCTTCTTTCGCTCTTATTTGAGTTGGTTTTTGGTAATATTGTTTGATTGAGTGTTGTGTTGAATGCTTGCCCTGAAATTGGTTGAAAATAAAAGAAGTTCAGTGTGCCAAGCTTCGCCGGGGCGAAGAAGAATCTTCGCCGCGGCGAAGATGTGTTGAAACCACGGGGAAACTCTCTAGGCAGTTTCACCGCGGCGACAGAAGCTTCTTCGCCGCAGCGATCGTGAGTTTAAAGAAAACACACACCGTTTGAGGCTCCTCCAAATTTGTCACGACATGTTTGCTAACGATCCAGTTTAGGTCGAACCACATATCCACACGAAGACAATCTCAAATAACCACAATGATTGCTAGATCCTCTTTGGCTTCAGATTAAGAGAAAGCAAAATCAATTGAAATTGATTTTTAGGCCAAAAAGTGTTACCTCTGCCGTGGGAGTGAAAAAGAGAGGCTGTGTATTTTTCAAAGAAAAATTCTATTACATTAATAACACATTTTTCTTTTATAGTACATCAATTTGCCCTAATTCCATATGGAATAGGTTGGGCTCCAACCCAACCCACATGTGCCAAACACTCCCAATTTGATATTTTTATTTTTTCCATCATTACTCAATTAAAATCAATTAATATATTTAATATATAGATAACATTTACAATATGAAATATAATTAAATATGTCACAACACACTTTAAACGTAATTTCACTTATTTAATTTTTCTAACAATTAAATAAAGGCTACGACCTCACAATTTAATGCAGCTTGTAAATTACCAAAATAACCTTTCGCCTTAAAAGACGAAAACACCCATCTTTCTTCTTGGATCTTAAATTATCGTCTGTGTGTGACCCATAGGCTCCTCATCATATCGCAGTGTATAGTATCGCGATAACACCAATTAATCGTCTCACTATACACAGACCAGATTGGCCCCTAGCAAGGCATCGTGCCACCCTGAAATTTGGATTCACACAGTCAGCTACCTGTCAACGATAGTTACCGGCAATTCGATCCTTTCATTATGTTATCTTGACGAGACGAGGCAAGAAATAGTTGTCAACCTTTGTTACTCTCGATATTAAGGTATTCAGTTTTCTGGACCAAACCCGTATTATAACTGGATAGAGCAACAACTCAATCCCCTGTGGCCACATTTTTAAGCATTGCCACACTGAATTGCGCTGTGATAACTTCTCCGTACCGGGAGTGATGAATCCTCTATTAATCCACCATAGTTCTTGAACACTCCTTGATGCAGCCAATCACCACCGTATTGATACTCTAAAAAGAACTTGCATTAGGCTAGTGTCAAACTACCACAATCGTGCCAAGCGCTCTGGTATCTCAAGTCTAAGGATCACATGCACCACCATTCGTTAGAGGATTTGTTCATATCCATCCATCATGGAATCCTCCTGGGTCGTCCAGTCAACTTGATCTGTGTAATCGCCTACATAAGCACCCATGTGTTGCACCAGGTTGTCACCAAACAACCTTGACAAGTAAGATCAGTCACGGCCTTTCGACAGGGTCGTTTAACACTATGATAGCCTTACCGTATTATCTGTGCCCTAACTCAGAATCATCGGGGCATACGGACATTTTTCAAGAATGGCCACCATATGTGCTCATAGGTTCCACTATTAGATTTGACACTTGATACCCTCGTCACGTTCTACCATTCTAAGGACATTATATCAATATTGCAATAATATGATTACCAATATAGAATAAAATGCCTTTTATTGATTATGAACAATTATTACAAGAGTCAATTCTACAATAATTGATTGCTCTAGGGCATCTACTCTAACAATCTCTCACTTGCACTATAGCCAATCATTCATATATTAATCCATGATCTCAAGTGCCTATCATGCTTTTGCTGCGACAGAGGCTTTGTTAGTGGATCTGCGAGATTGTCGTCAGTATGCACTTTACTAATTGCATGTCTTTCCTCTCATCTATCTCTCTGATGGATGGGATCGTCTGAGTATGTGTCTGGATTTCTGATGAGACGGGTTCCCTGGCTTGAGAAATTGCTCCATTGTTGTCCCAATAATGTCTATAGGATGAACAATTGTAGAACCACACCAAGTTCAGTAAGAACTTCTTAATCCAGACTGCCCCTTGGCCCTTTATCCGCACATCATTACTCAGCCTCATCTGTAGAATCCGCTACAGTGCTTTGCTTGAGTTTTTCAACTCACTGCACCCCTATTGAGACAAAATACAACCCTGATTGCGATCGATATCACCTTTGTCCTGTTTGGAATAGCTTACTGATCCTCTTACAGTGAACTCATCTCTCCCTCCTAAACTAAAACACTATCCTTAGAAAGATTCTTGACAGCCATCCATGTGACACTCCCGGATCCGATGATCCTACTACAGTGGCTTAAAGCACATGAGACATCAACCGGTACATAGCTGCATACATGATGGATCCAATTGCTGAAGCATAGGGATCCTTTCCATCCTATCTCTCTCATCTTGTGTTTAGGACACAATTCCTTAGAGAGATAAACCCATGTGACATCGAAGAATCCCTTCTGGATTCTTCCATAATTCTTTCAGACTTTCGTAATATATGTACTCTACTTAGGCCAAGCAACCTACGTGATCATCACGATGACTTTACCAAGATGTAGGCTGCTTCCCCTAAGTCCTTTCAGGAGAAGCCTGGATAACCAAGACTTTCCCGCGCATTACAGTAAGTACTTTCCCAATCAAAGTATGTCATCAACAACAACCTAGAATGCTACTATCTCCACCACTTTCTGTAAACACACCGGTTCATCTTCGTTCTCTGATAAAACCAAATTCTTTTAACGGCTCTCACAACGAATGTGCCAGCTCCTTGAAGCTTGCTTGAGTCCATACAGGATCTCGCAACTTGCTACCTTATAGCTTGACTATCAAGAACGAAACCATCAGGTTGTGTCATGTACCATCCTCCTCAAGGTTTCCATTCAGGAATCATTTTGACCATCATTTGTCCTAAACTCATCGATGACTGATGCAAGCAATTGCAAGCATAATCCATGGATTTAATCATGGCAACCGGCAAAAGGTTTCTTCATAGTCAATGCCAATGAATTTTGTTCGAAACCTTTGGCAACCAGCCATGCTCTTATAATATGCATATTGCCCCTGTCAGTCTTCTTCTTGAAGACCCATTTACACCATGGGTTTTACCCCTTCAGGTGGTTCCACTAAGACCACACTTGGTTTCTGGTACATGGAGTCCATCTCAGATTTACAGGCTTCAAGCCATTTAACAAATCTGGATCCGAGTATCGTGTCTTTCGTTTAGATTATGGGTTTTATTGTCTTGGTAGACCAGCCGTCACCATGATGCGGCCCATACGTACTCTTGGCTAGCTCTCAGATCTACGTAGCTCCTGTATGCTACCTGAGGGTGTTCACTTTGATCCCAAGTTTGTGGATAACCCCCCATGATGCTCAACCACTTCCCTGTGGCAATCACTGTCCTTCGTCTAGTATATCTGTGGTCTAGAACTCACTCAGTTCTACTTTTTCTCACTAGTACTCTTAGAAAATATTCCTTTCTAGGAAACACCAATTCGAGCAACAAAAATTGTGCATCTCTATCTTGGTAGAAATAGTATCCTTGGTCTCTTTGGATACCCCACAATATATCATTTATGTTTGAACGAGATTTGGCACCAGCTTGTTCCAGTATTTCTTAACATAAGCTTCGCAACCCCGTGAATCCCTTAGATAAACAAGTGGGTGTTTCACGCCCACCCCATAGGCTCATATGGAGTCTTATTTCTAGACTGATGGCACAGTGTTAAACATGAGTCGCAGGCGTCTAGGGGCATAACTCTAGAACGATGCAGTAACACTAAAACTCATCATGGACCTAACCATGTCAACATGTTCCTCCTTTTTGACACTCCATTGTGTTGGGGTGTATAAGAGGATGAGTTGTGATACTCTCCCACAGTCCTTCAGGTACTTTGAACCCTGAGCTTAGTATTCACCTGACTCATCCAGCAAGAGCTTTAATACTTTTGCCCAACAATTCTGACTTCTTTCTGATTCCTGAATTTATCAAAGGCTTCAGATTAGTCTCATAAGGTAGACATACACCATATCTAGTGAAATCATCAGTAATGATGTGAAGGAGGAATATCCACCCTGGCTTCACTGTTAGTGGACCATAAAACATCACTATGGATGATGCCGATAACAGCTCATGCCCTTTCACCTTGTCCTGTGAAAGGAGACGTGGTCGTCTTGTCCTAATAGGCATGACTCGCATACCTAAATGACTTGAAAGTCAAGGGTCCAAAACTCCATTCCTGTGAAGTTTTGCAATGCGTGTATTAACATGACACACATCTACAAGGCCAGAGATATGTCCTGGTTTTGATTGCTATGTTTAGCGTCTCTTGGTTTCAAATATTAAATATCTTTATGTTTGAAACAAGACAGATAATCCATTATATAACCTTGCAATTCGAAATAGAAATACATCAAACTAAAGGACAACAATCCATTAGATATCTCAAAAATGATACCCCATTTTATCCAAGTGGATACTTAAATATATTTCTAGAAATAGAAGGTACATGATAAACAGTTTAGTATTCCAATATAAGCCCGTGGCAAAGAGTAACAATAAGTCCCTACAGCCATGCAGCCATGTGCTCCATTTCCAACTCGGGCCCACCTCTCCTTGGCGAGCGCTCTACTCTACCTTAGTCCCTTCACATCAGTACAAATGTGAGTACCACCTCCTTTGTCATGACCCAAGATTTGTTGAGAAAGTTAATCTCAATCATAAATACTTGAAGTCGTACCTCTGACTTCTTCTTGCTTGCGAGGAAAGCCTTGCAGTGTTCCCTCTATTGGTCCAGGCTTGCCACAAAGAAGCAGACTACCTTACCCTTCCTATGCCACTCTCAGGTGCAAGAACAACCTGTCCTTTGGGGCTTGGGCTTGGGCTTGGCTTGGGCTTGGCTCTGCCTTGCTACCCTTGCCGTAACCTTTGGTTTATCGAAAGCAACTAGTAACGTGCTGACTTTTTCAGGTCCTGCTCGCAGCTCCTAAGCATGTTCAGAAGTTCTGACAGGGTTTTCTCCATGTGTTCATTTGAAATTCATTATGACGGAGCTAAAGTCAGGCAAGGATTGCATAATTAAATCCATTGTAATTCTCAACCAAGCCACATCCCAAAGTTCCAGCCTCTCTATGTGCCGATCATCTTGAGCACATGAGGACAACTTGGGCTCCCTTAGTCAGACGACTCCCAACAGTGCTTTCGACACCTTGTACCTCTCATGTCGACATTTGTTTCGTAAAGCTCTTGAATGTAGGATAATGAAGAACACCATATTCTCTGCTGCTTTCAGCATATGTGTTCATCGATGCTAACATCAAGCATTGAATGCTGTCACACATCATCAAGAACTTTTGATAGTATCCTTAATTTCCGAGTGGCATCAGATCAGCTTAGCCATGTATGCTTTTCAAGGATATGCAATTTCTTTTCTGACTTGGTTAATGCGAAGATTACGATACCATTTTGAGAAATTGATCCATCAACCTGTTTCTTTCCTCGATTTGGGTCGCAGTTTCTAATGCTTATTTTTGTGCTCACAATTGCAGAAAAGATAAAGTATATTACAAGTTCATTATTATTTAATATGATCTTTTATAAACGAGCTCCCCACTATTACTCAAGCCAATAGCCCTCACTTTAACTCGAAAAGCCCGTTGACTTTCCTATGGACCGAGATCCCATCCTGGCCATTTCAAACCTTCGCTTTGGTGACAAGCCAAAATGATTTGATTGGTGCCAACAACAACCTTATCACACCAGTTGATAGCTCCTACATCAACCTCAAATTGAGAAAGCACACAAAAGCATTCACACAATCCAATGGCTCCACCCATTGTCCCAGTGGGATTCTCAGTATCAATAGAGTGACACTACATGTCACATTATACATATATGTGTAACTGCTCTACTATGCCTATGACGCATTTATCAACCTTCACTTTGGCGAACAAGCGAAACTGCATTTTAAGTCACCCATCCAAAGGAAAACATGTATTTTAACCTCCCATTGTAGAAGTTACCCTCGCTTGCAAACAATTTTCGACAACATGGTTTGATTAAAACCATGGTGATGGAAGGCTTATGTGACTTTAAATATTCAGTTGAGGGGTTTGTTATTACTGTCTCACAGATTATTATCTTTGTTGAATGACATTGTTTGGCATGTTATCAAACATTCAACCTTAGCATCCATCTAAACAAAAAATTAAGCGTGCCGATACTGGCCCCAACTAAAACCGATTTCCTTGAGCCTAGAGGAATCAGTGGGTCACCTAGGTTCCTGTATAAACAATCTCGAGTCTTCAAGTACGGTTGCCTCGTTTTCTTTGCTCCATCTTCAAGTACATTACAAAATTTTAAATTTACAAAGAATAATACTACAAAATTCCTTACAACAATAATTAGAAACCGGATTTACATTCGGGGAGTGTAGATGAAAGAGAATGTCATCAAAAAGAGGAAAAGGCAGACACGTAGGCCCTATTTATAAAATACAACATATATACCCAACAAATATTTAAAACATCACCCTTAGGTTCAGGCTCATTACCGGCACATGCATATATACAAATAGTACAAAGCATACATTTCAAAACACAACCAATCAATTTTTGAAATTAGTGGGTTATACATACCCCTTGAATAATTACAAATCTGTAGTTTGGTCCAAAAGTTTGAAACTTTGCATTTCAGCTCCTACACCTTGGAAGTTGCGCTCGCTGCAGCATGAGTTAGATCGGCGGGGGCGTGGTGGTTATATGCTGACGTCCACACTCTACATACGTTCGACCGTGGCGATTTGGTACAGCGTACGTTTCGAAGGTACGATCGTCGGCGATGGTTACTAGCGCCACGACCGAGAGCTGTTTTTTTTGTACATCGCTTGTCAGAGGACGATCACCGCGACGATGGTTTATTATTGCCGTGGCGAGTGCTGGTTTCGTCACCAGCGCCAGTTTGGACAACGCTCGCTGCGGCGATGGGTTATATCGCTGGGCAAGCGTCACACAGATCTGTACTCGATCTAATTCATACACAACCAAAAACACTCTAACCGGATTTTGCAATCATTAAACACACCTTGATCTCAACATAAATCCATCAGCATTAACCCAAACGCTGTCGAGTGCACAATCAGATTATGTTAATCAATTTCTCAAAAACTGATTAAAGCAGATTTTATAAGGCAACATTATATTCATGCGAATACTGGTATCAACCCTCCAAATAAAAAATTGTAAAATAGTACCCTAGCGCTGATACCACTGTTCAGTTAACAGTCCATATACGCAGTGGAAACAAAAATATAATCAGGGATCGTTACATGACCAATCAAGGGTATATTTATCAATTCATATTAAATAAATCTGCGAAAAAAATAATATGTAGTTTAAGAAAACAAACGCACATTGGAGGCTCCTCCAAATTGTCGACAATGTTTTGCTACCGATCCAAGTGTAGGTCGAACCTGCGTAGTCCACACGAGACATATCAAACAAACCAAAGAGGATTTGTAGAATCCTCTTTGGCTTCAAGATTAGAAGAAAGCAAAATCAATTGAAATTGATTTTTCAGGCAAAAAGTGTTCCGTGTCGTGGGAGTGAAATGAAGGGTCTGTGTTATTTTTCAAAGAAAATTCTATTACTTTAATTACACATTTTCTTTTTTATAACTTATTTGCCCTAATCCCATAGGAATAGGTTGGGCTCCAACCAACCCCCATTGCCAAAACTCCAATTTGATATTTTATTTTTCCTCATTACTCAATTAAAACAATTTAATATATATTATACATTAATATTAACATTTAACAATAATGATAATATATTTAAATCATGTACAACACACATTTACAATTTCACTTATTTAATTTTCTAACAAATAAATAAAGGCTAAGACTCACAAATTTAATTGCACTGTGAAATTACCAAAAATACCTTCACCCAAAAAGATGAAACGCCCTTCTTTCTTCCTGCTCTAAATTATCTTCTAGGTGTTGACCCATAGCTCCTCCATCACCGGCAGCGTTATATATCGTGAATTAACCCATAATCGTCTCACTATACAAAGACCAAGATTAGCCCCTAGCAAGGCATTATTGCCATCCGATAGATTCCATTCAGCAAACTAGCTACTTCACGATATGGTTCATTCATCCTTTCCATATGTTATCCTCGATGAGACGAAGGCACAGAAATAGTGTCAACCTTCGGTTACCTCGATATTAGGTATTCATTCGTTGTGTACCAAGACCCGTTATTATAAATTGGATAGAGCACACTCAATCCCACTGTGGCGCAGCAGTTTTAACGTCATTCGCACATATCTGAAATGGCGTCCATAAACACTTTGATACCCACCAGATGATAATCATCTTTAATCATATCAGTTCTGCATACACTCCTTGATGCAAGCCGATCACCACTGTATGACAACTATGAAAAGAAACTGCATTAGGCTAGTGTCAAACTAACCAATCGGTGCCAAGGGCGTCACGGTTGATCTCATGTCCTAAGGATCACATGCACCACCATCGTTAGAGATTTGTTCCTAGACATTGGTGTTACCATCCATATGGAATCGTGGTGTTCATCCAGTGAACTGCTGGCGGTGTATCGTACAGTAAGCACCATGTTTGCAACCGGTTGTCACCAAACACCTTGACAGTGAGCTCAGTCACTACCTTTTGACAGAGTGTCTTACCACTGTATTGACAACTATGAAAAGAACTACATTAGGCTAGTGTCAACTACCACCAATCGGTGCACAGGCGCTCCGGGTGATCTCAAGTCTAAGGCTTACATGCCACCACCATTCTTAGAGGATTTGTCCATAGACATGGGGTTACCATCCATATGGAAATCTTTGGTGGGTCAGTCCAGTTGATGCTGCGTGTAATCGCCTACAGTAAGCACCCATGGTGCACTAGGTTGTCACCAACAACTTGAAAGTGAGCTCGTCCACACCTTTCGACAGGGTGAGATCACCACTGTATTGGCAACTATGAAAAGAAACTGCATTAGGGCTAGTGTCAAACTACACCATCGGTGCACAAGGCGCTCCGGGTGATCTCAAGTCTAAGGATCACATGCACCACCATTCGTTAGAGGATTTGTTCCATAGACATTGGGGTTACCATCCATATGGATCCTTTGGTGGGTCAGTCCAGTGAACGTGCTAGCGGTGTTATCGCCTACAGTAAGCACCCAGTGTTGCACCAGGTTCTCACCAAACAACCTTGCTGAAAGTGAGCTCATCCTACCTCGACAGGGTCGTTCAACACTATAATGGCCTTATGCGTATTATCTGTGCCCTTACTTCAGTAATACTGGGGCTAACGGACGTTTCTAGAATGACCACCATATGTGCTTAAGGTTTCTCACTATCAATTTGAAAACACTTGATACCTCGTCACGGTCTCAACCATTCTAAGACATATACAACATATGCAATGATCAATGATTTTTACCATATAGAATAAAATGCCTTTTATTATCCATTCCATCAACAATTCTTCATATATAAGCACATACATGCATAAAAGAAATTCTCTACACAATATTACTCCAATCATAACTAGGGTTGGATTTACTTACCTTAGATGTGAGCAATCCAACACTTTAGTAGACTTCATTGAAACAAATCACTTTCTCTTAAATCCTATGAACACAAATCATAAGAATTCATCACTTTAAAAATTAAATCTCATATCTTAGTGCAAGGATCTTACCTAAGGATGCTTGAGATTGAAATTCCACTAAAAGTAAACCAAGATCTATGAATTTCCTAGAAAAAGGATTGAAGAAATTTGAGAGAGCTAGGGTGGAAGGTGGCGTGAATGGAGGAGAAGAAATGGCTAGGGTTTCATTCTTCAACTCTTGGTATAACAAAATATTATTTATAGTTTCCCATTTTACCCTTGCACTTTCTATGAAATTCCATCTATGTCCCTTATTCAATTACCAAAATGCCCTTATTTTTATAAACTTCTCCATGTTATTCTACTTGTTTTCACTCCCCACTTTTTCAACTAATTATGAGTGAAAAGACCATTTTACCCCTAATGAAATTTTAAGGAATTTTATTCACACTTGTTCAAGATAACTTTAACAAAATTCAACTAAGGGTATTAGGGCATAAATAAAGCTACGTACCTCGATGTCGTTACAATTCTCCTCCCTTACAAGAATTTCATCCCTGAAATTCAAACGAACAACTCAGGATGGCGGTTCCGCATATCTTGCTCTACTTCTTATGTTGCTTCTTCTACTTTATGATTCCTCCATAAGACTTTTACGAGTGGAATACTTTTGTTTCGGAGCTTTTTAATCTTTCTGTCTAAGATCTGTACTGGCTGCTCCTCATAAACGAGATTCTGTTATAACTCCACTTCTTCTACTTTTAGTATTTGGGAGGGATCACTGACATATCTTCGAAGCATTGAAACATGGAACACATTGTACACCTTATCCATATTAGGTGGTAGCGCCAACTTATAAGCTACCTTTCCAACTCGTTGCAACACTTCAAATGGGCCAATGTATCTAGGTGCTAACTTTCCTTTACCGCCAAAACGTATTACCCGCTCATAAAGGGAAACTTTAATAAACACTTTATCGCCCACTACAAGTTCCACGTCTTAACTCTTTAAATCTGCATAGCTCTTTTATCTATCTTGAGCTTGCTTCATTCTACATCGAATCAACTAGATATCTTCTATCATTTTCTTGGTTATCTCTGGCTTCAGAGCTGTTTGTAACTCATCTTTCTCTCCTACCTCATCCCAATGCAATGGAGATCTACGTCGCCTACCATACAAGGCTTCATAAGGAGCAGTCTTAATTGTAGACTGATAACTGTTATTATGGGCAA
The DNA here is from genome assembly GCF_008641045.1 of Pistacia vera. Taxonomy (NCBI): domain Eukaryota; kingdom Viridiplantae; phylum Streptophyta; class Magnoliopsida; order Sapindales; family Anacardiaceae; genus Pistacia; species Pistacia vera. The sequence goes on along the minus strand of NW_022196281.1, from coordinate 121,915 downwards.
ACTCCACCAATGGTAACATCTCATGTGTTAGAAAAAGGTCCTATATACACAGCGGAAACAAAAATATAATTCAGGGATTGTTTACATGAGCCAAGATCAAGGGTATAATTTTACAATTCATGTTAAATAAAATATGCAGAAAAATAAANGTGTTCATATTGAAATTCATTATGAACGGAGCATAAGAGTCAGGCAAGGATTGCATAATTAAATCCATTTGTAATTCTGCAACCAAGCCACATCCCAAAGTCTCAAGCCTCTCTATGTGCTCGATCATCTTGAGCACATGAGGACCAACTTGGGCTCCCTTAGTCAGACGACTCCCAAACAGTGCTTTCGACACCTTGTACCTCTCATGTCGAGCATTTGTTTCGTAAAGCTCTTGAGATGTAGGATAATGGAAGAAGCATCCATATTCTCATGCTGCTTTTGCAGCATATGTGTCATCGATGCTAACATCAAGCATTGAATGCTGTCAACATCATCAAGAAACTTTTGATAAGTATCCTTAATTTCCTGAGTGGCATCAGGATCAGGCTTAGCCATGTATGGCTTTTCAAGGATATGCAATTTCTTTTCTGACTTGAGTATAATGCGAAGATTACGATACCAGTTTGAGAAATTGGATCCATCTAACCTGTTTTCTTTCTCGATTATGGGTCGCAGTTTCATAATGCTTATTTTGGTGAATCTACAATTGCAGAAAAGATAAAGTTATTACAAAGTTCATTATTATTTAATATGATCTTTTATTAAACGATGCTCCCACTATTTTACTCAAGCCAATAGCCCTCACTATTAACTCGGGAAAGCCCGTTGACTTTCCTAGTGGACCGAGATCCCATCCTGGCCATTTCAAACCTTCGCTTTGGTGAACAAGCCAAAATGATTTGATTAGGTGGCCAACAAACTTAATCCACACCAGTTGATAGCTCCTACTATCAACCTCAAATGTGAGAAAGCCAACAAGCCAATCACACAATCCAATGGCTCCAACCATTGTCCTCAAGTGTGATTCTCAGTATCAATAGAGTGGACACTACATGTCACCATGTATACATAATATGTGTACTGCTCTACTATGCCTATGACGCATTTATCAACCTTCACTTTGGCGAACAAGCGAAACTGTCATTTTAAGTCGACCCATCACCATTAAGGAAAACTCCAATGAATTTTAACCTCCCATTGGTAGAAGTGTACCCTTCGCTTTGGCAAACAAGGTTTCGACAAACAGTGGTTTGATTAAAACCATGGTGATGGAAGGCTTATGTGACTTAATATAATTCAGTTGAGGGGTTTGTTATTTAATGTCTCATCAGATTATTATCTTTGTTAGAATGACATTGTGGCGCATTTATCAAACATTAACCTTAGCATCCATTCTAAACAAAAAAATTAAGCGTGCCGATACATGGCCCCACTAAAAACCGATTCCGTGAGCCTAGAGGAATCAGTGGTCACCTAGGGGTCCTGTAATAAACATCTCGGTCTCAAGTACGGTTGCCTCGTTCTTTGCTCCCATCTTACGTACATACAACACTTGTAAATTTTACAAAAAGAATAATAATACAACATTCCTACATCAATAAATTTAGACCTTGATTTGATCATTCGAGGGGAGTTAGATGAGAAGAGAATGTACATCAAGAAAGAGGAAAAGGCAGACACGGTAGGACCTATTAATAAATTACAACATATATAACCAAAAATATTTAAAAACATCACCCTTAGGTCTAAGGGCTCATGTTACGGGCACCAGCAATATACAAATAAGTACAAAGCATACATTTCAAAAACAATCACTTTGTGAAATAGTGGGTTAATACATAACCCTTTGATAATTACAAATCTGTGTTTGGCCAAAAGTTGAAACTTGCTTTAGTGCCTACACACTGGAAGTGCGCTCGCGCAGCGATGAGTAGACGCTGTGGGAGTTTTGCGTTGGTTTAGCTGACGTTTCCACCCACTCTACATACGTTCGCCGTGGCGGATTTGGTACAGCGTTTACGTTCGAAGGGCCCGATCGTCGCGGCGATGGGTTTATATCCACGACGAGAGCTGTTTTTGTCAGCGCTTGTCCAGAGGACGGATCCCGCGACGCAATGGTTATATTGCCGTGGCGGTGCTGGTTTCGTCCACCAGCGCCAGTTTGGACAACGCTCGCTGCGCGAGGGGTTAATGCTGCGCCAAGCGTACAACAGATCGTTAGCTCCGGATCTATTCATACAGCAACAACCAAAAATACACTCTAACCGGATTGTGCAATGAATTTAAACACATTGATCTCAACATCAATCCATCATGCATTAAAACCAAACGTGCAGTTCATCAAAAAATCAGATTAATTGATTAATCAAGGTTCAAAAACATGATTTAAAGCAGATTTTATAAGGCAAACATTATAATCGGAATACATGTATCAAACCATCCAAATAAAAAATTGTAAAATCAGTACCCTAGGCTCTGATGACCACTGTTAGGTAACAGTCCATATTGCCGTGGAACAAAACATATAATTCAGGGACGTTTTACATGAGACAAGAATCAAGGGTAGAATTTTACAATCAATTAAATAAAATCTGTGAAAAATTAAATGTGAGTTTAAAGAAAACAAAAGCACATGGGAGGCTCCTCCAATTGGAGACGAATGTTTTGCTACCGACCAAGGTGTAGGTCGAACCTGCGTAAGTCCACCGACGAACAATATCAAAAGAACAAAGAGGGATTTGCTAGATCCTCTTTTGCTTCAAGATTAGAAGGAAAGCAAAATCAATTGAAATGATTTTTAGGCCAAAAGCGTGTTACTGGTGTGGGAGTGAAAATGAGAGGGGCCTCGGGTATTTTCAAAGAAAAATTATAGTAACATTTAATTAAAACATTTTTCTTTTTAAGTAAAATTAATTTGCCCTAATCCCATATGGAATGGCTTGGCTCCAACCCAAACGCCCCATGTTGCAAATACTCCCAATTGATATTGATTTTTTCAATCATATCTCAAGTAAAACAATTATATATATTTAAAATATATTAACATTTAACAATTATGATAATATATTTAAATATGTACGAACACCCAGTTAAACGTAATTTCACTTATTTATTTTTCTACAACAAATGAAATAATAGGCTAAGACTTCAGCAAATTAATATGCATGTGAAAAAGTACAAAATACCCTTTTTTTTCACCCAAAAAGATGAAAACGCCCTTCTTTATTCCTGGCGTCTTAAATTATCTGTTTTTATGGGTTGACCCATAGACTCCTCATCATACCGGCACAGAGGTATAGTATCGTGATAACACCAATTATCGTCTCACTAATACAAAGGACCAAGATTAGCCCCTAGCAAGGCATTATCGCCATCCGATAGATTCGCATTCAGGCAAAACTAGCTAACTTGTCAACGAATGGTTCAATGCGATCCTTTCAGCATATGTTATCTCGATGAGACGAAGGCACAGAAATAGGTCAAACCTTCGGTTTACTCTCGATATTTAGGTATTCAGGTTGTGGACCAATGACCCGTATTATAAATTGGATCGAGCAACAACTCAATCCCCAATGTGGCCAAAGTTTTAACGTTCATTGCATATACTGAATGGCGCCATGAGATAACTTCTGTCCGTACCCAGGAGCTGAGAATATCTTTTAATCTATTAAGAGTCTTGATACACTCCTTGATGCAACCGATCACCACTGGATTGACAAACTATGAAAAGACTGCATTTATGGATAGTGTCAAACTACACAATCGGTGCACAAGGCGCTCGGTGATCTCAGTCTAAGGATCACATGCACCACCATTCGTTAAGAGGATTGTTCCAGAGACTATTTGGGGTTTACCATCATATGGAAATCTTTGGGGGTGGGTGCCGGTCCAGTGAACTTGCTGCGTGTAATCGCTTACAGTAAGCACCCAGGGTTGCCACCAGGTTGGTCACAAACACCTGGGACAAAGTGAGCTCAGTCACTAACTTTTGACAGGGGTCGTTCACACTGTATTGACAACTATTGAAAAAGAACGACAGTAGGCTCGTGCAAAAAACTACCCAATCGGTGAAAAAGGCGCTCCGGTGATCGCAAGTCTAAGGATTACCATTGCACACCATTCGTTAGAGGATTTTGTTCCATAGCATTGGGGTTTACATTCCATATGGAATCTTTGGTGGGTCAGTCGGAACTTGCTGCGGTGTAATCGCCTACAGGAGTAAGCACCATGTGGCACTAGGTGTCACCAAACAACCTTGACAAGTGAGCTCTTTAGGTCACTACCTTTGACAGGGTGAGATCACCACTGTATTGACAAAAACTATGAAAAGAACTGCATTAGGCTAGTGTCAAACTTCACCAACGGTGCACCAAAGGCGCTCGGTGATCAAGTCTAAGGATAAGCACCACCATTCGTTAAGAGGATTGTTCCATAGACATTGGGTTACCACATGATGGAATCCTTTGGGGGGGTCAGTCCGTGAACTTGCTGCGGTGTAATCGCCTACAGGAAGCACCCATGTGTTGCCCAGGTTATCACCAAAAAAACCTTGACAAGTGGCTCAGTCAATACCTTTCGACAGGTCGTTCAACACTATAATGGCCTTCTCGTTTATTGGCCCTTAGCTTCAGAATAATACTGGGGGCTACGGACGTTTCTAGAATGACAACCATATGTGCTTATAGGGTTCTCACTATCAAGATTTGAAACACTTGACCCCTCGTCCGGTTATACAATTCTAAGGAATATACTCAATTACATAGGCAATGATAAGATTTCGCGTATAGAATAAAATGCCTTTTATTGATTAATGAACTATTACAAAGAGTCACAATTCTACAATTAACTGATTGCTCTAGGGCATCTACTCTACATCAGCAAGCATCTTAAATCCATTACAACAGCTCTCAACCATATCGTCAAGTATCTGGAGTTTGTCCTCAGTCTGCCATTGGTGAGGAGGGTATTTTTTTTATGACTGTACTAAATGCCAATCTGGTACAAGTTTCTCTGTAGACAGGGTACAAAAAGCCGAAAACAAATCTGGGAATCTCTATCTGACACTATTGGTCTTGGCCCACCATAGAGTATATACTATCTCCCTGGACATAGATCTCGACCAACTGATATGAGGTAGTGCTATCTTTTATTGAAGAAAATGGGTTTTGGGGATTTTCAGTCTCTGTTTCTACTATCACCAATATCGCATTATACCCGTTTTGAACTCTTGGAAAAGCCTATGATAAAAAGCCAGTGATATACTTTCCATTTCCTTCAGGACTCTGAGTGGCTGATAGCAAAATGGATGGTCTTTGGTGTTTGATTTCACCTGTTGGGCAAAACAAACACTTAGTCGAATTAATCTCCAAGATACTCTCATAATGGCCACCATAACTTTTCTTTAACTCTGAGACAGCTTTCTTCCAGGTAGACAGTATCATGGTTATCATGAGCCTCTGCAAGAATCTTCTTTGCAACTCAACATCTTGAGGAATGCATTCGATTCGAAAATGGAGGACACTATCTAACAGGGGAATTTAATATCTTGCCCTAACTCCACTTGTCGACGTATTTTCTAACACATCATCAACAACTTATTTTTCTTAATCTCTCCAGCAAATTAGGCTCAATGTCTAAACCTGGGACGCTTCCCGATCATTACTTATCTGTCCTTTATCAAACTCCCTAATAACTCTTTCGTCTGTGGTTGAGACAAGTAGGCCTTTCTATCAAAGGCCGCAAGCTACTACATTGCCTTTTCCAGGTTGAGACTTAATGTCACAATCATAATCCTTTACCAGCTTCTAACCATCTCATCGGCATCATATTACCTTCTTTGGGTGAAGAAGTACTCAACTCTTAGTCGAATCAGTAGAAATGTTACTCCTTGGCCTATACAAATAATGCCTCCATATGTTCAGGCACAAAAAGACTACGCGGCCAACTTTAGATCATGCGCAGGGAATCTCATCTGTACTCTTTTAACGCGAGAAGGCATAGGGCTATTACTCTACCTACTGTCATCATACTACAACCAAGGCCCTGAAATGAGCACTGGTCATGCATAAATCTACAATGTCTATGGTAAACAGAATAGGATCTGTGGTCAATCTTCTTTTTAAATCTGAAAACTGTTCTTCATAGCTTGACCATAGAAGGGTTTCTCTTGTTGGTGGTGGAGAGTGTGAAGCGTTAGCCAAACTGAGCAAATCCTACTATAAATAGCTCTTTAGTAGCTGACTAGCCCAAGAAATTCTAACTTTCTTACTGTCTTCGCTGTTTGCACATTCTAGACAGTTTGCCTTTACCTTACTTGGATCCACTGGTAAATACCCTCCTTTGAGATGGTATGGCCTAGGAAGATAACTGGATCTGCCAAACTCACACTAGAAATTTGGCAAACAGCCTTTTTGCGCAATGTCTATAATACAATCTTAGTTTTGTTCTTACGTGACGTCCTTCTTCTGGTTCTTAGAATAACCAAGATATCACATAAACACACTATTGAATCGATCAAGACCAATCCTGAACACCCAGTTTATTAAGTCCATAAAACACTATTGGGGCATTGGTTAACCCCGAAGTCATCACCACAAATACTTAAGTGCCCATATTTGGTCCAAAAAGCAGTCTTATAGCGATATTGTATACTGCCCACTAGGAGTTACGTAGTTATTGTTCTTTCTTGTCTCTCTATTTTGAGTTGGGGGTTTTTGGTTAATATTTGTTTGATTGAGTGTTGTGTTGAAACTGCTGCCTGACCTGAAATGGTTGAAAATAAAAGAAGTTCGTGTGCCAAGCTTCAGCCGGGCGAAGAAGAATCTTCGCCGTGTCGAAGATGTGTGTTGAAACCGGGGACACTCTCTAGGCATGTTTCACCGCGTGCGACAGAAGCTTCTTCGCCGCACGCGACAGGCCGATTAAAAGTTTGTTAAGTTTTAGATATTTTCTTTCCTAAGGGCAATTTGGACCGATTTCTACCCTACTTACAGGAAAAGTGGGGAGTTAATTTGAAGATTTTTTTTCATGGAGTAATATGTTTGATATGGCGGTTGGTGTTTTTAATGATCAAAGGATATAGATGAATTCCCATAAAGAGTATAGGGAAACATGGGAATGCTTGGGTATAAATTCATTACAAGGAATTATGAGCTAGTAAACCCTTCATTCTCTCTCAAAAATAACGCAAACTCTCAACTCTTGTCTCCTCCTACACGTTTCTCTTTCTTTTGATCAGAGTTCAAGGGGGGGTTTTTTTTGAATTGATTTGGGGTAAGAAATCAAAATAAGGCTTCCTTAAGGTAGGATTCTTGACTTTGGTTGTGAAACTTTTGTGAGTTTTTAGCTTCTATTGAAGGTTTGAGGTTTTTGTCTTTTGTTAAGAGTAAGAGAAAAAGTCAAAGCACAACCAAGTGCCAAGGAGCGGTTGGTGAAGTCTTCCATACCATACATAAAGTAAATCCCAACCCAAAGTGAGATTTAAGATTTTTCTGGATTGAGTGTTTTGGCATAGAAATGATGTTGCTATCGTATTTACATATGTATTGCTCATGTAGATGGGATGGTTTTTTAAATACGATTTCTAGCCTTGTGATTTTTACATTCAACCTTCAGAAATAGAAGGTTTGTGGGTTGGGAGGTAGTTTGAGATGGAATTGAAGGGGTATTGTAGGAATCCTTTTTTGGTGAGTGTTTTTATTTGAGGTTTTGTGGCTATGAGGGGTTTTCTCCCCATTTTGGATGGTTAGAGAAAGATTTAGAATCATGCTTAGTAGTAGGTTTTATAAAGCACTTGGCTTGTTTGATAAATGCCTATAGAGGTTGAGTATGAGTAGCGAACCTTAATTACTTGGCAACATTGCTGTTGGCATTTCAAAGTGCATAGTAGAGATGAACCATCCCTAGTGCATGAATTGTGCATTGAGAAGTGACCTAAGATAAGTATAGGAAACCTTGTGTAGTCATTACTCTAGAGTAGAGAACTTGGTGGTGCAACTACCTTAAGGACAGAGAGAATGAAATAGCTCCGAATAGAGTAATTAAAGAGTAGTAAAGATGGGTTTGATTGCCTTTGTGCAAGTCACCCGACAGTTGGGAATCGGGTTTGATGCTTGGTGATCACCACCCGAATGCATTAGAGTGGGTGATTGCTGTTGTAGATCGTCACCGATGAGTAGTAGGAACGGTGGGTGCTTTGTGATCCCCACCCGGTTAGGTCATTCAGCAAACGGGTGAGTTCTGTATGTGATCACCATCCGGAATTTACTAAGGTGGGTTGATGCTTTGTGTATCCAACCCGACAGTCAATAGGAGACGGGTAGTGCTTGGTGCATGTTCCAAAAGTCATGAAAATGGGTAGGTGCTAGGGTGTCTCCACCCGATAGGTTACGAAACACGTAGTGTTCCTGATCCCACTTGGTCGTTCACTTAAAATGGGTTGGTACTTGTGTGAAATTTCCACCTGATAGTCAGGAAGAGTGAGATTTACTGTGTGCCTGACCATCCGGAGCCGTAGTCGACCTCGTAGATGAGGCCATGAGTTTTTAGTAGATAAAAGAAATATAAATAGAAATATATAAGGAAAGAATAAGTGTCCTACATAGGGGCAGACAGATAGAGGGTTTTACTTACTGAGCATTATTTTGTGCTCACCCCGTTATTTTCCTTTGTGGATGCAGGATCTAGGTGTTGATGCAGTCGGAGGGGCGTCGGCAAGCGAGGAGCAATAGCTACACTGCTTCCCTTGTTTTGTCTTTTAAAATGAATTTTTGTAAAAAATACTCTGTGTATAAAAGACATATGACTTATAATGAAAAGAAAGTTTTGGGCCCAATTTTCTATTGTTATTATGCATGCATTGTACTAGTTTTCAGCAGTTGTTACAGATATCTTGCTCTGCAAACCTTACTTGGTGATGACCCGACCTCAAATCAATCTTTGAAAACACAGTTGCTCCTTTCAGCTGATTAAACAAATCATCTATGCAAGGTAACAATTATTTATTCTTCACTGTCACTTTATTTAACTCTCTGTAATCTATACACATTTGTAGAGATCCATCTTTCTTCTTCACAAACAAAATTGGAGCACCCCAAGGAGAATGGCTAGGTCGAATAAAACCCTTGTCCAAGAGTTCCTGAAGCTCGACTGGGGCCATCCAATAAGGGGCTTTAGAAATTGGTGCTGTCCCCGGTGCCAGTTCAATGCTAAATTCTACTTCTCTTTCTGGAGGTAAACCTGACAAATCTTCCGAAAATACATCTAAAAACTCCCGGACTACTGGCACATTCTGAATATCTGGTTGTGGGATATCACTACTGTGCACTACATGAGCAATATACCCCAAGCACCCTTTTCTTAGCATCTTTCTGGCCTTTACACTACTAATTAACATACTAAGCTGGTGACCCTCGCCGAAATTAAACTTATCACCATCATCAAGATTAAATCTTACTTTCTTCTTCCAACAATCAATCTCTACTCCAAATCTCCCCAGGAAATCCATGCCCAAAATAACATCAAAATCAGGCATATCAAACACTATCAAATCCACTAGCAACTCCCTTCCATGGATCACTACAGACTCCCTTGGAAGTATCTCTTGAGTTACTACACTAACACTATCCGGTAACGCTATCTTAATGGGACAATCCACCCTAATAGGTTTCAAACCTAATCTCTCTAAAATCTCATGTGTAATAAATGAATGTGTGGCTCTAGAATCAATTAATGCATAAAGGGGAACTGAGTGAAATAATAATTGATTGGTAACTACGGATAGGCTAGCTTCAGCTTCATTCTGAGCTACTGTAAACATTGGGGCATTAGTACCTCTAGGTGTCTGCGTTGTGGGTGTAGGAGGGGCTTTGTAATCTCTCATCATATGCCCTGGCTGCCGGTATCTATAGCATACATTTCGGCCCAAATCTTTAAGACACTCCCTAGAATGATTTCTTCCACACTTCTGGCATTGGGGAACTTCGACAATTCTCGGCCTTTTATTCTGCCAATCCCTCCTGTTCTTCTTGGGTTGAAATCTTTTCTTATTTCTCACCTCTCTATTAGTGGGGGCATCAACTCTATCTCTTTGTGGAGTAGGAGGTGGAACACTAGGGGCTACTGCTGATGGAGTTGCTGGGATTAGCTTATTCACAAATATTTCTACCTGTAAGGCTCGTTCCAAAGCTTTACTGTATGTCTGAGGGGGCTATGCACCGACCATCATATCTCGGGCTATTTCTGGTTTCAGCCCATGCACGAACTTATCCCTTCTGAATTCTGGTGTACTCACTACACCTGGCGCAAACCTTGCCAGGGAATTAAATTTCACTGAACTAGTCCCTTTTTGCAAACTAATAAACTCCTGAATCTTTTCATGAACTCGATCAACTGTTCTATATTCTGCCTCAAACAATCTTCTGAAATCTCCCCAAGTCATCGAGGCTATATTGTGGGTATCCTCCATCAATTCCCACCATATACGAGCATCACCCTTAAACAAAAAGCTTGCATTCTGAATCTTCTCCCTGTCTGTCATAGGGAAAAATGTCGTCGTATGCTCCACGGGTCTAAACCATTCTTCTACCACTATTGGGTTGCCGTACCCCTGAATTCTGACGACTGATGTTGACTAGGCAACCCATATATCGACTCAATACGATTCTTCACTATTGGGGGTGCTAGCCTTTCTCTCTCTCCTCTTTGGGGGTTAGTACAATAACTGGGGTCTCAACTCTTTGCGGTATCGATCTCCCCAATTTTCTACCAAGACTTGTTGTCTAATATTATGGATCCTCGCTTCATCGCGGATAGGGGGAGTAGATTCTGAAGGGTTGGAAGTTTCAGCCGTACTCATTGCCTTTTTACTGCTTGCTCGAGTTCTACGTCTCATCTACATAACACCAACACTTTTAAGCAACTCAATTAACTCATCTACTATAAGTAAGGAAAGAAATAACTTACAACAGATGGCTATGAAACATCAATGCGGCTAGAGAGGCACACTGTCAAATCCCAAAACCTTTGCTATGATACAAAAAATGTAGTACTTTCTCTCTCTAGCTAGTATACTCGTAAAATAACAGTAAAACTCACTAAATATATATAAGAAAATATACATGTAGATGAGTATAAAATAATGGGCCCATAACTAATTCTTTATATACAAATCTTTACATAATATAATAAAGTCACAAAACATCACTTGACAGTGTTGCCAAACCCTTCCGCTTCTTGACATTCCAAGTGACCGCATCTCAGTTACTACCTGCAAAAAACATTGAAAACAACGGGTGAGCACTAATTGCTCAGTAAGTAAACCTGCTATGTTACCCTTTTCTCTTCGTTGCTTAAATTTTGAATTTCTTTGCTTACATCACACTTCTCTATTATTCTATGTTCTTTCTCTATTCTTCTCTGTTCTCTCTCTATTCTTTTCTGTTCTTTCTCTGTTCTTTCTTTATTCTTTCTCTATTCTTTATTTGTTCTTTCTCTGTTCTTTCTTTGTTCTTTCTCTATTTCTAAATTTCTCACTACTCATGCTAGTAGGCATGGTATCATGCATAGGTATGATGGAAATGCACAAATGCATAGGATGTTCATTCTCTTTTTTGTTTTTTTTTTTTTCTATTTTTCTTACTCTCTTTTCTGTTTCTTTTCTCTGTATTCCTTTCTTTCTTTTCTAGTCTTCCTTTCTTTCTATTCTTTCTATTCTTTCTTTTCTTTTCTATTCTTTCTTTTCTATTCTTTCTTTTCTTTTCTATTCTTTCTTTCTTTCTATTCTTTCTTTCTTGCCGATTGGACTCGGTTGAGGCATGGATTTGGAACCCTGGTCATGTGACTGTATTCTCTAATTATGGGTACAGTCCTCATCCACATGCACTTCTAACGAAATGTAGAATTCTTCTTTCTGATCTTGAGGCCGTTCACCAAAGGCGGTCTGCATGCGAGGCTATGTCACTCACGGGTTCCCCATCGCAACAAACTTCTCTTCTTTTATCTTTTTACACTTCTTTAAATAAAATTTCAGATTTGAACTTCTTTAATATTTCTCATTTCTTTCTATTTGTTCTTTAATGCTATTTAATGCTCTTATGAGTATGTATGCATGTAGATAGGCTCATGCTTATTATTCTTTCTAAATTCACATGTTTGGATGCAATAATGCAATATGGAATGTGAACATGTCATTCTCTACCATCTACAAACTCATCTTAAGATAACAAATAATCATACTCATACATGCACTTCTCTTTGACATTTCATCAAACAATTTATATGCACACATAAACTCTAATTTGGCTACACTTCTACCTCTCTTCTGAGCTACCAAAATTTGGAATAAAACACACCAAGATTAACGTCAAACCTGTCCAGGATTCACACTCCATAAATTNAGTTCTACTTTTCTCCCACTAGTACTTCTTAGAAAATATTCCTTTTCTAGGAAGACACCAATTCGAGCAACAAAAATTTTGCATTCTTCTAGGTGGTAGAAATAGTATCCTTTGGTCTCCTTTGGATATCCCACAAATATACATTTACAGGATTTTGGGCACAGCTTGTTCGAAGTCAATTTCTTAACATAAGCTTCGCAACCCCAAATCCTTAGATAAGACAAGTTGGGTTTTCACCCACCCCATAGCTCATATGGAGTCTTATTTATAGACTTTGATGGCACATGTTTCAAAACATGAGTCGCAGTCTCTAGGGCATAACTCTAGAACGATACAGGTAAATCACTAAAACTCATCATGGACCTAACCATGTCAACTGTTCCTCCTTTTTGACACTCCATTGTGTTGGGGTGTATAAAGAGGGGTGAGTTGTGATACTCTCCCACATTCCTTCAGGTACTTTGAAAACCCTGAGCTTAAGTATTCACCTGCTCGATCCAATCAAAGAGCTTTAATACTTTTGCCCAACATATTCTGTACTTCATTTCTGAATTCCTTGAATTTATCAAAGGCTTCAGATTTATGTCTCATAAGGTAGACATAACCATATCTAGTGAAATCATCAGTAAATGTGATGAAGTATGAATATCCACCTCTGGCTTCAACTGTTAGTGGACCATATACATCACTATGGATGATGCCTAACAGCTCAGTAGCCCTTTCACCTTGTCCTGTGAAAGGAGACGTGGTCGTCTTGCCTAATAGGCATGACTCGCATACCTTAAATGACTGAAAGTCAAAAGGGTCCAAAACTCCATTCCTGTGAAGTTTTGCAATGCGTGTCTTATTAACATGACACAATCTACAATGCCAGAGATATGTCTGGTTTTGATTGCTATGTTTAGCTCTCTTGGTTTCAATATTAAGAATATCTTTATTGTTGAAATCAAGAACATATAATCCATTATATAACCTTGCAATTCGAAATAGAATACCATTCAAACTAAAGGACAACAATCCATTAGATATCTCAAAATGATACCCCATATTTATCCAAAGTGGATACTTAAATAATATTTCTAGAAATAGAAGGTACATGATAACAGTTATGTAGTTCCAATAATAAGCCCNTCCAACACTTTAGTAGTCTTCCTTGATTCAACTCTCTTTCTCTTAAATCCTATGAACACAAATCATAAGAATTCAACACTTTAAAAATTAAATCTCATATCTTAGTGCAAGGATCTTACCTAAGGATGCTTGAGATTGAAAGTCCTCTAAAAATAAACCAAGATCTATGAATTTCCTTGAAAAAGGATTGAAGAAATTTGAGAGAGCTTGGGTGGAAGGTGGCATGAGCGGAGGAGAAGAAATGGCTAGGGTTTCATTCTTCAACTCTCAATATAACAAAATATTATTTATAGTTTCCTATTTTACCCTTGCACTTTCTATGAAATTCCATCTATGTCCCTTAGTCAATTACCAAAATGCCCTTATTTTTATTAACTTCTCCATGTTATTCTACTTGTTTTCACTCCCCACTTTTTCAACTAATTATGAGTGAAAAGACCATTTTACTCCTAATGGAATTTTAAGGAGTTTTCTTCACACTTGTTCAAGATAACTTTAACAAAATTCAACTAAGGGTATTAGGGCATAAATAAAGCTACGTACCTCGATGTGGGCGTTACAGTATAGAAAGTTCGCACCTTACAACCAGCAGCTCTAAGGGCAAGTCTTTTAAAAATTATAAGGGGAAGATGCCAATGAAGTCATCAGGTATTAAAGGTTCTACTAAATTTTTTTTTCTGCAAGAAGAAAGGACATCTAAAGAAGGATTGCTCAAAGTTCAAGTAGTGGCCGGTGAAGAAAGGGATTGACAAGAAAGATACAAGTGATCTTCTGTCTATGGTATGTTATGTATATAATTTATTAGATAATCATTCTAATAACTAGTGGATTGATTCTGGTTCTACTATTCATGTTGCCACCATTTTGCAGGGTTTCCCGTAGACAAGAACTCCTAGGCAAAATGAGAAATACATTTTTGCTGGAAACAAGACTATTTCTCAAGTTGAAGCTATAGGGGTTCATAGATTAGTGCTCGATTCTGGAGATGTGTTGGATTTAAAGAACACTTTTTAAGTTCCTACTTTTGAAAAGAACTTAATTTCTGTATCTAAATTAACTTATGAAGGTAATGAGGTTATTTTTAGTTACTCTAATTTTCGTATTTGAAAAAAATGATCTAATTGTAGGTCATGGTTCTTTATTAAATGATTTGTTTGTCTTAAATTTAGATCCAACATTTGAAAGTAATTTACTTTCTATTAATCATACTGGCACTAAAAGATTATATTTGAATGAGAAATCTGGAAATTTATGGTACCGACGTTTGGGACATATATCAGTTGAAAGAATTAAATGGTTGGAAAATGATGAGGTACTTGAGACTCTTGATTACACCAATTTTAATCCTTGTATCAACTGTATAAAGGGAAAAATGACCAAACAAACAAAAGTGGTGCCAGAAGATTGAATGAGATCTTAGAAATCATACATACTAATATTTGTGGACGGTTCACACCTTGTCTAAATGATCAAAGGTATTTTATCTCTTTCATTGATGACCATTCAAGATTTATGTATCTTTACCTTTTACATCATAAAGACGAAGCATTAAATGCTTTTAAGATATACAAGACAGAAATAGAGAAACAAATGGGAAAAATGATCAAAATAGTAAGATCAGATAGAGGTGGAGAATATTACGGTAGAACCATAGAATACGGTCAATCAACTAGTCTGTTTGCATGGTATCTTCAAGAGAAGGTATTCAAGCACAATATATTATGCTTGGATCGCCAGATCAAAATGGTGTTGCTAAAAGAAGGAATCGTACTCTAACGGACATGGTTAGAAATATGATATGTAACTCTAATTTACCTTCAAAACCAATGGAGTGAAGCTCTTAAAACATCTGTATACATTTTGAACAGGGTACTTGTTAGTGAACGACCCACTCACGCAGCGGAAAACAAAAAAACATAAATGACATCGATCGTTCCTTAGAACCAAGATCTGGGTATAATATCATAGTTTATACAATATATAAATTAAATCTAGAGAAAATCAGATTCAAGGTTCAATAATCTTACGCACGTTTGGAGGCTCCTCCAACTTTGTCCTTGAACGTTTTGCTATTGACCCAAGTGTAGGATCAAACCCACGTAGTCCACACGAAGACAATCACAAAGAACTAAGGAGGGATTTGCTAGATCCTCCTTAGCTTTAAGAAACACGAAGAAAAATCAAAAGAATTTGATTTCAAAGCAAAATAGCAATGTGGCATGGGAGAGAGTGTTTTTGGGGTTGTGTGTTTTCTTTTTCAATCAAAGAATGAATCATTAAAATAAAAATCACACACACCTTTTTCTTTTATAGTCATATTTTAGTTGCCCTATTCCCTTATGGAATAGGCTTGGGCTCCAACCCAAACACCCCATGTTTCCAAACACTCCCAATTAGATATTTATTTTAATTCATCATTATCTTCAATTAAAATCAATTAATATATATTTAATATATATATTAACATTTAACAATAATGATAATTTATTTAAATATAATTTTACTTATTTAATTTTTCTAATAAATTAAATAAAGGCCACGACCTCAGCACAATTAATTGCATTGTGAAATTACCAAAATACCCTTTCGTCCAAAAAGATGAAAACACCCTTCTTTCTTCCTAGCTCTTAAATTATCTTATATGTGTGTGACCCATAGACTCCTCATCATACCGACAGCGTATAGTATCGCGGTTAACACCAATTAATCGTCTCACTAATACAAAGACCAAGATTGGCCCCTAGCAAGGCATTATTGCCACCCGATGGATTTGCATTCAGCAAAGTAGCTACCTGTCAACGATATGGTTACCGTACCATTTGATCCTTTCATCATACTGTATCTTAACGAGACGAAGGCATAGAAATAGTGTCAACCTCCGGTTACTCTCGATATTATGTATTCAATTTCTGGACCAATGACCTGTATTATAATCCAGATGGAGCAACAACTCAATCCTACTGTTGCCATATACTGAATTACGCCGTGAGATAACTTCTCCCATACCCGGGAGTGATGAATCCTTTGTCAATCCACCATAGCCTTGATACACTCCTTGATGCAGCCAATCACCACTGTATTGACAGCTTTGAATAGAAATGCATTAGGCTAGTGTCAAACTGCACCAATTGGTGGACAAGGCGCTCCAGTGATCTCAAGTCTAAGGATCACATGCACCACCATCCGTTAGAGGATTTGTTCTATAGACCCTGGAGTTACCATCCATATGGAATCCTCTGGTGGGTTAGTCCAGTGAAGTTGCGACGGTATATCTACCCACAACAAGCACCCATTTGTTGCACCAGGTTGTCACCAAACAACCTTGACAAGTGAGATCAGTCACTCCCTTTTGATAGGGTTGTTCAACACTATGATAGCCTTACTGTATTATCTGTGCCCTTACTTTAGAATAATACTGGGGCGACGAATTTTTCTAGAATGGCCATCATATGTGCTCACAGGGTTCACATTATCAAGATTTGAAACACTTGGTCCCCTCGTCATGGTTCTACCATTCTAAGGACATATATCAATACATATTGCAATAATAATGATTTATGCGATATAGAATAAAATTCCTTTAATTGATTAATGAACATTATTACAAAGAGTCAATTCTATAATAATTAATTGGCTCTAGGGCATCTACTCTAACAATCTCCCACTTGCACTATAGCCAATCATTCATGTATTTAATACCAAATGATCTCAAGTGCCTTTCATGCTTCTGCTACGATAGAGGCTTTGTCAGTGGATCTGCGAGATTGTCGTCAATATGCACTTTACTAATCTGCACGTCTTTCCTCTCAACTATCTCTCTGATGAGATGGAATCGTCTCAGTATGTGTCTGGACTTCTGATGAGACCGTGGTTCCCTAGCTTGAGCAATTGCTCCATTGTTGTCACAATAGATGTCTATAGGATCAACAATCGTAGNCACACACTATTCTTTTTATAGGCAAACCAAGTTGCCCTATTCCCACATGGAATGGGCTTGGGCTCCAACCCAAACACCCCATGTTGCCAAACACTCCCAATTTGATATTTTAATTTAATTCATCATTATCTTAATTAAAATCAATTAATATTTAATTAACATTTAACAATAATGATGATTTAATTAAATATGTGCGAACACACATTTAACCGTAATTTCACTTATTTAATTTTTTAACAAATTAAATAATAGGCTACGACCTCAGCAAATTTAATTGCACTGTGAAATTACCAAAATACCCCTTCGCCTAAAAAGACGAAAACGCCCTTCTTTCTTCTTGGCTCTTAAATTATCTTCTATGTGTGTGACCCATAGGCTCCTCATCATACCGGTAGTGTATAGTATCGCGATTAACACCAATTAATCGTCTCACTAATACACAGACCAAGATTGGCCCCTAGCAAGGCATCATGGCCACCCGATAGATTCGGATTCAGCAAAGTAGCTACCTGTCAACGATATGGTTACCGTACAATACGATCCTTTCATCATACATTATCTCGACGAGACGAAGGCATAGAAATAGTGTCAACCTTCGGTTACTCTCGATATTATATATTCAGTTTCTGGACCAATGACCCGTATTATAATCTGGATAGAGCAACAACTCAATCCCACTGTGGCCACAGTTTTAGTGTCATTGCCATATACTGAATTGCGTTGTGAGATAACTTCTCCCGTACCCGGGAGTGATGAATCCTCTGTCAATCCACCATAGTCTTGATACACTCCTTGATGCAGCCAATCACCACCGTATTGATAGCTCTAAATAGAACCGCGTTAGGCTAGTGTCAAACTGCACCAATTTGTGCACAAGGCGCTCTGGTGATCTCATGTCTAAGGATCACATGCAACACCATCCGTTAGAGGATTTGTTCCATAGACACTGGGGTTACCATCCATATGGAATCCTCTGGTGGGTCAATCCAGTGAACTTGCTATGTTATATCCGTCTACAACAAGCACCCATGTGTTGCACTAGGTTGTCACCAAACAACTTTTACAAGTGAGATCAGTCACTGCCTTTCGACAGGGTCATTCAACACTGTGATAGCCTTATCGTATTAGGTGTGCCTTTACTTCAGAATAATACTGGGGCTACGGACGTTTCTAGAATGACCACCATATGTGGTCATAGGGTTCTCACTATCAAGATTTGAAACACTTGATACCCTCGTCATGGTTCTACCATTCTAAGGACATATATCAATGCAGATTGCAATAATAATAATTTACGCGATATAGAATAAAATGCTTCTTTTTGATTAATGAACATTATTACAAAGAGTCAATTCCACAATAATTGATTGGCTCTAGGGCATCTACTCTAACAGTACCATCTAAAGCAGTTCCTAAAACTCCTTTTGAGTTATGGAAAGGATGGAAACCCAGTTTGAGACACACTCGAGTGTGAGGTGTCCAGCTGAAATAAGAATATATAATCCACATCTTCGAAAATTAAAGTCAAGGATAGTCAGTGGATACTTCATTGGTTATTTTGAAAAGTCAAAGGGTTACAAGTTCTATTGTCCCTCAAATTCCCTAACAATTGTGGAATCAAAGGTTGCTAAGTTTCTAGAAAATGACAATAATAGTTGGAGTGTTCAATCTCGAAACATTGATCTCAATGGTTTAGAGGCAACTGAAATTTCTCCTACAATTGAACATGAAGGATTAATTCTTTTACCTGTGACTCGTGGAAAACAAATTCACGATAGAGTACCACATTAAGTACAAGTTGTTGTCGAACCGATTGTTCAAATTCAAGGAAATGAGAATTTGGAACAAGGTCTAAGGAGATCCTCAAGAACTAGAAAGTCAGCAATCTCTTCAGATTACCAAGTATATCTTTAAGAATCAGAAATAGATGTGGGTATTAATGAAGATCCGACATCTTTTTCAAAAGCAATGGAATGTAAAGATTCCATTTCATGGTATAATGCCATGACAGATGAAATGGAATCTATGGCAAAGAACCAGGTTCGGGATCTTGTTGATTTACCTAAAAATGCTTCTACTGTGGGGTGTAAGTGGGTCTATAAAACAAAATGGGACTCGTAAGGTAGAATCAATAGATAAAAGGCATGACTTATAGCGAAAGGTTATAACCAGAGAGCTGGAATCGATCATCACGAAACCTTCTCTCCGGTATCTAGAAAAGATTCTTTGCGAATAATTTTGGCATTAGTAGCTCATTATAATCTTGAGTTACATCAAATGGATGTCAAAACTGCATTTCTAAATGGTGATTTAGAAGAGGAGGTATACATGGATCAACTTGAAGGATTCACTTCGGACAAAAGAGATCATTTAGTTTGTAAACTCAAGAGATCCATATATGGCCTAAAGCAAGCTTCTAGGCAATGGTATTTAAAGTTTGATAAAATTGTTTCGGCATTTGGCTTTATGGAAAATCGAGCTGATCAGTGTATTTACATTAAGATAAAAGGAGGTAGTTTTATCATACTTTTACTATATGTGGATGACGTTCTCTTAGCTATCAATGATCTTGGATTGCTACATGAAACAAAACAATTTCTAGCTCAAAACTTCAATATGAAGGATATGGGTGAAGCCTTTTATGTCTTAGGCATAGAGATTCACCAAGACAGGTCATTAAAGACCTTAGGATTGTCTGAAAGGGGCTATATTTAAAAGGTTTTGGAGTGTTTCAATATGAAACATTATTCATTAAGTGTAGCACCTATTGTTAAAGGAGACAAGCTTAGTTTTGAACAATGTCTGAAGATTGATTTAGAGCGTCAATCCATGAAGAATATTCCATATGCTTCTACAATAAAAAGTCTAAATTATGCTCAAGTCTGCACAAGACCTGACATTTCATATGTAGTGCGAGTTCTAGGTAGGTTCCAACAAAATCCTAGTCGGGCCCACTAGACAGTAGTAAAAAGGGTATTGAGATATCTTCAAGGGACAAAAGATCACATGCCTATCTATAAGCATGTTGATGACTTGGAGTTAATTGGATATTCAGATTCAGATTATGCTGGATGTCAAGACATAAGAAAGTCTACCTCAAGCTTCATATTTCTCTTTGTTGGAGGAAGAGTTTCTTGGTGTAGCATAATAAGCCGAAGACAACTTCTTCCACAATGGAAGCTGAAGTAGTAGCATGTTATGAAGCAGTTTCTCAGGCGTTGTGGTTGAGACAATTTATCACAGATTTAAAGGTGGTCTCGTCAATAGAAAGACCAATAAAAATATTTTGTGATAATACAGTAGCTATATGCTTCTCTAACAACATATGTTCAGTAAGTCGGTGTCGTCACATCGAAATAAAGTATTTTGTTGTTAAAGAAGATGTTCGAGATCATCATGTATCGATTGAACATATTGGCACAAATGATATGATCGTTGATCCCTTCACCAAAGGTCTTCCACCTAAGGTGTTTGTGGTTCATGTAAGCCATATGGGTTTATATAAATCATTGTGTTAATTATTCTTTCTAAGATTTTGTGTATACATATAGTTTTGATAATGACAGATGCCTATTGTATTTAAGGCAATAAAATTGACCCAAGAATAAATTATTGAATTTTATTCTATAAAGTTTGGTTATCACTCATCATAAAATGAACAATGCATGCAATGCATGGAAGAGAGTGTTATGGTAATAAGGCATATACCGCCATGATTCATGTGTACTTTTATCATGGATGTGATGAGCCCATTAAGAGTGAACTAAAGTTCTATGTATGACCATACATCAAAGTCAATTTACTGTTTTATATTACATGGCAAATAATGGGCCAAGTGAGAGAAGGTAAGTGGCGCATTAACTACCACTTAGTTATGGACAGTTACAATCCACTTCCATTAGGAAGTGGATGTAACTTGAGGTAACCACTTCAGTAACCGTTTGGGGTCTTGGGTGATGATTGTATAATTAGGGATTAGTTTCCCTAATTGTGAGTATGAGAAAAACACCTAGAAATCCTAAAGTGAATTGAGTCATTTGTGGAAGTGAACAACAATGACAAGAATTACATCAAGCCCCAAAGGAGGTATGTAAATAATTATTCCGCATTTTACAGAATAATGATGATGATGATTTGTAAATTTAGTCTTTTGCATTAAGTTAAAAGTTGGTTAACAAATGTAAATTTCATGTTCTGATAATTTGGTGAGAAAATTTTAGTATTGGAAATCATTTATTAAAAAGTCCTGGGAGAAGATGGGGTTCGTGTGCACAGTATGGTCCTACCATGTCTTCCATTCAGTACAACTGGTTCTTTTCCCTTTTCGTTTTTTCGGAAGGTTTAGTTTGTATATTTTATGTTCCTTACCTCTGACCTAGAAATGATGCTGAGTGCAGGTTTACTCTATCAAACATGATATCACAGATGTTCAGTCCCTCATGCCAGGCGCAAGAAGAGATTAATAAAAAAGATAGCCAAGTTGCTGCTTTGAGGAAGCAATTGGGTGAGATTTCAGTAATAATATTAAATTGTTGCCTTCGGTCCATTTCTACACTTCTGATTTTGAACAACTTGGCATAGGTAACAAATTGAGATTGTGGCATATGCTCAAATGTTTTATTATTCATCAAATATGTTCTTAAATATATGGTTTCTTTACAGCTAAGATAGAGGACCCAATCTATGAAGAATTCTGGCAAAGGGATGTGGAAGAATCAGTTCGACAAGGAAATGCAAAGCCCTTTGTCAACTTTTGTGTTAAAATTTGCTTAGGTAAATCCAGCTGAATTTGATGCTTTGTGTCTCCTAATTGTAACATAGTTGTTAGATTTTCATGGATTACCTTGCATTATGTAAAAAGCTTACTGGATAGTGGTTATAACAGTAAGCCAAAGATATGTTATATTATGTAGTTGTTGGCTAATGAAAATGTAGATTAAACTCTCTTTAGTTTTCTCTTTTTCTTTGATAATTCGGCATTGCTAAAACACTAACATGGTGTCAGAACTAGATTACCACACCTCCGTCTAAGAAACTCTAAAACCAACCTTCGAATCACCACCGAACTCTAGCCTTCTTGAAGAACAACTCTGTCCCAAACTGCAATCTGTTTTCCATGGCAACTCAGTTAGCTTCTCTTTCACCGCCAGTGTTCAATGGTGACCAATACCATATTTGGGCTGTTAGAATGAAGGCCTATGTAAGAGGGCAAGGACTTTGGCAGTATGTGGAGGAAGAGAAACAACCACCACAGCTTGGTCCAAACCCCACTCTAAATCAGATGAGGATGTATGAAGAAGAGATGTCAAAAGCTCCAAGGGCCCTATCTCATATACACTTTGCTGTAACAGACCTTGTGTTTACAAGGATAATGGTGTGCGAAACAGCAAAAGAAGCATGAGCTAGGCTGAGGGAGGAGTTCATAGGAAGTGATACAACAAGGAATATGCAAGTGATGAACTTGCGGAAATAGTTTGAGATGTTGAGGATGCAGGAGATAGAGAAAGTAAAAGAGTATGTGGATAGGCTTATGAGTGTGGTGAATGAGATCAGATTATTGGGAGTTGTGATGAGTGATAAGATGATTGTTGAAAAGGTGCTAGTTAGCTTGCTCGAAAGGTTTGAATCCAAGATATCTTCCCTAGAAGACTCAAAGGATTTGTCACAAATCAGCCTTACCGAATTGGTCCCTGCACTGTATGCTCAAGAACAAAGAAGGTTAATGAGGCAAGAGGACACTAATGAAGGTGCTATGATGGTTGCTCAAAAGGGGAAGAATATGCAGGGAAATAACAGAAAGTATGTCGAAGACAAGAGAGGAAAAGAGAAAACCAGTGGGCAGTAGGGAAAACCAAGTGGAGCAAGGAGTTATCCACCATGTTCTCACAGCAAAATGAAGGGACATTTAGAGAACAGGTGCTGGTTTGGGCTTGGGATCCAGTCTAGAGGGTACAAACAGTTTGGGCACATTAAAAAAGTGTGCAAAAACAAAGGTGCACAACCATCACAACAAGCTCAATCTGCAGAGGATCAACAGTAGGTCAGTGAGTTTGAGCAACTGTTTGTAGCTTCATGCTACTCAACTCAGACCAGCAGTGATGTGTGGCTGATAGATAGTGGTTGTACCAACCACATGGTGGCCAATTTGGAGAATTTTATCATATTGGACATAGCCTATAGCTCCAGAGTCAAGATCGGAAATGGTGATTATGTGGAAGTTAAAGGAATTAAAGATGTTGCAGTCATAACACAAACAGGTACTAAGGTTATTTCAAGTGTCTTATTTGTACCTGAAATTACACAAAATATGTTGAGTGTAGGACAAATGCTAGAGAAGAATTACACTTTACATTTTCAGAACCATTCATGCCTTATACTGGACTGTGAGGGAAATGAGATGATGAATGTTAGGATGTTGGGAAAAAGCCTCCCAGTAGAGTGAAAAAAATCAGTAAACTTAGCACTGATTAGTAGGGCTGAAGAATCTGAGCTTTGGCATAGAAGGTTTTGGCACTTTCACTACTTAGGAATCAAAGAACTTAAGACTAGAGATATAGTGCTGGACTTACCCGAAATAGAGGAGAAAAAGAATTTATGCATAGCCTACCAACTTGGCAAACTCAGCAGATCATCCTTCCCTACAGATCAAGCCTAGAGAGCAAGTGACAAGCCGTAGTTGATCCACACAGATGTGTGTGGTCCTATGAAAACTGAATCACTAAATGGCATTAGGCATTTTGTACTCTTCATTGATGATTATTCAAGAATGGCCTGGGTATATTTTTTTAAGCAGAAAAATGAGATAGCTGCTGTGTTCAAAAAATTCAAGTTGGTGGTCGAGAATCAAGCTAGAACATTGATCAAGACCATAAGGAGTGATAATGGGACATAATACACCTCAAATGAATTCAGCTTAATCTTCCATGAAGCTGGAATTCAGCATTAGTTTACAACCCCTTACACTCCTCAGCGGAATGGTGTTTGTGAGAGAAGAAGGCCATGTTTAACTTAGATGCTAGAGACAGTTTTACCTTTGGGGAAGGTCATCTACACAGCCTGATGATAAGTGCAGTGAAGGCAATGAAGATGATAAGGAAGGGTTGTGCAGGGTACATAGCTAATGTGGTGAATAAAGAGAAGTTTCCAGACTTCAGTGTTCGGGATGTACCCATAGTACGAGAATTCGAAGATGTTTTTCCAGAAGATTTGCCAGGACTTCCTCCAGAAAGGAAAGTGGAATTTTGTATAGAATTAGCTCCTGGTACAGCACCAATATCTAAAGCCCCGTATAGAATGGCTCCAGCAGAGTTACAAGAGTTAAAGAAGCAGCTTCAGGAGTTGTTAGATAAAGGTTTCATTCGATCCAGTCATTCTCCATGGGGGGCTCCTATTTTATTTGTCAAGAAAAAAGATGGTTCGATGAGAATATGTATTGATTACAGGGAGCTCAATAAAGTGACAGTGAAAAACAAGTATCCATTGCCAAGAATTGATGACTTGTTTGATCAATTAAAGGGAGCTTCGGTGTTTTCCAAGATTGATCTTCGGTCATGCTACCATCAAGTGAGGGTCGCTGACAAGGATATTGCCAAGACTGCATTTCGAACCAGATATGGGCATTATGAATTTATAGTGATGCCATTTGGATTGACTAATGCACCAGCGGTATTCATGGATTTGATGAATAGGATTTTCCATGATTGTTTGGATAAATTTCTAGTAATTTTTATAGATGATATCCTGGTCTATTCCAAAACAAAGGAAGATCATGAAGAGCATTTGAGATTTGTGCTACAAAGACTAAGGGAGAAAAAGTTATATGCTAAGTTCTCCAAATGTGAGTTTTGGTTGGATCAAGTAACATTCTTGGGACATGTTGTTTCACAAAAGGGTATTTCAGTGGACCCTAGTAAGATTGAAGCAGTGATTGAATGGCCAAGACCAAAGACTGTAAAAGAAGTTAGAAGTTTTTCTTACTCAACAGTACCATCTAAAGCAGTTCCTAAAACTCCTTTGAGTTATGGAAAGGATGGAAACCCAGTTTGAGACACACTCGAGTGTGAGGTGTCCAGCTGAAATAAGAATATATAATCCACATCTTCGAAAATTAAAGTCAAGGATAGTCAGTGGATACTTCATTGGTTATTTTGAAAAGCAAAGGGTTACAAGTTTATGTCCCTCAATCCCTAACAATTGTGGAACAAAGGTTGCTAAGTTTCTAGAAAATGACAATAATAGTTGGAGTGTTCAATCTCGAAACATTGATCTCAATGGTTAGAGGCAACTGAAATTCTCTCTACAATTGAACATGAAGGATAATTCTTTTACCTGTGACCGTGGAAAACAAAATTCACGATAGAGTACCACATTAAGTACAAGTGTGTCGAACCGATTGTTCAATTCAAGGAAATGAGAATTTGGAACAAGGTCTAAGGGATCCTCGAACTAGAAAGTCAGCAATCTCTTCAGATACCAAGTATATCTTTAAGAATCAGAAATAGATGTGGTATTAATGAAGATCCGACATCTTTTTCAAAAGCAAGGGATGTAAAGATTCCATTTCATGGTATAATGCCATGACAGATGAAATGGAATCTATGGCAAAGAACCAGGTTCGGATCTTGTTGATTACCTAAAAATGCTTTCATGCTGGGGTGTAAGTGGGTCTTACATGGGACTCGTAAGTAGAATCAATAGATAAAGGCATGACTTATGCGAAAGGTTATAACCAGAGGCTGGAATCGATCACGACAACCTTCTCTCCGGTATCTAGAAAGTTCTTTGCGATTTTTGGCTTGTGCTCATTATAATCTTGAGTTCATCAAATGGATGTCACTGCATTTCTAAATGGTGTTTGGAGGAGGTTCATGGATCACTTGAGGTTCCCTTGGGAGATCTTTGTAACTCAAGAGATCATTTGGCTCAGCAAGCTTCTAGGCATGGTTTTAAGTTTGATAAATTGTTTCGGATTGGCTTTGATGTTATGAAATCGAGCTGATCAGTGTATTTACATTAAGATAAAGGAGGTAGTTTTATCATACTTTACTATATGTGGATGACGTTCTCTTAGCTATCAATGCTCTGGATTGCTACATGAAACAAAACAATTTCTAGCTCAAAACTTCAATATGAAGGATATAGGTGAAGCCTTTTATGTCTTAGGCATAGAGATTCACCAAGACAGGTCATTAAAGACCTTAGGATTGTCTTGAAAGGGGCTATATTTAAGGTTTTGGAGTGTTTCAATATGAAACATATTCATAAGTGTAGCACCTATTGTTAAAGGAGACAAGCTTAGTTTTGAACAATGTCTGAAGATTGATTTAGAGCGTCAATCCATGAAGAATATTTCCATATGCTTCTACAATAAAAAGTCTAAATTATGCTCAAGTCTGCACAAGACGACATTTCATATGTAGTGCGAGTTCTAGGTAGGTTCCAACAAAATCCTAGTCGGCGCCACTAGACAGTAGTAAAAAGGTATTGAGATATCTTCAAGGGACAAAAGATCACATGCCATCTATAAGCATGTGATGACTTGAGTTAATTGGATATTCAGATTCAGATTATGCTGGATGTCAAGACATAAGAAAGTCTACCTCAAGCTTCATATTTTCTCTTGTTGGAGGAAGAGTTTCTTGGTGTTAGCATAATAAGCCGAAGAACAACTTCTTCACAATGGAAGCTGAAGTAGTAGCATGTTATGAAGAGCAGTTTCTCAGGCGTTGTGGTTGAGACAATATCACAGATTTAAAGGTGGTCTGTCAATAGAAAGACCAATAAAATATTTTGTGATAATACAGTAGCTATATGCCTTCTTAACAACATATGTTCAGTAAGTCGGTGTCGTCACATCGAAATAAGTATTTGTTGTTAAGAAGATGTTGAGATCATCATGTATCGATTGAACATTTGGCACAATGATATGATCGTTGATCCTTCACCAAGGTCTCCACCTAAGGTGTTTGTGGTTCATGTAAGCCATAAGGGTTTATATAAATCATGGGTTAATTATTCTTTCTAAGATTTTGTGTATACATATAGTTTTGATAATGACAGAGCCTATTGTATTAAGGCAATAAAATTGACCCAAGAATAAATTATTGAATTTTATTCTATAAGTTTGGTTATCATCATCATAAAATGAACAATGCATGCAATGCATGGAAGAGAGTGTATGGTAATAAGGCATATACCGCCATGATTCATGTGTACTTTTATCATGGATGTGATGAGCCCATTAAGAGTGAACTAAAGTTATGTATGCACATACATCAAGTCAATTTACTGTTTTATATTACATGGCAAATAATGGGCCAAGTGAGAGAAGGTAAGTGGCGCATTAACTACCACTTAGTTATGGACAGTTACAATCCACTTCCATTAGGAGTGGATGTAACTTGAGGTAACCACTTCAGATAACCGTTTGGGGTTTGGGTGATGATTGTATAATTAGGGATTAGTTTCCCTAATTGTGAGTATGAGAAAAACACCTAGAAATCCTAAAGTGAATTGAGTCATTGTGGAAGTGAACAACAATGACAAGAATTACATCAAGCCCCAAAGGAGGTATGTAAATAATATTCCGCATTTTACAGAATATGATGATGATGATTTGTAAATTTAGTCTTTTGCATTAAGTTAAAAGTTGGTTAACAAATGTAAATTCATGTTCTGATAATTTGGTGAGAAATTTAGTATTGGAAATCATTTATTAAAAAGCCTGGGAGAAGATGGGGTTCGTGTGCACAGTATGGTCCTACCATGTCTTCCATTCAGTACAACTGGTTTTTTCCCTTTTGTTTTTTCGGAAGGTTTAGTTTGTATTTTATGTTCTTACTCCTGACCTAGAAATGATGCTGAGTGCAGGTTTACTCTATCAAACATGATATCAAAGATGTTCAGTCCCTCATGCCAGGCGCAAGAAGAGATTAATAAAAAGATAGCCAAGTGCTGCTTTGAGGAAGCAATTGGGTGAGATTTCAGTAATAATATTAAATTGTTGCCTTGCGTCCATTTCTACACTTTGATTTTGAACAACTGGACTAGGTAACAAATTGAGATTGTGGCATGCTCAAATGTTTTATTATTCATCAATATGGTCTAAATATATGGTTTCTTTACAGCTACAGATAGAGGACCCAATCTATGAAGAATTCTGGCAAAGGGATGTGAAGAATCGTTCGACAAGGAATGCAAAGCCCTCTTGTCAATTTTGTGTTAAAATTTGCTTAGGTAAATCCAGTGAATTGATGCTTGTGTGCTCCTAATTGTAACATAGTTGTTAGATTTTCATGGATACCTTGCATTATGTAAAAAGCTTACTGGATAGTGGGTATAACAGTAAGCCAAAGATATGTTATATTATGTAGTTGGGGCTAATGAAAATGTAGATTAAACTCTCTTTAGTTTTCTCTTTTCTTTGATAATTCGGCATTGCTAAAACACTAACATGGTGTCAGAACTAGATACCACACTCGTCTAAGAAACTCTAAAACCAACTTCGAATCACCCACGAACTCTAGCCTCTGAAGAACAACTCTGTCCCAAATGCAAATCTGTTTTCCATGGCAACTCAGTTAGCTTCTCTTTCACCGCCAGTGTTCAATGGGACCAATACCCTATTTGGGCTGTTAGAAGAAGGCCTATGTAAGAGGGCCAGGACTTTGGCAGTATGTGGAGGGAAGAGAAACAACCACACAGCTTGGTCCAAACCCCACTCAAATCAGTGAGGATGTATGAAGAAGAGATGTCAAAGCTCCAGGGCCCTATCTCATATACACTTTGCTGTAACAGACCTTGTGTTTACAAGGATAATGGTGTGCGAAACAGCAAAAGAAGATGAGCTAGGCTGAGGGAGGAGTTCATAGGAAGTGATACAACAAGGAATATGCAAGTGATGAACTTGCGGAAATAGTTTGAGATGTTAGGATATCGCGATTAACACCAATTAATCGTCTCACTAATACACAGACCAAGATTGGCCTCTAGCAAGGCATCATGGCCACCCGATAGATTCGGATTCAGCAAAGTAGCTACCTGTCAACGATATGGTTACCGTGCAATTCGATCCTTTCATCATACGTTATCTCGACGAGACGAAGGCATAGAAATAGTGTCAACCTTCGGTTACTCTCGATATTATGTATTCAGTTTCTGGACCATTGACCTGTATTATAATTCGGATAGAGCAACAACTCAATCCTACTGTGGCCACAGTTTTAGTGTCATTTCCATATACTGAATTGCGCCGTAAGATAACTTTCTCCCATACCCGGGAGTGATGAATCCTCTGTCAATCCACCATAGTCTTGATACACTCCTTGATGCAGCCAATCACCACCGTATTGACATCTATGAAAAGAACTGCGTTAGGCTAGTGTCAAACTACACCAATTGGTGCACAAGGCACTCCGGTGATCTTAAGTCTTAGGATCACATGCACCACCATTCGTTAGAGGATTTATTCCATAGACACTAGGGTTACCATCCATACGGAATCCTCTGGTGAGTCAGTCCAGTGAACTTGCTGCGGTGTAATCGCCTACAATAAGCACTCATGTGTTGCACCAGGTTGTCACCAAACAACCTTGACAAGTGAGATCAGTCACTTCCTTTCGACAGAGTTGTTCAACACTATGATTGCCTTACCGTATTATATGTGCCCTTACTTCAGAATAATACTGGGGTTACGGACGTTTCTAGAATGGCCATCATATGTGGTCATAGGGTTCTCACTATCAAGATTTGAAACACTTGATACCCTCGTCACGGTTCTACCATTCTAAGGACATATATCAATACATATTGCAATAATAATGATTTACGCGATATAGAAATAAAATGTCTTTTATTGATTAATGAACATTATTACAAAGAGTCAATTCTACAATAATTGATTGGCTCTAGGGCACCTACTCTAACAAAATGAACTAAGAAGTATCTAAAATCTGACTAAAAAGCCTAGTAAAAACAGCATAATCCTCGGATTATCAAATACCCCCAAACTAAAGACATGCTCGTCCCCGAGCATCAGGTACAAACTCACAGAAAGAAAAACAACAGAAAACCACAAACACAAAACACAAACACCATAAAACTAAAAAATGAACAAACACTAATTAGACTCAAACTCAACATACGAATTGCCTAGAAATTACACAAGTCTCAAAGGTCGTTGAAAATTTATTATCATAAAATATTCAACACTCCAAGAAGTTATAAGCTACATCGACTGTCTTCCTCTATCGGTCCACCGAGTAGGTGATCCCCACTTCAATCCACATTCCAACTTCTCGGATTATTTTATGCAGAAATGCAAAGTTTATCAAATGGTGGCAGACTCCATAAGCCTAAATATCGAACTACTTTCCACTAATGTAGACTAGACATCGATAAGAATCAAAAGGTCTTTATCAGCTTGCAACATTAGGCTCGGGAAGTGGGTTCCAAGAAAAAGGATAGGAATAACAAAGTAAGAGAACTCGGTTTTCCTCATGCAAACACTCACATCAAACTCCACTTCTTCTTAACCACCAATCAAAGTATCAACCATTTTACACCCCTTAAACTTATGCATTCCTTATTTTAATTTTGAATTGAACTGAAGAACAATTTTTTTTTTCTTTTTTTTACAAAAAACAATCGAATTGAGGTTAATTACCTCTCTTATTCGTGTCGTCCTTCTCACAACCCCCAAACTGTTCTTTTAACTCGCACCACTTGTAATGACTCCATTCTACTCATATTCTTTTAAAATATACATGGTAAAAATACATGTAAAATAGCATAAGAAGTTGGGCCCAAATTTTTCTTTCATTAAACATATACATTCTTTATACAAAATTCGTATCATGTACAAAACTATCAAAAACAAGGTGAACAGTGTAGCCATTTCCCTTCGCTTGCCGAGACCCATCCGACCGTGTCCTCACCTAGATCCTGCAAAACATAGGAAACAACGGGGTGAGCACTAAAATAATGCTCAGTAAGCAAATCCTCTATTCATCTAACGCCGTAACTCTCTCTCTCTAGTTCTTTCCTTACAATGCTCATTTACTCTTTCTCTTATACTTCTCTCTATTTTCTCTTTCTCATAACCCAAGTCACGGCCTCATCTTACCGGAGGCACAGCCGGGACTCGCTCCTACTCTACATGACTACTACTCATGCTAGCCGATCGGACTCAGTTATGCATGGATTCAGAACCCTTGGCCATCTAAGTATATAATCTCTCTCTCTCGGGTACTCTCGGGTATAGCCCTCATCCGCATGCACTGTCACAGGCTACACCACTTCTCTCTCTCATTCTCACGCCGCTCTCTCAATGCGGTGTACATGCGGGAATATTCTACCCATTACTCACAAGTTCCCCGTCTCACAACCTACTCAACCTTTCGTTTAGCGCTACTTTCTCTTTATTCTCTAGTGCTCCTTCTCTCTTTCTCTTTACTCTTAAAGTAGCTTATACTCAAATCCTCTACTATTTCTCTACTCTTTTTCTCTAATGCAATTAATGTATATGGATGACTCATGCTCATTAATGCACTCATGAAATGCAATTATGCCATGTAGCAATAATTAAGATTCTCTACTCTTACTCATGCCTTACTTAAGCATTTTATCATATAACTCATGAGCATATAAAACTCTATTGTAACAATAACTCTTCTCTTTTCTTGAACCTTCCCAATATGGGAGAAAACTCCCTCATAAACTCTAAATTCCTGTCAACAAAAGAAACACTTCTATAGGGTTTACTCAAACTCCCTTCAACTTCACTCAAAACTCAACTCAATACCATAAAATCTCAACACTTCTCATATTCCAATACATTCCATACTCATCAATAACTATAATCTCATCTCATCTTATCTCAACAAATATAATACATACACAATCATTCATTCATTCATATATACATCTCTACTCAAAGGAGTTCTTAAATCTCAACTTAGGTTGGATTTACTTACTTTGTAAATAAGTGACTTCTCTAACACTTCTCATTTCCTTTGTTGTCTTGTCTTCTCTCTACAACTTAGGATGCTTTAGATTCAAGCTCTACTAAAATTACCCCAAAACTCCCTAAAACTCCTTAGAAATATTGGAAAATTGAATGGAGTATTAATGGAAGTAAAGAATGGGTATGGCGGTGGAAATAGGTGAAATGAAGGGTTTATTACACTTAACCCCTTTTTAGCTCATATTATAACCATCCTTTCCCATTTTGCCCTTGCTTTTCCTTGGAAATTCCATCTATATCCTTTGATTCATTACAGTCACACCCCCACACTAACCTATTCTCCATGAAATTTTCTTACATTTCACTCCCCACTTGTAGTGACTGCTTTATACTAGGATACTCAAAAAAATATATCAATGCTTTATACTAGGATACTCAGAAAAATATATCAAGTAGAATATATGTATAGTAGCAAAAGTAAATGGGCCCAAAGTTTTCTTTTATTACATATAAACATTATTTATACAAAACAGAGTATCATTTACAAAATGGCATTAAAACAATGGATAGTGTAGCTATTACTCTTCGCTTGCCGACGCCCATCCAACCGCGTTCTCACCTAGATCCTGCAACCACAAAGAAAAACAACGGGGTGAGCACGAAATAATGCTCAGTAAGTTAATCCTCTACTCGACTGTCCCCATAACTCTCTCCAATTCTTTCCTTACAATTTTTTTTATCCCTCACACAACTCTCTTTACTTAACTTCTGCTATATGTCATGATCTCATCTTACTGGAGGCATGGTTGGGTGGAGTTCACATAGCACCATCCCACTCTTCGTGACTTTCGGGTGGAGATCACAAAGTACCAACCCACTTTTCACAACTTTCCGGTGGAGATCACAAAGCACTAACCCATTCTCATACTTAACGGGTGGAGATCACAAAGCACCAACCAGTTCTCATACCTATTGGGTGGAGATCGCAAAGCACCAACCAGTTCTTAGTGCTCTTCTCATTCTCTCTACTCTTAGAGTAGTTCATTCACACAGTTCTCTACTCTTTCTCAAACTAGATTCATAGTGTGGCTTAATGCTTAGAGTAGGTTAGTCACAAAGTTCTCTACTCTTTCTCAAACTACTTATTAAATGCACAATTAATGCATATGGATGGTTAATGCTCATTAATGCACTTAGGAAATGCCATTATGCAATGTAGCAAAAATGAAGGTTCACAACTCATACTCAGACTTGTCTTAGGCATTTCATCAAACAACTAGTGTGCATACAAGTCTATCCTTCTCTTGAACCATCCAAATGGAAGAAAACTCCCTCACCAAGCTATAATCGCTGCCATAACTTAACACTTCCAAAGAGATTTCTCAATTTCCTCCAATTTCATCACAAACTACATTGTCATCACACATCACACTTCTCAATTGAAGTGTATTTAACAACCACAAAATAACTACTCATCTCAACCCAAGTTCCCTATAACATAACATATATCATGCATAAATAAATCTCTACACAAAGGATTTCTCAAATATCAACTTGGATTGGGATTTACTTACCTTGTGACGGTATGATTCCACCAACACTTCTCTTTTCCTTAGTAACTTGTCCCTTCTCTACAACTTAGGATGCCTTAGATTAATTCTCTACTAAGATCCAACTAACAACTCTAAAAAATCCTTGAAAGATTGAAGGAAGAATTGAGAGGAAATGGATAATGGAAGAGGCGGTGGAAGAAGAGTGAATGAAGGGTTTACTAAACTTAACCCCTTTTTAGCTCAAATTATCTTCATTCATTCCCATTTTACCCTTGCTCTTCCTTAGGAATTCCATCCTTGTCCTTTAAATCATTACAATCACACCCCCACTCTAGCATATTCTTCATAAAATTCTCTTACATTTTTTTGCTAATTAAGGGTAGAAAGGTCATTTTGCCCCTATGGAAGAATTCTCTAGAATCTCAATAAACATTTTTTTTCAAGCCCTTCACCGCGGCGAAGAATCTTTCTTCGCCCCGGAAAAAACTGACAGAACCTACACCGTAGGTTCCAGGACTTCATCGCTGCGGCGAAGCTTCTTCTTCGCCCTGGCGGAGTCTGTAACACAAAAATTCGCCAAGTCTTTTACAAATTTCAGGGCAACCACTCAACCAACTCACAATATCCATTCAATCAAGGACCAACCAAACAATATTAACAATATAACAACTCAATTAAGAGCAAAACAATACAGATTCAAGCAATCTAACGTAAATTACCTACATACCTCAAGTAAGGCGTTACACCACTTTTCCTACTAATTAGGGGTAGAATGGTCATTTTGCCCCTATGGAGAATTCTCTAGAAACCTCATTAAACTTTTCAACTGGCTTGTTGCCGCGGCGAAGAAACTTCTATCACCCCAGCGAAAAGTTACAGAGTCAACACCGCCTTACTCAAAGCCAACGTCGCCGCGGCGAAGACTGTTCTTCCAAAATTCCTCAAATCTCCACCAAATTCAAGGCAAACACTCAACCAACTCAACATACAAACTCAATTAAAGCTGAATCAAAGAACATTTAAGCAATACAGCAAATCTTAAGTACGTACCTCAAGTGGGGCGTTACACCACTCTTCACTTTCTTGGTGTTTGCATTAGGGCCAAAATTCTCCTAAGGGCATGATTATGTGTTTAGGGTATAAGGATCGGACAATTTTTTTGTTTACAAAGAAAAATAAAGCAATGATAATTCATAAGGCTCAAATTGGTGACTAGGGATAATTTCATTCATGGGCCGGCTTCAAAAGGCTCAAACGTTCCAAAAAATACCTAAATCATTTCCTCAACAATGTCTAATCCTAGAATTTCGCCTCAAGCACTTCTCTACTAGGTTCTAGAATCCACCAGCATTTTCAAACTTTATCTAACCACATAAAAAGAATCTAAGCATGTCAAAATAACTAGAAATGGTGGCTAAACCACTCAACAAACCTCAATCAAAATCTAGTCAATAAACAAAAACTTGAAGCAATGCTTAACATTTTTTAACAATACAATCCCAACAATCCTAGTCTCATCATGGACTTACGCAATTCATCATTGGCAATCACAATAAAAACACAAACTTAACTAAAACAAAATCAAAATTTTTTCAAATTTTCCCATACCCCCAAACTAAAGATGACATTGTCTCCAATGTCACATTATGCATAAATTAGGAATAGAAAACAAAATTGAAAAAGGTGCGAGATAGTTCCCTGATT
Organism: Pistacia vera; assembly: GCF_008641045.1. Lineage (NCBI taxonomy): Eukaryota > Viridiplantae > Streptophyta > Magnoliopsida > Sapindales > Anacardiaceae > Pistacia > Pistacia vera. The sequence goes on along the minus strand of NW_022196281.1, from coordinate 86,242 downwards.
AATCTGTGACTTTGAAGTTCTGCTCAACATTGTGCACACCCAATCCTTAGCTTTTTCATCATTCAACTTCTGTAAAAACAATGAAAACTGTGTTGTCCACTATGTTAGAAAAATCCACTGACTAATATGAAAGTATTACAACCCTAATCTCGTCTTTACATCAACTAGAGTTTAAAACAAAAATTGAAACAACTACAACTACAACAACTAACACAATCCCAACAAAATTAGCAACTGAGTTCAATGTTCAAAATAAAAAAAAAAACAGAAACAACTAAAACAATTAAACATAACGAAACTAAAACAGGTGCTCGGGTGCTCATTCTTCGGCTTCCTCTTCTTCCTCAGTGTCATCTTCTTCTGTTTCTGAGCCCATCTACTCATCTGAGTCCCATTCAGCCCACTAATTGTGAGAACCCTATGAGCACATATGGTGGCCATTCTAGAAATGTCTGTAGCCCCAATATTATTTTGAAGTAAGGGCACAAATAATACGGTAAGGCTATCATATTGTTGAACGACCCTGCCAAAAGGCAGTCACTAATCTCACTTGTCAAGGTTGTTTGGTGATAGCTTGGTGCAACACATGGGTGCTTGCTATAGGCGAATACACCACAGCAAGTTCACTGGACTGACCCACCAGAGGATTCCATATGGATGGTAACCCTAGTGTCTATGGAACAAATCCACTAATGAATTGTGTTGCATGTGATCCTTAAACTTGAGATCACCGGAGTACCTTGTGCACCGATTGGTGCACTTTGACACTAGCCTAACACAGTTCTTTTCAGAGCTGTCAATACGGTAGTGATTGGCTGCATCAAGGAGTGTATCAAGACTATGGTGGATAGACAAAGGATTCATCAATCCCAGATACGGGAGAAGTTATCTCACGGCGCAATTCAGTAAATGGCAATGATAGTAAAACTGTGGCCACAGTGGGATTAAGTTGTTGCTTTATCCAGTTTATAATACAGGTCATTGGTCTAGTAACTGAATACATAATATTGAGAGTAACCAAAGGTTGACACTATTTATATGCCTTCGTCTCGTCGAGATAACATATGATGAAAGGATTGAATTGTACAGTAACCATATCGTTGACAGGTAGCTGCTCTGCTGAATCCAAATCTATCGGGTGGCCATGATGCCTTACTAGGGGCCAATCTTGGTATGTGTATAGTGAGACGATTAATTGGTGTTAATCGCAATACTATACACTGCCGGTATGATGAGGAGCCTATGGGTCACACACATAGAAGATAATTTAAGAGCCAGGAAGTTAGAAGGGTGTTTTCGTCTTTTTGGGCGAAAGGGTATTTTGGTAATTTCACAGTGCAAGTAAATTTGCTAAGGTTGTAGCCTTTATTTAATTTGTTAGAAAAATTAAATAGGTGAAATTATGTTTAAATATGTGTTCGCATATATTTAAATAAATTATCATTATTGTTAAATGTTAATATATATATATTAAATATATATTAATTGATTTTTAATTGAGATAATGATGAATTAAAATAAATATCTAATTGGGAGTGTTTGGAAACAAGGGGTGTTTGGGTTGGAGCCCAAGCCTATTCCATATGGGAATAGGGCAATTAAACTTGACTATTTAAGCAAAAGTTTAATTGAGAAACAAGTTAAGAAATTCATTTCATTCATTCATTGAAAGAAAGAAAACACAAATCCCTTTTTCACTCTCACACGCCAGTTTTGGGTTTTGATTGAAAATCAAAATATTCTTCATTCTTCTTCTTTGTTTCTTAAGACAAAAGAGGATCTAGCAAATCCCTCTTTAGTTCCTTGTGATTATCTTCGTGTGGACTACGTCGGTTCGATCCTACACTTGGGTCCGTAGCATAATACGTTCAGAGACAACTGGGAGGAGCCTCCAAACGTGCGTATGATTTCTTAAACCTTGAACTGATTTTTCTATAGATTTAATATATATTGTATAAACTATAAATTTGTACCCAGATCTTGGTTTTAAGGAATGATCCATGTTGTTTATGTTTTTGTTTTCCGCTGCGTAAATGGGTCGTTTACTAACAAGGAACCCAGACCCGATCACCCCTAGCAATTATTATAGACTCCCACCCTTAAACCTAAGGGTGTTCGGTTCTAGGTACCCTACATTTTTTGAAGGAACCGGAACCGGAACTGATGATTCCTAAAATTTGGAATCGAAACCTGTAACAATGGTTCTAGTTCCGATTCCGGGTAATCAGGAAAAATACATTTACCCCCAAAATTTTATAAAATGACAAAAAGCCCTTTAAAACTTACAAATACTCCCCAACCCGGCACTTGTTAACAAAAAAATAAAATTACAAATACATTATAAAGCCTTGAGGCCTTCCACCTCCAATTCAACTTTATGGAAACTAAGAATTTCACATTACAAATTACAATAATCCATTGAAAAATTAGAAATTCAAAATTATAAACTCCAAAATTAAAATTACACATTCCACTCTTTAATGTTATTCCATATTAGTCCTGGTTCCTGGTTCTGATTTAGGTTCCTGACTATAGGAATCGGAATTGGAACTGCACAGTGTCAATTCCAAATTTTTGGAACCGAAACCTACTTATTAACGGCCAGTTCTGGGTAGGAACTAGAGCCAAACCTTGGGTACCCACTGGTTCTGGTTCTAATTGGTTCTTTTAACACCCTTACTTAAACTAACATCGCTACTGACTATTGGAGGTGGTCAGAAATGATAATTGAGGTCAGTAAGTGGAGGTATGAGTTTTGTAGAGGAGGTTGTAGGGAGTCCAATGGTGGTCTCATAAGTGATTTTGGACTTCGGAATCGACTTAAAAAAGCCAAAACTCGCCAACTTGGATGTTGCTAACGTGAGCTGCTTTTTACTAACATGAGCTCATCTTCTGCCAAAGAAAGCATCGACACACTTTAGCGTGCTAACGTACGCCGTGCTACAATGAAAAGTTGAGAATTAGTTAAAATAAAGAAAACAACGTTACTTTAGGGGTGGAAATTTTAAATAAATGCAACCAAGGGTATCAACATGGGATTTTACTAAACCTTGGGTGGGTATATGTCATTTTCTCATGGAGTGAGTGTTTGACTGTTTGGGGTATTGAGTGATGTGTTTTAAAAAATTCAGAGATGGATTAAATGGACAATTTCCAAAAGATGAGGGTGTGATTGATTTTTTCTCACTAGTATTTCAAGGATGAGAGGCATAAAAAGACAGAAGAAATAAAATGCTAAACAAAGATTTTTCAAGATTCTAGCTTATAGTTTCTCCACAGCCACAATGAACGAATGATTCTTATTTTCCAATCAAGCTTTATATGGATTATGCACAAGCAAATTATTTACGTATTTAATAATAATTATTAAATTATATACGAAATATACGAATCTATCATCTTATATCATCACTAACATCTCCCTGTTTTTAATTTGGGTATTCTGCCGAAGCAGCCGACAATTCATTAATAATATGGGGAGAACAAGATAAAATATTACCTTTCGAGCTAGGGCACAGATTGAAGTGGTTGATTAAAGGAATTCTAATTTATTCTTTATTTTCAATCTTCTTCGAAACCAAATACATTACCTTAATCATCTTTATTAATTATTAATTCTAAATACTTTGTTATATATAGCTATAGGCATATTGGAGAAAGTGCTCGTCTAGTGACCATTCAAAACGCAGGGCATGCTGTTAATCTAGAAAAGCCACAGGAATTCCTAAGGCACTTGAAATCCTTTCTTACTGACACTCTTAATTAATTTGCTGGAATTCTCAAAAGGGCGTAAAAAAGTATTAAAGAAAAGATTTTGTCAAGAGTGTATTATTTAAGCTCCACTTAAATACTCTCTTAGCTTTATTATTAACCTTTTTACAACTTTAAAATATTTTGTATATTAAAAATAACCAAAAAGAATAATTCATGTGTAAAAATCTTTACCCATTTTTTTTATTTTTGTTTTATTTTTTGTTTTTAAAACTTTAAACTTAAACCACCAAAACTCTTTTTTTGTTTTATAATTAAATTATTAGTTTGACACAACTTTTTGTTGCATAATCATGACTTGCACTATTTTGTTTAATTTTTTCTTTGTTTTGTTTTCTAAATAAATTTCTAAATCACAAATTTATTTGAGCAAAAGTCTCATTTATGTTTTAGAAAGTTAATTAATAAAAAAAATGATTTTTAATGTATAATGAAATGATTCTTTGTAAAGAAATTCCCATAATTTATATTGTTGTTGCTGGATAGTAGCGAGAAGAGAAGACAGGTTGAGAAAGATTACAAGTATAGCAGATGAAAAAACAGGAAACGGGTAATTTTAAAATAAATTAAAATATATTTTAGTTTAATTTATTTTATAAATCTTAGGGATTGCAAAGAAAATAAGTGGGGGTTAAATAGCACCAATCTTTTTCAAACATAACAAATTGTTGATACAAAAATCTGCACCAACCAGCGAGATCCGATCGACCTTGTCAGGATCGGAACTGATGTGAGTGTGATTAAAGATAATTATCGACGAAGATATAAAGATGCAATAAAGTAAAAGACAATAAGAGTTTTTAAAGTGGTTTAGCGAGGTAAACTCTGAAGCCTACATCCACTGTTTTTTATTTGCAGTGACAGCTTACAATTAAATTCTATGAAGAATTTGTAACCCTTTTTTATAATTTGAGGGGGTTTATATACAAGATTTGTATGAAGGAAAGAGCGAAACAAAGGGATTACAATTGATCTGAAATGTAATTCCAATATTCTCGTGATTGGGTGCTGGGATTGCACAGAGATTGCTGTTGATCTAATCTTTTCCATAATATTTGGGATCTGAGATAATTTGGGAATTGATTGAATGATTGCTCAGATTATTTGCAACTAGCTTTTGCTGGGTTGATCAAACATTGCTACCGAGTTGGTTATGGGTCGAGCTATGTCCTCACGATAGCCCGAGTTTGGCGGAAAAATCATACACATCTGCCCCCTAGTGTTCGATGCTCATTTTGGGCTTCGAAGACTATTGCTCAATTTGATGTCAAGCTTGATCTTATCAGTAGGCCTCTAGGTGCATGTTTGATTGAGCTTCAAGGGTCGACCTTATGTTTGGCCGACGTACTCCACACTTGGGTCTTTATTTACTGCAAGGCCTGACAAAACTCAAAATATAAAAAGTTAGGGCAAACATGTAATTTTTGTTTAGTCGTGTCGCATTAAATGCGACAGCCTTTGTCAATCACATTTTGTCATGCGTGGGAGACTACAGCTGTCCATGCACGAGGCGGAGGCGACGTGTGAAGACGGTTATTAATGTAACAGCCTAATGGTTCGTTGCACCTAGCAGATGGTTGACACGTGGCCACGTCTAAAGGCTGAGAATGTTAGACAAATGAAGGGTCGAGATTCAATGCAACTCGATGGCTGCGATTAAAGCCCGCCCTTTCGTCTCCCATGCAAGCTACTATAAAAGGTGGCGAAGTTGTTAGAATCCTTATTCAGTCCACGAAAGTTTTGTGGCGTTCTTGTGCATTCCGTTGCTATTTTATCGTTATCACAACACTCTTTCCGGCGAGTTTTCTGCACTTCTTATTCTAGCAAGGTTCTTTTATCTTCTCTTTCCATTTTCCTAACTTTTGCATCAAAGGGTGGCTACTGTAATGGCCACATTGTATGTTTTAGGGTTTTAATAGGGTTTTTGGGTGCATCTCTGGCTGTCTTGGGTTTTACAGGGGTTTAACGCGGTGACTGCTGGTATCCTTGGTAGGTCACATACGTTCATCGTATTGCGTGAGCTATCTTGGGTGCCTAAACTGGAAGCGAGTGTGGAATGATTGCTGAGTTACTCAGGCTCTGACATTTGTTCTCTTCTTTTTCAAGTGCCTAGAAGTGAGCTATAGCCATATCTTCCTCCAATAGTCATACCATAGATCATATGTTCAATTTGCCCGTGGGCTCAGTAGTTCTTAGGATGCAACACTTGAGGTTTCCAAAGAATTCGTTGCATGAAGTTCGGACCCCGATGTTACGGACTTGTTTGACTATGCTTTGATTCAATTGGTTCATTCCCAGCCATCCCCAACCCATAGGTTGCGCAAAGAACCATAATCCTTGATTATCGTTAAGGATCTCGAATGCATAAGAGCGGTTTATATGCCGCAACTTAACTTGATGGCTCAGGGGAATATTCTCGAAAGAACCCTCGGCCTAGATCAATCTCTGAGACCTTCTTGAGGTGCGAGGCATCCATTCCCTCTCATCATTTTGTCGATAACGTGCTTAAGCGGTTTGACATCGTTCCTCTCCAACTGTCTACAAATTCATATGTCATTCTCATCGATCTGTACATCATGTACATGATCGCAGAGTTGGCTGAGCCTTCTATCGAAGAGCTTGTCCATCTATATAGGCTTAAGAAAGGGCAAGACCAGATGTACTATCTTTCCAAGACGAGAAAGGTACGTTTCAATAGGCTGGTCGATGTCTTGAAGAAGGTCCTGCACTAGGATTCTTAGTTTTTCTTCTACAAAACCTAGGAGACCGATGCTTTTGCTTTAGACACGAGTGAGACATTGATTCCCCACGTGTGCAAGGGTCACTTTATAGCATTGTATCTGAGCTAATCGAGTTGTTTTGTTTTATAGTTAATGTCGAGTAGAACTATTTCCAATCGCAAGATTGTAAAGGCTTCAATGTTTTAGTGACCTACTTGATGACCAACATAAAGTCAACGAGCTTTTCACACTTCCTCACCTGAAAGCATACAACTTTTGTCGGGACGCGGCCAGATTCTGTACAATTTTGGAGAAAAGTTTAAGTTGTCACTTGCTCACATTTAATTTCTAACACAAATATGTCGCTTGTTCATTTGTTTCTTTTCTTGTAAAGATGTAGGCTGAGAAACTGATATGAATTTCTTCAACCTCAATTCATATACTACCCTAAAACAACCACTTTTGACTCAACCTAGGCTAGGTTTTCTTCCAACTCCTTATGACCATTCGGTTATCACACTTCCTACACTTTCACAACCATCAAATAACTAAAAACAACTCCTTATATCAAACTCCAGTCATTCACAAAGTCATTTATGTTCAAATGCACCACAAATGGATTCATACACACCATGCAAAACAAAATCCGAAAAATGAGTTAACTTGAAACTAAAGGATAACAACTTACATATGAGATGACCAAGGAATCAATCAAGCCTAAAGGAACTCCACCAGCTTGAAAGACACTCCACCACCAAGTTTGGCCGAACTTGGGTAAAGGAAACAAGAGAAAACACTTTCTCAAGACAAATCACTATTCATTCAATATTCAAAAGTCCCTTTACAAAATGATCAAGTGGCCTTTATATAGGCTTTACAAAAATTAGGGATTTACCCTAATAAATATTACATAATGAAAACATTAAAATATTACATTCAACTTAATAAACAAAAGTCCACCACACATGTTAAAATCAAGCCATAACCATTTAATGATCAAGTGGACAACTTTTCCCTAATTTAAGGACCCTTGTCCTTAACAACAATTTTTAGGGTTTTTCCTCCAAAATTTGAATCAAATGACACCCAAAACTTGGGCTTGGGCCAATGAAACTTGTTCCCACTTCTTGTTCACGTTTTTGGTCACAAAATTGGGCTTGAGCCGTGCCTTGGAACCTTAAGACCTCTTGGACAATTTTGTGAACTTCCTTGAGTGCTTGGGATGCTTGGGCCGAATGTTGATCTTCATGTTGTCCTTGGAGTCTTCATTGAAATCCCTAGCATTTGTGATGGGCATGATGGGCTAGGATTTCATCATCCTCCCCGGGTTGAGGGGGATTCGTCCTCAAATCCGAAAGTATGCATCTTCTAAGTATGGAGACAAGTCCCAATGTTGAAAATAGCCGAAACATTGCCAAATTCAGAGGGCAAATCAATTTTATGCATGATGCCACGCATGATGCCTCCAACAAGAGGGTAATGTCCCTAATACCACGCATGATGCCTCCAACAAGAGGGTAATGTCCCTCAAAGAGATACAAGGATCGAAGAGGCGGTCCAAGAAGAAGAAAGTGAAGAGGAAGAATCCGAGAGTGGTGATGAGATTGTTGAAGAAGCTGATGTTGGTGATGCATGATTTTGAAAAGGGTTTTGCATGCACAAGTTGACTCCACCGAAGAACAAAGGGGAAATTTGTTCCAAACCCGTTGCACCATCAAAGGGAAGGTATGTTCGGTTATTGTTGATAGTGGGAGTTGTACCAATGTAGCTTCCACCACCCTTGTTGAAAAATTGAAGCTTCCTACCCAAAACCGTAGCCACCTTACAAACTACAATGGTTGAGCAATGGGAGCACCTTAGTGTTACCAAAAAGTAGTGGTCCCTTTTCCATAGGTAAGAGATATGTGGATGAAGTGTTGTGTGATGTAATACCAATGGATGCTTGTAATTTGTTGTAGGTAGGCCTTGGCAATTTGATAGGGAGTTGTCCCTGATGGAGGAAGAACACTTACACTTTTAGGTTCAACAAGAAAACCATCACCTTAAGCCCTTTACCACCCCATCAAACACTTTCCCCACCTTCACCAACCAAGACCGAAAACTACAAAAGAACCTTTTCCTCAATGGCAATCAAATAGAAAAGGCCATCACCAAACACAAACCCATCTAACCTTGCTTATTGCCGAGAGGAGAGAAGTTGATGCTAGCACACCCCATCCCTAGTCCAACCTTTATTGCATGAGTATGAAGAGTGTTTCCCTAATGAGTTACCACCCGGGCTGCCACCTTTGAGGGGAATAGAACATCATATTGATGCACCCGGGGCACCTACCAAACAAACCAGCCTATAGATGCAATCGGGGAGTCCAAGAGTTGCAACGACAAGTGGATGAGCTAATAGTCAAGGGTATGTGAGGGAGAGCATGAGTCCTTGTTCGGTTCCAGCCCTCTGGTACCAAAAAAGGATGGAAGTTTTAGGATGTGTGTGGATAGTAGGGCTATCAATAACATACCATCAAGATAGGTTTCCCATACGGAGGCTTGATGACATGCTTGATGAGTTACATGGCTCTTGCATTTTTCCAAGATAGACTTACGGAGTGGGTACCATCAAATCTGAAGAGAGAAGGGGATGAGTGGAAAACAGCCTTCAAAACCAAGGGAGGGCTTTTTGAATGGATGGTCATGCCTTTCGGCTCTCCAATGCACCAAGCACCTTCATGCGATTGATGAATGAGGTACTTAAACCTTTTTTGGGCAGATTTGTTGTGTTATTTGATGACATATTAGTGTATAGTCATAGTGAGGATGATCATAAAAACCATCTTAGGCAAGTGTTTGAAGTGTTGAGAAAACAAAAATATATGCTAAGATGGAGAAATGTGAGTTTTTTATGGAGAGGGTAGTCTTCTTAGGCTATGTGGTTTCGGGAGAGGGAATTAGGTGATCAATCCAAGGTTGAAGCAATTAAAAGCTGGCCCGAACCTAAGTCCATTAGTGAAGTAAGAAGCTTCATGGTTTAGCCTCATTTTATAGGAGATTTGTGCCCAACTTTAGTACCGTAATGTCACCAATCACCGAGCGCTTGAAAAAGGGGAATTTTGAGGGACAAGAGAGGCAAAAGATGCATTTGAAGTGATTAAAAGAAGCTTTGTGAAGCACCAATTCTAGCTTTACCCGATTTTTCTAAGGTGTTTGAAGTGGAGTGTGAGTGAGTGGATAGGGATAGGTGCGGTCCTTACTCAAGATAAAAGGCATTGGCTATTTTAGTGAGAAACTCAATGATTCTAGGAAGAGATATAACACTTATGATAAAGAGTTTTATGCCATTATTAGAGCTTTAGATCATTGGAGTCATTATTTGAGGCCTAAACAATTTGTGTTGCATTCGGATCACCAAGCTCTCAAGTTTATCAATGGGCAACCTAAGTGAATTCAAGGCATGCCGAATGGGTTGAGTTCTTCAACCTTTTCATTTGTATCCAAGTACAAGCAAGGGAGTACTAATGTAGTTGCGGATGCATTGTCAAGGAGGTACTCCATCCTTCCATTTTGGATGCAAGAGTACTTGGGTTAGCATGATGAGGGAGCATTACAAAGAAGATGAACAAATGGCGAAATTATGGCTAAGTGTCAAGGGGAGCTTTGAGGATTATGGGTTCAAGAAGGGTTTTTGTTTAAGGGAAACCAGTATGTGTACCACAAGGGAGTTTTAGAGAATACTTGTAGAGAAGTGCATGGTGGAGGCTTGCGGGTCATTTTGGGGTTACCAAAATAGTGGAGATTTAAGGATCATTCTTTTGGCCTAAGATGATTGAGGATGTCCAAACCATAGTGGCAAGGTGTGGGGTTTGTCATAGGGCTAAGAGTCAATTCAAGGCGGACCATACTACCCTTACCCATAGCGAGCACCCTTGGGAGGACCTTAGCATGGATTTGTGGTTGCATTGCCTAGGACACAAAAGGGAAAGATTCCATCATGGTAGTGGTTGATAGGTTCTCAAAAATGGCCCATTTCATATCATGCCATACCCCGCATAATGCCTCCAAATTGCCGAATTGTCTTTAGAGAAGTGGTGGAGACTTCATGGCATTCCGGGACCATTGTCTCGGATAGGGATATAAAATTCTTGAGTCATTTTTGGAGAAGTTATGGGGTAGACATAGGGACAAAATTAATGTTTAGCACCTCACACCACCCGCAAACTGATGTCAAACCGAAGTGGTGAATAAAGTGTTGGGTAATGTCTAAGGAGTTAGTGAGTAAGCATTTAAAGGATGGGATTTGCAATTGGCACATGCTGAATTTACGTACAATAGGAGTCCTAGTTCTACTACGGGTCACACTCCTTTTGAGGTGTTGTATGGAGTAAACCCACTTATCCCTTTTGATCTCACTTCCCCACCCCTTGATTTTGAGCCAAGTGTGGAATGCTAATGAGAAGTTGAAACAAATGAAGAAACTCCATGAAACAGTGAGAGCTCAAATAGAAAATTCAAATGGAGAAATCAAGAATAAGGCAAACAAGCATAGAAAACCTAAGCTTTTCCAAACGGGGGATTTAGTTTGGATTCACTTGAGAAAGGAGAGGTTTCCAAGTAAAAGGAAGAGTAAATTAGCTCCTAGGGCTGATGGACCTTTTGAGATTGTTGAGGGGTAAAGATAATGCTTATAAGGTGGAGTTTCCTAGTGAGTATGGGGGAGTGTCGGCCACCTTCAATGTGGCGGATCTAAGCCTTACTTGGAGGACGATCTGGATTTGAGGGCAAATCCTTCTCAACCCGAGGAGGATGATAGTTTACAAGTCCTAAAACATTGTAAACATGAGTGGACAAGGAATTACAAGTCCTAAAACACTTGTTAATTCGGTTGAATCAAAAGATTGCATTCCAAGTCCTAAAACACTTGGATTGTGGAGTGTGGAAAGCATTGGAGGAGATTCGGCCCAAGCAAGTCCCAAGGGGAGAGAGAGCCCAAGCACTTCGGCCCAAACCATTCCAAGCCCAAGCCCAACAAAGGAAGCTCAAGTCCACCAAGAGAAAAGCCCAAGTGTTGAAGTAAGCCAATTCGGCCCATTTCTCATTCCAAAGGGGAAGTCCACTTGAACCCTTATTGGATCCAATTGCAAGATCTTCAAGGCCCAATCTCTTACACCCTTATTAGTAGACTTGATTAGGGTCATTGATCAAGTTTTGGGCTAATAAAGTGAGTTTTTCAACTAATAGGGTGGTTAAAGACATGAACCCTAGAATTAGGGAATCATGTCCCTTTTTGCATTAAATAGGTATGGCCTTAATTTTGAATGGAAGGCTTGTAATTTTTGTGTTGTTTGTTGTTGAAAATTGGTTGGATTTGGATCAGAAACCCAAGGGCCTCAAGAAGAAAACGGCGGCCCCAGTGGCTACCAAGAAGTCTCCAGCTGCTTTGGTGATGAAGATGCTCACGGACACCGTCAACATGAAGCAAACTACTGGTGAGCTTGGGGAAGGCCTAAGTGCAAAGAGGCCCATGACTGCCTCTAAGGCAGTTGGCAGGAAGAGAATTCTTGAGCCCCAAAAGGGGCCAGTGAAGAAAATGCCCAAGCTGACTGGGAGCTCAGGAAATAAAAAGCATCCAAGTAGCACGATGGCTCGGGAAAGAAGAAAGTAATCGGGCCTCAAGGGGGCTCGAACAAATAGAATGTGGCCAAGCAGCAGATTGGCTCAGGCAAAGAGCTGGCGGCCTTAAAAAAATAGCAGCAAAGGACTTGGCCAAGAAGAAGTCTTCTCCTGCGAGCGAGGCAGGCACTGTGGGGGGAGTAAACCTAGCTCATCCTAGCTAAAGAGTAAGAAATTAGATGAAGTGGCCCAAGTTACAGTCGACGCGTTGATTGACCAACTCCCCGACCATATCAGTGTCGGGGCCGTAGTGGCCAAGGATTGCATCAGCCTGCGAACCTTCATGACCGTTAGGGACTCGCCTTCTACCCAGATGTTGGCTTTAATATGCAATTGTGTAGCGAAGATACCAATAGTTCGCCCCTCTTTTATTTGCATGCTATCCTCGTCTCATCTTATCTTTTTAGGCTGCCGTGGCGAGTAGGCCTCTATACGAGGAGTGCAATGTTAGGAAACGATCAAATTATGGCAGCTGAAACAAAAATCATAAACATCATGGATCGTTCATTAGAACCAAGATCAGGGGACAAATTTAAAATCTATGCATTAAATTCAAATCTGCAGAAAATACAGTCTAGAGTTAAGAAACCATAACCACGTTTGGAGGCTCCTTTAACTTTATTACCGAATGGGTTTCGCTACATATCCAAGGATAGGATCGAACCACCATTAGTCCACATGAAGGTAACCTCAAGGAACTAAAGAGGGATTTGTCAGATCCTCTTTACCCTTAAGAACTAAGAACAAAATCAAGCAAATTTTGTTTCAAGCAAAAGGCAATCTGGCGTGGGAGAGAGAAAATGGGGCTGAAGTTTTGCTTTGTCAATGAATTGAATTTCTTATTAATTTCACAAAGTGTTGCACTTATATAGTGCACGCTTTGCCCTATTAGAAGCAGACTACTTTGCGCTTCCTTATGCCACTCTCAGGCCCAAGAGCAACCTGTCCTTTGGGCTTGGGCTTGGGTTTGGCCTTGGCCTTACCCTTGCCGTTACCCTTTCCTTTACTGACAGTAACCAGTAAAACAGGCTTGGACTTCTTCAAGTCCTGCTCTGCAGTCTTCAGCATGTTAAAAAGCTCTGACAGGGTTTTCACCATTGTGTTCATATTGAAGTTCATTATGAATGGTGCACAAGAGTCAGGCAAGGATTTAAGAATTAAATCCATTTGTAATTCTGCATCCAACTCAAATCCCAAAGTCTCAAGCCTCTCTATGTGCTCGATCATCTTAAGCACATGAGGACCAACTTGGGCCCCCTCAGTCAGACGACTTCCAAACAATGCTTTTGACATCTTGTACCTCTCATGTTGAGCATTCCCTTTGAAAAGCTCTTTGAGGTGTAGAATAATGGCAGCATCGTCTATAATGCTTTCTTTCTAGCTAGTATACTCGTAAAATAATCAATAAAACTCATTAAAAATATATATAAGAAAATACACATATAAACGAGTAATAAAGTATGGGCCCATATTTAATTTTTCTTTATATACAAATATACTCAAAATAGCAACTTGATAGTGTAGCCCAACCCTTCCGCTGCGTGACGTTCCAAGTGACCACAACTCACCTATTACCTGCAAAAACATTGAAAACAACGGAGTGAGCACTAATTGCTCAGTAAATAAACCCGTTATGCTACCCTTCTCTCTCCATTGCTTAAATTCTGAATTTTCTTTCCTTACAACTCATTTCCCGAGTATTCTCTATTCTTTCTCTGTTCTTCTCTGTTCTTTCTCTCTGTTCTTTCTCTATTCTTTCTCTGTTCTTTCTCTATTCTTTCACTATTCTTTCTCATTCTTTCTCTGTTTTGCTCACAATTTTCTAATTTTTCACTACTCACGATAATGAGCATGGTATTATGCATTTTCATGATGCAAATGCACAAATGCATAAATTATGCATTTTCTTTCTATTTTCCCATTCTGTTTTCTGTTTCTTATTCTTTATTTCTTTCTTTCTTCTCTAGTCTTTCTTTCTATTCTATTCTTGCCGATTAGATTCGATTGAGGCATGGATTTGGAGCTTTGGCCGTGTGAGTGAATTATCTAATTCTGGGTACAGTCCTCATCCACATGCACTTCTAATGGACTGTACAATTCTTCTTTCTGAATTTTGAGGCCGCTTACTAAAGGCGGCGTGCATGTGGGACTATGTCACTCACGGGCTCCCCATCGCAACAACTTTCTCTTCTTTTATCCTTTTACACTTCTTTAACTAAAATTTCATATTTGAATATCTTTGATATTCTCATTTCTTTCTATTTTCTCTTTAACTTATTTTAGTTCTTTTTCATGCTCTTATGAAGATGTATGCATGTAGATGGTTTCATGCTTATAATTCTTTCTAAATGCAAGGATGCCATGTAGCATAAAAATAAGTTTCTCTCTACCATCTACAAACTCATATCAAAGTAACACATAATCATTCTCATACATGCACTTCTCTTTGGCATTTCATCAAACAATTCATCTGCACAAATCAACACTAATTTGGCTACTTTTCTATCTCTATTTTAGGCCACCAAAAATTTGGAATAAACTCCTCCATAATTAACACCAAATCTGCCCAAAATACACACTTCAAATTTTCACTTCAATTCTTCCAAATCTCATCCAAACATTCATCAAATAACAACTACACCAACACAACTTCTCATGGATAGGTTCTAATCATTATTCAACACCAAATCCATCAACAATTTTACATATAACACATATATATGCATAAAGAAAGTTCTCTACACAACATGACTTAAATCATACTTAAGGTAGGATTTACTTACCTTGTGCTTGAGTAATTCCAATAGAATCTCTCTTTCTTTGGTAGACTTGTTCTTTCTCTAAAACCCTAAGCATAAACACTATAAGAAGTCAACACTTTAAAAATTAATCTCACATCTATTGCAAGAATTCTTACCTTTGGGTGCTTAGGATCAAATCTCTACCAAAATCCAACCAAAAGCCCTAAAAAATCCCTTGGAAATTTGATGAAGAGATGAGAGAAATTGAGAGTGAAGTGGCGAGAGAGGGAGTAGAGAATGATAGGGTCTTTATGCTTGAACCCTTAATATCTCATATTAATAGGCATACTTTCCCATTTTGCCCTTACACTTTCTTAGACATTCCATCTTTTTCCTTTAGTTAATTACTATAATGCCTTCATTTTTATTGCATTCTCCATGAAATTCTATCTCTTTTCACTCCCCACTTTTTCAACTAGTTTTGAGTGAAAAGACCATTTTACCCTTAATGCAAGTTTAAGGCATTTTCTCCACATTTTCTCAAAATAACTTTAGCAAAAATCAGCTAAAGGTATAAGAGCATAAATTAAATTACGTACCTCCATGTGGGCGTTACAGTGTAATTTTAAAGTAAATTTACATCAATAATTTTAGAAACCTCGATTTACATTCGAAGGGAATGAGATGAGAAAAGAATGTACATCGAGAAGGAGAAGGAAGACAGGACACGTAGGCCCTATTTTAAAACTTACAATCATACATACCCAAAAATAATTTAAAACATTCACCATAGGTCATAGGGCTCATGCACTGGGCACCAAGCAATATACAAACAAGTACATGACATACATTTAAAAAGCAATCAATTTTTGAATTGGGTGGGTTAGTTATTAATTACCCTCTTATATGTGCAGAATGGTTATTGGCTTTATAGGTTATTAAAAAAAAAAAGTTGTAGTTTGGTCCCTTCGCGAAAAACACAGAATTGGGGCAAAAACTTTGTCACCGCGGCTAAGTTTTATTTCGACGCAGCAAAACAGGCAACCCTAAAAATTCCAGTAAGAATGTTGCCACGGCAAAGTTGTTATTTCTAGCTAGTATACTCAGAAATAAACAATATTATAAGAAAATATATAACTATAGATGAGTATGAAATAATGGGCCCATAATTAATTTTTCTCTATATACAAATCTTTACATAATATATTAAAGTCACAAAATAGTAACTCGATAGTGTTGCCAAACCATTCCACTTCTTGACGTTCCATGTGACTGCGTCTCACCTACTACCTGGAAAAATATTGAAAACAACAGGGTGAGCACTAATTTTTCAATAAGTAAACCCGTTATGCTAGCCTTCTCTCTCCGTTGCTTAAATGCTGAATTTCTTTCCTTACATCACACTTCTCTATTCTTCTCTGTTCTTTTTCTATTCTTCCTCTATTTTTTCTCTTTTCTTTCCCAATTTCTAATTTTCTCACTACTCAAGATAATAGGCTTGGTATTATGCATAGATATGATGCAAATGTACAAATGCATAGAATGTGCATTTTCTTTTCTATTTTTCTTTTTCTATTTTCTTTTTCTTTTTCTGTATTTCTTTCTTTTCTAGTCTTTCTTTCTTTCTATTCTTTCTCTTCTTTCTCTTTCTATTCTTTCCTTCTTTCTTTCTTTCTCTTCTTTTTTTTCTTTCTTGCCGATCGGACTAAGTTGAGGCATGGATTTGGAACCTTGGCCGTGTGAGTGTATTCTCTAATTCTGGGTACAGTCCTTATCCACATGCACTTCTAACGGATTGTACAATTCTTCTTTCTGAATTCTGAGGCCACTCACTAAAGGCGGCTTGCATGTGGGGCTTGTTAGTGAACGACCCACTTACGCAGCGGAAAACAAAAAAAAAAAAACTTAAACGACTTGGATTGCTCCTTAGAACCAAGATCCGGGTATAATATCATAGTTTATACAATATATAAATTGAATCTACAGAAAAATCAGATTCAAGGTTCAATAATCTTACGCACGTTTGGAGGCTCCTCCAACTTTGTCGTTGAACGTTTTTGCTACCGACCCAAGTGTAGGATCGAACTGACGTAGTCCACACGAAGATAATCACAAGGAACTAAGGAGGGTGTAACACCTACTGAAAAACTAGTACAATGCATGCAATTAACAATGAAAAATTGGGCCCAAAATATNCTTTATCACCCACTTTAAATTCAACATCTTTCCTCTTTAAGTCTGCATAGCTCTTCTGCCTGTCTTGGGCTTGTTTCATTCTACTTCTAATTAACTTGACATCTTCTATCATTTTTTGAGTTAGTTCTGCCCCAAGAGTTGTATTCAACTCATCTTTCTCGCCTATCTCATCCCAATGTAATGGAGATCTACAACATCTACCATATAAAGCCTCATAAGGAGCCATCTTAATTGTAGACTGATAGCTATTATTATAAGCAAACTCCACGAAGGGTAACATCTCATGCTAGGACATCCTGTAATCCATGCAACAAGCCCTCAATATATCCTCAAGTATCTGATTTGTTCTCTCTGTCTGGCCATTTGTTTGAGGATGTTAGGTGGTACTAAAAGCCAATTTGGTACCCAAATTCCTCTGTAAACTAGTCTATAAAGCTAAGACAAATCTAGAATCTCTATCTGATACTATTGTCTTGGGTACACCATAGAGTCTGACTATCTCCCTAACATAGATCTGGGCCAACTGATCTGAGGTAGTGTTCTCCTTTACTGGAAGAGAATGGGCTAACTTGGTCAATCTGTCTACTATCACCCATATAGCATTAAACCCTTTCTGCACTCTAGGGAGACATGTAATAAAATCCATCGAAATACTCTCTCATTTCCATTCAGGAATACTAAGCGGCTGAAACAACCCTGATGGCCTTTGGTGTTTTGCTTTCACTTGTTGACAAACCAGGCACTTAGCTACAAAATCTCCAATATCCTTCTTCATACCTAGCCACCAATAGACTTTCTTTAAGTCTTGATACATCTTGGTTGCTCTAGAATGAGCAGTGTATGGTGTGTCATGAGCCTTTATAAGAATTCTCTTCTTTAACTCATGATCTTGAGGAATGCACAAATGACTCTTGAAACGGAGGACACCATCTAACAGATGGAATTCTGGTATCTTACCCTTAAGCACTTGTTGACTTATTTTCTGACACCACTTATCGGCAGCTTGCCTTCCTCTAATTTCTCCTAGTAATGTAGACTGAACCTCTAACCTGGCAATCCTTCCTAGTATGACCTCAATCTGCTCTTTGCACAATTCTTCTATTAATTTTTTCTACCTTGTGAGTCGGGACAAGTAAGCTTTTCTACTTAAGGTATCGGCTACTACATTGGCTTTCCTAGGTTGATACTTAATTTCACAGTCATAATCTTTAACCAACTCTAACCATCTCCTCTGTCTCATATTCAACTCTCTTTGGTGAAGAAATACTTCAAGCTTTTATGATCTGTATAAATGTTACTCTTGGCTCCATACAAATAATGCCTCCATATTTTTAGTGCAAAAACTACAGCAGCCAACTCTAGATCATGTGTAGGGTATCTCGTCTCATATTCTTTTAACTGCCAAGAAGCATAAGCTATTACTTTACCCAACTGCATCAATACTACACCAAGTCCCTGAAATGAAGCATTTGTATAAATGTCATAATCTACACCTTTCTGTGATAACACAAGAATATGAGCTATGGTCAATCTTTTTTTTAACTCTTGAAAACTTTCTTCATAGGCATTCGACCAAATGAAATGAGTTCTCTGTTTAGTAAGAGCTGTAAGTGGTTTAGCCAAGATATCATCAATAAACACCACTATGAATCGATCAAGACAATCCTGAAACACCCTGTTCATTAAGTCCATAAAGATTGCTGGGGCATTGGTTAACCCAAAAGGCATCACCACAAACTCATAATGCCCATATCTGGTCCAAAAAACAGTCTTGGCAATATCTTGCTCTACAACCCTTACTTGATAATAACCCGACCTCAAATCAATCTTTGAAAACATTGTTGCCCCTTTCAGTTGATCAAACAAATCGTCTATGCGAGGTAACGGCTATTTATTCTTCACTGTCACTTTATTTAACTCTCTGTAATCTATACACATCCATAGAGATCCATCTTTCTTTTTCAAAAACAAAATTGGAGCACCCTAGGGAGAATGGCTAGGTCGAATAAAACCCTTGTCTAAGAGTTCCTAAAGCTGCTTTTTCAATTCCCGAAGCTCAGTTGGGGCCATCCGGTAAGGGGCTTTAGAAATGGGTGCAGTCCCTAGTGCCAGTTCAATACTGAATTCTACTTCTCTTTCTAGAGGTAAACCTAACAAATCTTCTGAAAATACATCTAAGAACTCCTGAACTACTGGCACATTCTGAATCTCTGGTTGTGGAACATCACTACTGTGCACTACATGAGCAATATATCCTGAGCACCCTTTTCTTAACATCTTTCTGGCCTTTACACTGTTGATTAACATACTAAATTGGTGACCTTCACCAAAATTAAACTTATCTCCATCATCAAGATTAAATCTTGCTTTCTTTCTCCCACAATCAATCTCTACTCCAAGCCTCCCCAGGAAATCTATGCCTAAAATAACATCAAAATCAGGCATATCAAACACTATCAAATCCACTGGCAACTCCCTTCCATGGATGACTACGGACTCCCCTAGAAGCATCTCAACACCATCTGGTAACTCTATCTTAATGGGACAATCCACTCTAATAGGTTTTAAACCTAATCTCTCTAAAATCCCATGTGTAATGAATGAATGTGTGGCTCCAGAATCAATTAATGCATAAAGGGGAACTGAATGAAATAATAACTGACCAGCAATTACGGATGGGCTAGCTTCAGCTTCACTCTGGGCTACTATAAACACTCGAGCATTGGTACCTCTAGATGTCTACGTTGCGGGTGCAAGAGGGGCTTTACAATCTTTCATCATATGCCTTGGCTGCCGGCATCTGCAACATACATTTTGGCCCTAATCTCTAAGACACTCCCTAAAATGATTTCTTCCACACTTTTAGCACTGGGCAACTTCACTAGTTCTTAACTTTTTATTCTACCAATCCCTTATGTTCTTCTTGGGTTGAAACTTTTTCTTATTTCTCACCTCTCTATTTTTGGGGGCATCAGCTCTATCTCTCTGTGGAGGGCCATCAGCTCTATCTCTCTGTGGAGCAGGAGGTGGAACACTGGGGGCTACTGCTGATGGAGTTGCTGGGGTTAGCTTATTCATAAATATTTCTGCCCACAAAGCTCGTTCCAAAGCTTCACTGTATGTCTGAGAGGGTTGGGCATCGACCATCACATCTTAAGCTATTTTTGGTTTCAGCCCATGCACAAATTTATCTCTCCTTAACTTTGGTGTGCTCACTACTTCTGGCGCAAACCTTGCTAGGGAATTGAATTTCACTTAATATTCTTTCACCGAATTAGCCCCCTATTGCAAACTAATAAACTCCTGAATCTTTTCATGGACTCAATCAACTGTTTTATATTTTGCCTCAAACAATCTCCTGAAATCTCCCCAGGTCATCAAAGTTGTATCATGAGTATCTTCCATCAATTCCCACCATATACGGGCATCACCCCTAAATAAAAAACTGGCATACTGAATCTTCTCCCGATATGTCATAGGGAAAAGTATCGTCGTACGCTCCACTGATCTGAACCACTCATCTGCCACTAGTGGGTCCACTGTACCCCTAAATTCTGACGGCTGGTGTTGAGTAGGCAACCCATAAATCAGCTCAATACGATTCTATACTATTAGGGGTACCGGCCTCTCTCTCTCTCCTCTCTAGGGGTCGATACAATCATCGGGGTCTCAACTCTCTCCGGTACGAAGCCTCGCCGATTTTCTGCCAAGACTTGTTGTATAATATTACGAATCCCTGCTTCATCGAGGACAAGGGGAGTAGATTCTGGAGGGTTGGAAGGTTCACCCGTACTCATTTCCTCCCTACTACTTCCTCGGGTTCTACATCTCATCTACATAAACCAACACTTTTAGTCAACTCAATTAACTTATCTACTACAAATAAGGAAAGAAATAACTTATAGCAGTTGGCTATGGAACATCAACGTGGGAGGAGAGGCATACTGTCAAATCCCAAAACCTTTGCTCTGATACCAAAAATGTAATGCTTTCTTTCTAGCTAGTATACTCGTAAAATAATTACTAAAACTCATTAAGAATATATATATAAGAAAATACACATATATATACGAGTAATAAAGTATGGGTCCATATTTAATTTTTCTTCATATACAAATATTTACAAAATATTCTCAAAATAGCAACTTGATAGTGTAGCCCAACCCTTCCACTGCGTGACATTCCAAGCGACCATATCTCACCTATTACCTACAAAACATTAAAAACAATGGAGTGAGCACTAATGGCTCAGTAAGTAAACCTGCTATGCTACCCTTCTCTCTCCGTTGCTTAAATCCTGAATTTTCTTTCCTTACAACTCATTTCCTGAGTATTCTCTATTCTTTCTCTGTTCTTCTCTCTGTTCTTTCTTTGTTATTTATCTATTCTTTCTCTATTTTGCTCTTTGTTTTGCTCTTTGTTTTTCTCTCTGTTTTCTAATTTTTTTTCACTACACATGATAATGAGCATGGTATTATGCATATTCATGATGCAAATGCACAAATGCATAAATTATGCATTTTCTTTTCTATTTTTCTTATTCTGTTTTCTGTTTCTTTTTCTTTATTTATTTCTTTCTTTCTATTCTTTCTTTCTATTCTTTCTTTCTTTTCTATTCTTTCCTTCTATTCTTCCCGATTGGACTTGGTTGAGGCATGGATTTGGAGCCTTGGCCGTGTGAGTGAATTCTCTAATTCTGAGTACAGTCCTCATCCACACGCACTTCTAACGGACTTTACAATTCTTCTTTTTGAATTCTGAGGCCGCTCACTAAAAGCAGCGTGCATGTGGGACTATGCCACTCACGACTTTCCATCGCAACAACCTTCTTTTTATCTTTTTTTTTTTTTTTTTTTTTTTTACACTTCTTTAAGAAAAATTCAGATTTGAATATCTTTAATACTCTTAATATTCTCACTCTTTCTTTCATTTTCTCTTTAAACATATTTTAGGGTCTTTTCATGGCTTTTATGAATATGTATGCTTTAGATGGTTTCATGCTTATAATTCTTTCTAAATTCACATATTTAAATGCATAGCCATTATGGAATGCAACATGTCATTCTCTACCATCTACAAACTCATCCGAAAGTAACCATAATCATACTCTACAAGCCTTCTCTTTGGCATTTCATCAAACAATTCATGTGCACAAATCAACACTAATTTGGCTACACTTCTATCTCTATTTTAGGCCACCAAAATTTGGAATAAACTCCTCCATAATGAACACCAAATCTGCCCAAAATACACACTTCAAAATTTTCACTTCAATTCTTCCAAATCTCATCTAAACATTCATCAAATAATAACTACACCAACACAACTTCTCATGTATAAGTTCTAATCATTATTCAACACCAAATCCATCAACAATTTTACATATAGCACATATATATGCATAAAGAAAGTTCTCTACACAACATAACTTAAATCATACTTAGGATAGGATTTACTTACCTTTGATATGAGCAAATTCAACCCTTTAAGAATCTCCTTTGATCAAACTCTCTTCCTCTTAAATCCTATGAGCATAAACCATCAAAATCAACACTTTAAAAACTAAAAATCACTTCTTAGTGCAAGGATCTTACCTATACAAGCTTGAGATTGAAAATCCTCTAAAAAACACCCAAAAACTATGAATTTCCTTTGAAGAAGAACTAAAGATTTTGAGAGAATATGGAGGTGAAAGTGGCGTGCAAATGGGTAAGAGTGGCTAGGGTTTCACTCTTCAATTTGATATAAGATAAAAATTATATATTAGTTTCTCATTTTGCCCTTGCACTTTCTTTAAAATTCCATCTATGTTCCTTAGTCAATTACCATAATGCCCTCATTTTTATTGCATTTTCCATGAAATTCTATCTCTTTTCACTCCCAACAATTTCAATTAATTTTGAGTGAAAGACCAATTTACCCTTAATGCAAGTTTAAGGCTTTTTCTTCACATTTTCCTTAAAATAACCTTAGCAAAAATCAACTAAGGTATAAGAACATCAATTAAATTACGTACCTCCATGTGGGCGTTACACTCAAGGGGTGAGATTTATCCATATTAAATGCTTAAGGATCTTTTCAGTATAATTTGATTGATAGAGCAAAATTCCATTTGAACAATGCTCAATCTCCAAGCTAAGACAATACTTTGTTTTCCTCAAATCGTTCATTTCAAATTCTCTTTTTAAGTATTCAATAGCTTTTGTGAGCTCTTCAAGAGTCTCAATTAAGTTCATATCATCGACATATACTGCCACAATTGCAAATCTTGATTCTGACCTTTTTATAAAAACACATAGGCATATACACTACAAGAAAAAGTACTTTTTGCAACCAATTTTTTTGCAACTAGGCAAAAATAATTGCAGATACTCCACATTTAGTAACTAAATTCCAATTAGTTGGCCAAAGGGAATAAAATTCTAGGGCCCATTTATTCCCGCCTTTAGCGTCTAAAATTAATATTTTGCGACTAATGTGATTTGTTGCCCAAAATACCACATCAGCGACTAATTTATTTGGTTTCCAATTCTTGCGCGAACACAATTGGCAACTACAACAAGGGATTCTGCAACTAAAATTATGGTTACAGAGAATAATTATTTGCAACTACTGAATAGTTGCTAAATTAGATGCAAATATTTATTAATTAATTTGTAACTATTTTTATTAGTTACAAAATAATACAATTACCAAATATATCCAAGCTTTTGACAATAATTACAAAGGGCCCAAGGTACATTTGGCAACTAATTATTTTGTGCATAGTACAATTAGTTGCAAAAACTCATGTATAGTAACTAAAATGTATTTAGTCGCTAACAGTTGATGAATTTTTTTGAACCCAACTTTCCCGGTAAAATGAAAAAATATTATTTTAATTTGTGACTAAAATTACTGTTGTGTAACTAATTAGTTAGTTGCAAATTATCTTCTTTTGGCAACTAAGATTTTAGTTGCCAAATGTATGGTAAATTTTGAGCGCCCCAATTTCCCGCTTGAAATAAATTATCTTTTTTTGGCAACTAAGATTTTAGTTGCCAAATGTATGGTAAATTTTGAGCACCCTATGTTCCCGCTTGAAATAAATTGAAATTTTAGGTATGTTATTTTGGCAACTAAAGTTATAGTTGCTAATAGGATTTTTTTTGCAACCAAAATGTTAGCCACTAAATATTGTTTATTAAAAATAATATATACTACTAGTAACCAAAATCAATTTTATTGTTTGATTCTACTTTTGCCGCCTACATTACCATCTCTTTAATTCTACTTTTGCCGCCTACATTACCCCATTGAAGGTAACTTTTTTTTTTTTTAATTTTTATGTCAAAGCTCATTATTTTTATGTCAAAACTCATTCTTTTATAGATGGTATTTCAATTTTATTGTTTGATTTTCAATCCATTTCTTCACAACATTTGCTTTAATCTGTTTAAGCATCTGTTGTTAATGACGTTCCTAAATGGGTGGCTTTAACTTCGTAATGGGTGATTTTATTTTTGTCTTCTCTTTCATCTGACATTACAATGGGTATTATAATTATAATGAGTGCTTTAAATTCGTTTATTGTTATTAATAAATGAATTGTGTTTGATTTTATTTTTGTCTTCTCTTTCATCTGACATTATAATGGGTATTATAATTGTAATGAGTGCTTTAAATTCGTTTATTGTTACTAATAAACGAATGCTGTTTGATTTTATTTTTGTCTTCTCTTTCATCTGACATTACCATTTTTCCCTAAAACTTTTGCTTAACCGCTATTTCACTCATTTATACAAACCCTCATAGTTGACCTCCTTCCGGCACTGGAACAACAGTTCTAGTTTCTACCACTGTTGTTCAGTAGACAACGGCTCGCTCACTGACTCTGGTGCTTATTCTGTGCCTATTTCGACGGAGATTGTTAACTTCAGTAAGTTTTGGCAAGGCGTATCCCAAACACCCAAATGTAGCGGCGTTTAGTAAAATGTAGAAACTGAACCTAATCGAGAACTGAACCAGTTTTTCGTTTACCTGGGAAACTGTTCGATTGTGGTCCACAAAAATACAAAAAACTGAATTTCCAATTTTAAAAAACAAAAATTAAAAAGTAAACAATTTTTCCTTAAAATTTAAAAAGTAAACAATTTTTCCTTAAAATTTAAAAAGTAAACAAATTGAAAAGTCCCTAAATCCTTACAATTAAAGAAAAACAAAACCCCAAACCTGGTTTTAGGGTAACATAAAAAAATAAAATAAAAAAAGTAAGCAATTTTGCACAAAAAATTTTGAAAATTAAAATAAAAAGATAGTAAACCCACTTATACAAAATCCCCAAACACTACAACAATATACACATATAGCTACAAAAATTAGCTACAGAAAGGAAAACTGTAACAAATACATATTTACTGCAATAAAAGTAAATATTTATAACGAATTGAGATAACCTTAGTTATGGTGGATTATTATTTAAATAGCTTAAGCCCATGGACCTTATTATTATTTAATTAGGTCAAGTCCATTGTTGCTAGGGGTGAGCATGAAATCAAGACTGAATCGGAACTAATAGGTACATGGGAACCAGTTTCGATTCCTACCTAGAACCAGCCTGCATAGGGTAAGTTTCGGTTCCCATTTTGTGGAACCGATTGGTTCCAGTTCTAGTTCCTATGGTGTAGGAACCAAGAACCGGAATCATAACCTGGGTATGGTACCTTGCTAGGAACCGGGGTAAAAAAAGTAATCTTAAAAAATGGGGGGTTTTCTGTAATTTTAATTTTTACAAATCAAAAGTCAAAATACATAAAACAAAAATCTGAATCTAGGGTTTGTAATTTCACGGATTGGGGAAGAAGGGAAAAAAAAAGTGAAGGTCGCTGCTCGTCGAAATCAAATCTCTGGTGCCAATCTCTGAGTCTCCCAGACGCCAAAGGTCGCCGATTCACTTTCTACCTGTTAGTCTTCAACTTTGCTTCGCCCGTTGTTTCTCATTCGAGTGGTTAGACTTCTGGTTTTGGGTTCAATTGCTTCTTTGGTATTAGGTGATAAGATGAATGGCTTAATATGAACTATAAAGTGTTATCTATTAGCTTTTCTAAAATACGAATTTTTTTTTTTTTTTTTTTTTTTTGGTTTTTTTTTNTCATGACATATGCGTACATTTGGCCACATGTCGTGAATTATAAGCTACTGCAACATGGACATGCGCAATGCAAATTATCCTCTTATATCCATCATTGACCAAATACATTGAGATTATCAATTTATCATAACGAACTCCGTAATTGAAAAATAAAAGCCTATTAAATTTGAAATTATTAAGAGGATAGATAACAAAAAAAAAAAAAAAAAAAGATAATATAATTTTCTCTTTTCGATAATATTTTGAAGAGGAGTTTAATACTGCATTTATAAACCAATCTCATCAGCTTTCTTTCACAATCTTGACGTGACAATGCATAATTGATCAACTCACAAATAGATTCTGTCTGCTCCCTATAGATCTAATCTACTCAGTTACGAACTGCCCAATTACGAATTATCACATCAAGGTTGTAAGAAAAAATTTATAAAATTGGGTTGTAAACTCTATTTTAAAATCCGGACCAAACCGGCCAATTCGACCAATCTGACCGGGAGCCAGCTTTGACCCTAGTCTGGACTAACATAAAAACTGAGAATGTCATAAAACTTGCTTTGGATTGGTAATGGACCGGTGGAACAATACAAAACCGTCGGTCTGACCGATTTACTATTTTGGAGTTAATCTGATCCCTACAAAAATCCTATTCCTAATTCCTAAACCAATTTGCAGCATCGTTTTCATTCTCCATTTCATTGAGCCAGTAAGCATTCTCTATTTCATTTCAATAAAAAGACCAAATTACATCTTTCATTTTCATCTTCTATCCTTCTTCACTTACTATCAATGTTTTAAAACTCGGCCCGGCTCGGCCGGTTGAACCAGTTAAACTAGCAAAATCACTCTACCCATTTTGACCCGCGGTTGGACCAGAGTACTGTAGCACCCACCGGTCCAACCGGCAGCTTTACTACAAACCGGGTCATGCCAAAATCAAATACATTAATACAAAATTTAAAAAATAAAAATATTAAATTTAATAAATTATATTAACAACACACTTAAACAGTGTCAGCATTTCCCCCCATTTCACGCTACTTTCCTCTTTCGTCTGAACTCCTCTGAACCATTTTGCATTTTCAATTTTTCATCATCCACGAACTCCCCTTCACCNCATGTGAAAAATGTTGTGATAGATATTTTGGGTACATAAAAACACAAAAAATGGGCCACGAGAAAAGTAGAATGCCGGATCACCATCCAGCAGTGTGATATCTCATCAATTTGTTTGAACGATGCTGCAATGAATACAACTGAAAAATTATTTTGAATTTGAAATTTACTTTTTATTATTGATCAATCGATTTTGTAAATGATATATATTCAAATATGCTTTCTTTCATTTCCATTATTTATTCTTGGAAAAACAAACAATAAACTTGCTTTTTGGCAGTAAATGGAACATTTGCTGAGTTACAAATACAAAGGGTGTATTGATCATGCAGACATAGGCATAGATTTAGAGTAAACGACTATTTCCCACCCAACAGGTGCCAAATTGCCATAATCCCAAAAGCGTGTAGGCTTATTTTTGCCCCATTTAATGCGTACTGTCATACAGCTTTAATTCAGTCCCGTCACTGCAAAAGCCAGCCAAACAGGGTACAATTGAGAATTAATGAATTCCGGTGTTTAATAAGAAATATTAGGCCAAACAACTTACACATACCTAAGATGTACCGTAACGATAAAATAGTACCTAAAAAGTTTTAAAACGATAAATAGGTATCTTCCGTCATATGTTATTAGTTATTTCCGTTTGGTAATAGTGAAAAGACTATAATACCCTTGAAAGTTTGATATTTTACTCTTTTGTAAATTTAAAAATTTCTAAAAAACCCCGTAGGTTTGCTAATTTAACTAAACACCCCAATATATAAAAATTTTGTAAAATCACGAAAACACCCCCACCACCGTCGGAATCTGGCCGAAAAATTGTGTTACGACACAAACCCATCGGATCTGTGTCGTAACGCGTCAATCTGGCCTTTTCCGGCCAAATCTGGCCGTCGAGGCCGCAAAACTCTCGAAGGCCAGATCTGTGGCGGGTCTGGCCAGATCTGGCCGTCGAGGCTGTAAAACTCTCGACGACCAGATCTGGACGTAGATCTGGCCTTTTCCGGCTAGATCGACGCGTTACGACACAGATCCGAAGGGGTCTATGTCGTAACTCAATTTCTCGGCCAGATTCCAGCGGTGGTGGCCGGAATCTGGCACTGCGGGTGGTGGGGGTATTTTTGTGATTTTACAAAAATTTTATATGTTGGGGTGTTTAGTTAAATTAGCAAACCTAAGGGGTTTTTTAGAAATTTTTAAATTTATAAAAAAACTAAAATATCAAACTTTCAAGGGCATTCTAGTCTTTTCACTATTACCAAACGGAAATCACTAACAACACATGACGGAAGGTACCTATTTGTCGTTTCAAAACCTTTTGGGTACCACTTTGTCGTTACGACAAACCTTGGGTATGTGTAAGTCGTTCGGCCGAAATATTATGAGTAACACGTCAATCATCTTGTCGGATGCGCCTCCGAAGATATTCACCGACCCTGGCGACAACACTGCCAGCTTGGACTTTTTTTTTTCCAAATATTTTAAGAAATTGTTATTAATATATTTTTTTTTTTAATGAAAAGAATTTATTAATAAAAAAACCTTTTATAGATTTTTTTTAAGTCAGTTATTTCAAAAATATTAGTTTGAAAATGATAAGACAATCTCAAACTTAAGTATGATTAAGGTTGAGTGATTAATTCATTTGTAAATAATATATTGTTCATTGGATCAGATCCATTAAAGCACCTTTTCTTCCTTCCTGGTGTTGGACTGTCTTAACTATTGAAGATCATGGACCCAACTTACGGGCTACCTTTCTGTTACAAAACCCATTAAACATTCTTAATCTAGGCTTCTTGGGCTTTCATCTAAATAAACCTACAACTGCAATATTCCACGTGTAAATTAACAATTATAAAAGCATTCCCCATGTACCCTAATTTATTGTTTATTCAGAATTAAATTACTTTATGATAGTTTTAAATAGCACAAACTCATTATTTTGGACATACTTATTTGATTTNGATGATGGCACTTTTGATTGGGATTTTTTGGCATCGAAGTATAATGGGCGCGGTGGAAGGCTATTGAATGGTGAAGATTTGAGTCCTCATTCTTTTCTTTTCTAGTCTCCATACTTGAAGAAAGCAAACAATATATTATATTTTTTATTCATTCATTTTGTTATTTTGATTTGTATTATTGATATAATGATGTTTGATGATGTTTTGCTATGGATTTTTTATTTTGGAGTTTATGATTTGGACTTTGGAGTAAAATTTGGTCAAGGAATGTATTATGTGAACAGAAACTTGATGACGTCATCATGCTGACATCATCAAGTTACTGTTCACCGGTTGAACCAGCTGGTTCAACCGGTCGACTCGGCTCTCTTGCCGGGTTTTGTTCGGATCGGTTTTTAAAACATTACTTACTATAATATCTACAATGTAAAGAAGAAGATGTAAAGGGAGGGAAAAGAAGAAGTGGCCTATCCGATTTGGACCTCGTTTGGCCAGATTGCGACAGCCAAGGCTTCTTGGCCGTCAAGTGAAGTAAGGAGGAGGGGAAGGAAAAAGAAAGAGGAGGAGACGAAGAGAGAGAGTAAGGAAGAAGAATAGAGGAAAGAAAAGAGAAGATGAAGAGAAAGAGGAAGGAAGAAGAAAGAGAAGAGAGAGAAATTATAGTTGAGAGACGAGAATGTGTTTAATAAGAAAGTGACGGGGAGTGATGGGGAGAGAGAAAAAAAGAGAAAGAAGAAATTGATGGAGAGAGAAAAAAGTAATTAATAATAAAAGTTGTTTACTTTATTTTAAACTTGCAGAGACTTATAAGTGACTTTTCAAACTTATAAGGAGTAAGGGAATTGTTGGAAGATGTGTTGTTGTATACCGGTCAGACGAGAACTAACCCTAAACCCTTGATCAGGTCAACAAGCGGTTCAGCTTTTTAAACAATGGGTGTGGATCAATCTTTATTATTATACAAAACAAGCAAGAAAGTTAATTTGAGTGAAAAAAGTAGTTCTATTATCATAGCTCAATTCACTGATGTACATGCAGTTGATGCAATTCATTAGACAGCCAAAACCACAATTTTGTATGCCCTTTATCCAAGCTTTGACATAAAAATATTTAAATCTCCCCAGTTTCCATGTCCACGAAAACATAAGAAAGTTCTTTATTATCTCCTGCAAAACCAAGCAGGAAGAAGCCCACAACCACAGAAATGTATACTCCAACTTCTCGTTATTTTGATTCAAAAATTTAGAATGATATCCATTGTTTTAAAAACCGGACCGGAGGGCAAACCGTTTTGATGGTCGGGTCACGGTTCAACCGGTTAGACTGCTGATTGAACCGATGACATCATCACACATCATGATGAAGTCAGCACATTTTAAAAAAAACAATCTTTTTTTAGATTTCTATAATGTACAAGGGTTTTACTATAAAATAAATAGCACACCCTTAAAAAGAAATGTAAAAGCACTTTACATTAACATCATCATTGATTTTAGTTTCTACTAACATCAGTAGTATTATTAGTATATACATTAACATCATCTAGGCAGTTCAACTGATCTAAATCCCTATATTACCATCCAGAGCAATTCGAAAATCCATCAAAATTACATAGCATAAGTTACTCGGATGATATACTAGAAACACAAAAGATGAGCAAACTGAAGAGTTCATAACCCAAAGTAATTGAAAACTAACAACTATTAATTTGATTATTAGAGGATAGATAACAAAAAAAAAAAAAAAAAAAGATAATATACATTTGCTCTTTTCGTAATATTTGGAGAGGGAGGGAATACTGCATTTATAATCTCGATCGTGCATTCACTTTTCTTTTCCACAATCTTGACCAGTGACAATGCATAAAGTGATTCAACTCACATCATATATTCTGTCGCTCCCTATAGATCTAATCTACTCAGTTACGAACTGCCCAATTACGAATTACACATCAGGTTGTAAGAAAAAGTTATAATTGGGTTTACACCTATTTTACAAGCCGGACCGAAACCGGCCATTCGACCAATCTACCGGGAGCCAGCTTTGACCTATCTGGCTAATCATAAAACTGAGATGTCATAAAACTGCTTGTGATTGGTATTGACTCGGTGGAACAATACAACACCGTCGCTACCGCTTGACTATTTTTTTTGAGTTAATCTGATCCTACAACAAATCTATTCTAATTCTAAACCAATTTGGCACATCGTTTGCATTCTTCCTTTCATTGAAGCCAGTAAGCATTCCTATTCATTCACAATAAAAGTCCAATTACATCTTTCTAGTTTCCTCTTCTATCCTTCTTCACGACTATCACTGTTTATAACAACCTGCCCCTCTGCCGGCTTGACAATTAAACTTAGCAAAATCACTCTACCCATTTTGACCCGCGTTTGGACCAGACACGTCCCTGGTAGCCCCCACCGTTCCAACCGGCAGCTTTTACTAAAACCGTGTCTGTCCAAAATCAATAGACATAATACAAAATAAAAAACAAAATGATAATTTAATAACGGATATAACACACACGTAAACAGTGCACCTCTTGCCCCCCATTTCACGCACTTGCCGCTGCGGCTGGCTCCCTCTGAACCATGTGCAGTGGTCAAGGTCATCACTCAACTGAACTCCTCCGTACCAGTTTCACTATACTCACCGTGGGAACTCGCGGCATAGGACCTTCTACCGCACTCATTCACCGTGGCGAATCTCGTCTGTCTCCCTTCACCATTTCGCGATCTGTTTCTCACTCCTCATCTTGCACCGCCGATCTGCTCTTTTGTCCGTCACCGGCATCGAAGCTGCACCATCGTTTGTCATCTGCTTCTTGCTCAGGAACTGACGAACTGTGAGGCATTCGCGATCCTTCTTCGCTTCTGCAATTTTGCTCGTGTTCGTGTTCAAGTGTTCGTCTTCACATCAGTCGAGCTCCACTCTCCACGGTCACCGGCCAGCTCGTCTCAGTCTTCACCAACAACCAGGTATTGTTGTCGTCTCTGTCCAAGTTTCCAATCTATTTTATCATTCTTGTTACTGTAAACACTAGAACTTATTATTGTTTTTCTTTTTAGTTTTTTTACTACACATGGTTTGATACTTTATAGAGTTTATACTTTATAGTTTATAACCTTTTAATATCCAGTTGTACATCAGCAAGATCCCCATTGTCTCACTTCAAGATACATCAATATATATTCCTACCTATATGCCTCAACAGATTGTCAACTCAAAGACACGCGTGCTTCACTTTCTGATTGCATTCCGCATATATATTCCTACCTTATTGCATTTGTCATTACTTTATGAAATGTGGTGGTGTTGGCAATTTGGGATAATATAATAATATATAAATAATAAAGCTATATAATATCAGATTGATGAATTTTGACCTCATAGGTAGTGTAAACTTGAATGTAATCTCCGAAATATAGAGTGTGTCGCGAGGTTGACTGTGTCCTTTATCTTCGCTATCTGGGTAGAATTTTGGTTATTCCTATGATCATCGTGATTGTGTCGAATCAAATCCAAACATAAAAAACAACATGAAGAATAACGTATTATAATTAATCTATTGTAAGTGGTGTGTGTTGAAAAATAATTACTAACGATCCGTCAAAGTTAATATTTTACTAATACTCACATGATGAACTTTTACTTTGATTTGTTTTTAAAAAAGAATGTGTGGTAATATAATAATGAATAAGATATTCCCTTAACCGACATCGTATTTTTATTTATATGAGCCGCCATTTGTGCATTTGTCTTCTACTTTACACTTGTCCCCCAATTTTGAAATTTCGTTTTCTAATTGATAAGACAATCATTGTGTTCATGATATTTCTCTATTTGCTGCTTTAAAATATTCTGATTGATCCTGTAATGTCTTGCGTGTTCGGGGTAAGGCAACTGATCCTCATTTTTAATGCTTCTTAGGCTTGGGAACTACGCGAAAGAAAGAGTGATTCAAGATTGGCAGAGTTCAACGTAGAAGAAGTAAAATGAGTGATAGGAGTTGCTCTCTTTTGTACTCAAATGGTGCCAATGCAACGACCATTGATGCCCCGTGTGGTAGCAATGCTTTTAAGAAATATTGAAATGGGCACTGTAAGTTCAAAGCCTGGATACTTAACTGACTGGAATTTCAATTATCTCACCAGCTTTCGAAGTGGCGAGCGGCAATACAAGTAAAAACATTCATCAATAAGTACCATGAAGTCTTTGCTACTTGAGAACAACGAAGAGTTGGTGATCGAAGAATTTTGCTATGTGCTTCTGCGCATTTTTTTTATTTTTTATTTTTTGAATATTTAAGACCTTATAAATTTGCTCCCACATGACAGTATATATAGAGTAGAATAGAAGAAACCTTTTATATTAGAATCTGGACTCTATACCTTATTTATCTATATTTTCACTAGGACGAAATTCTTATGGGTTTGAATTGACAAAATTTCTTAAATGTAGATCTGGATTCCTGTTTACCAATGCAGTAAACGCTAATACTCATTTAAACCACTTGCATAGAATGATTGATCTATTGGATTGAGAAATTTTGAATATTGTATAATATTACCATCATTTATTTACCATGAGAATGGTTTCATACCAATTTACCAATGAACTGATGAAACAAAAAAAAGATCATGTGATGTGAGACACAACAAAGTTGATGAGTTTAATTGTTATCATGACATATGCGTACATTTGGCCACATGTCGTGAATTATAAGCTACTGCAACATGGACATGCGCAATGCAAATTATCCTCTTATATCCATCATTGACCAAATACATTGAGATTATCAATTTATCTATTGGGTACGTCTTTTTGAACCTTCAAATCTTTCAATCTGAATTTATAATCTGGGTCCGTCAGTTTATAAGTTTTGGGTCCCCTCAATTAAGTAGACTTACTTTGGTTAAATTAGGGTTTGCAAAATTATGGGATCGGACTGTCTTAACTATTGAAGATCATGGACCCAACTTACGGGCTACCTTTCTGTTACAAAGCCCATTAAACATTCTTAATCTAGGCTTCTTGGGCTTTCATCTAAATAAACCTACAACCACAATATTCCACGTGTAAATTAACAATTATAAAAGCATTCCTCATGTACCCTAATTTATTGTTTATTCAGAATTAAATTACTTTATGATAGTTTTAAATAGCACAAACTCATTATTTTGGACATACTTATTTGATTTGCTATTCTTTTTTCCAGAGAGTTACTGGACAAATTCCTGATTCACTTTTCGATTCAACTGCGCTTGCTTACTTGTAAGAAATCATTCCTTCTTTGTATTCGTTTTGCTCTTCGGGTGCCATTCTTTTTATCATATGAAAGCATAATTTACTCTTTTAATCTCAGGTTTCTTGGAAATAATAAGCTAACTGGATCTCTACCTTCACAAAAAAGTTCATCCCTTGTATTTTACTTTCTTTGTGTTTGATATAAAACTAGAAGTATTTTGTCTTGTAATAATTATCAATAAAATTACCTTTACAACTTTTTCATATAACTTTTTTATACAACCCTGAGGTGGCAGTTCATGACTAATCAATTTGTATTTGGGCAAATGGGATTCATCGTTACTACATTAGAGTTGTATAAAAAAGTTGTAAGTGTAGTGCTGCTCAATTAATATTGTTATTTTTTAAAACAATAATGTTTTGCTTATAACTAGGTCATACAAACAGACAAAAATTGTACAAAATTAATGTAAAATAAAAACTCTATCTTTTATTTTTTATTTGTTTATATAACTCAGTTGTAATAATAACATTGTTCTTTTTTAAATAACAGTTCATTTTTTTCAATAATTTATCAGGGGGCCTCATCTTGGATCGAAGAACAAAATCTAAAACAGTATGTACACAGATTTTACTATTTTGATGTTTGGTTCTTATCATTTATTTTTAATAATCAATTTTTGGTAATACCTACGTATTTTTAACCTAATATTGAGATATTTGTGTGGTGTAATATTCAGTAATCTGGTTGCCAACCACTTCAACACAGAAAGTTTGAATACAGGTAGTTCTCTTAATGCTTATTTAACTTCTATCATTCAAAATTTATTTATTTGAGATCTCTATCAAACTAGACTGCATGGATATATACCGGATATTTTTGGCCTATTGGATGAGGATTAACAGTTTTTAAAAAGTAATTTTATCCTTACCAGTGTTAATAGAATAATCCGT
The DNA here is from genome assembly GCF_008641045.1 of Pistacia vera. NCBI lineage: Eukaryota > Viridiplantae > Streptophyta > Magnoliopsida > Sapindales > Anacardiaceae > Pistacia > Pistacia vera. Next base: position 50,739 of record NW_022196281.1, on the reverse strand, counting down.
GTTTATGTCTTTTAATTTTAAGAATAATACCTACACGTTTTTTTAGAGATCTTCCCTCAGGATTACACAGTCTTCAACGGGCAGAACAAGTTTTGGTCCCTGTAAGTTGAACATATGTAAGCGTTTTCCTTCAATATCAAAGTCGATCAATTTATTTCTGACCAATATAAATTTCATATGAAGAAATAAACAAAATTTTGCTGCTAACTTCATGAAAAGAACCATTTTGACAACTCTCTTCTGGTAATGCACGGATAAGAGCTTATCAATCAACAGTGATGGTGCAGAAGTTATTTCTTCTAATGTTATTGTGTTTGAGAGTGATGATGAAAGTCTTGGTCCACCTTCATATTTTGATTTTGTGGCTGACGCATTTGGGTAGGGTGTTAGCAACACTGGATATTTTGCCATTGGCAACAAGTATACATGTTCAACATCAGTTGGAATAAAAAATACCTTTGACTCTCAACTGTTTCAGACTTCAAGGATCTCAGCTTCTTCCTTGAAATATTACGGCCTGGGGCTTGAGAATGGTAAGTACAATGTGACCCTTCTGTTTCCTGAGACTGCTATTCCAAATACCAGGACATGGCAGAGTCGTGGGAGGTTGCATGGAAGTTTCATCAAAGGAGATAAGCGACTTTTTATTTATGAATATCTCGAAAATGGGAGTCTTTGTCAAGTATTGTTTGGTAAGAGACTCTTGGCTTTTATTTCATCATCTAGTTTTTGGAAAGATTGCAAAAACTTGTTAAATCTGGCATGCGTTAGCAGGAAAAACAATTTTGAATCTCAATTGGTCTGCTCGATTTAACATATGCTTAGGTGTAGCAAGAGGTTTGGCTTATCTTCATGAGGAATCTCGACATCGAATAGTACACAAAGATGTAAAGGCAGTAATATTCTGCTTGACTCCAATCTTGATCCCAATATTTCAGATTTCGGTTTGGCCAAACTTTTTGACAACAAAAAAACCCATATTAGCACTGGTGTTGCAGGGACATTGTAAGCTCCCCAAGAGCAAGAGTTTTATATTTATTTTTCTTCACCCAGACTTTTCTTTAATTAGAGGCATCCTGTGTTACTAATGCAGTGGTTATCCAGCGCTAAAGTATGCCATGTATGGACACCTTACAGAAAAGGTTGGTGTATTTAGCTTCCGTGTTCTGCTTCTAGAAGTCACCAGTGGGACTGCCAAATACTAGTTCTGGCTTGGGAGAAGATAAGATATATCTTCTTAATTGGGTACGTCGAGAAGATAAGATATATCTTCTTAATTGGGTACGTCTTTTTGAACCTTCAAATCTTTCAACTTGAATTTACAATCTGGGTCTGTCAGTTTATAAGTTTTGGGTCCCCTCAATTAAGTACGCTTACTTTGGGTGAAAAATGCTTCATTTTGGTTAAATTAGGGTTTTGCAAAATTATGGATCATTATGAATGTGTTCTTCCTCATTTTTAATGCTTCTTAGGCTTGGGAACTACGCGAAAGAAAGAGTGATTCAAGATTGGCAGATTTCAACGTAGAAGAAGTAAAATGAGGGATAGGAGTTGCTCTCTTTTGTACTCAAATGATGCCAATGCGACGACCATGATGTCCCGTGTGGTAGCAATGCTTTTAAGAAATATTGAAATGGGCACTGTAAGTTCAAAGCCTGGATACTTAACTGACTGGAATTTCAATTATCTCACCAGCTTTCGAAGTGGCGAGCGGCAATACAAGTAAAAACATTCATCAATAAGTACCATGAAGTCTTTGCTACTTGAGAACAACGAAGAGTTGGTGATCGAAGAATTTTGCTATGTGCTTCTGCGCATTTTTTTTATTTTTTATTTTTTGAATATTTAACACCTTATAAATTTGCTCCCACATGACAGCATATATAGAGTAGAATAGAAGAAACCTTTTATATTAGAATTTTGACTCTATACCTTATTTATCTATATTTTCACTAGGATGAAATTCTTATGGGTTTGAATTGACAAGATTTCTTAAATGTAGATCTGGATTCCTGTTTACCAATGCAGTAAACGCTAATACTCATTTAAACCACTTGCACAGAATGATTGATCTATTGGATTGAGAAATTTTGAATATTGTATAATATTACCGTCATTTATTTACCATGAGAATGGTTTCATACCAATTTACCAGTGAACTGATGAAACAAAAAAAAGATCATGTGATGTGAGACACAACAAAGTTGATGAGTTTAATTGTTATCATGACATATGCGTACGTTTGGCCACATGTCGTGAATTATAAGCTATGCGACATGGACATGCGCAATGCAAATTATCCTCTTATATCCATCATTGACCAAATACATTGAGATTATCAATTTATCATAACGAACTCGGTAATTTAAAAATAAAAACCTATTAAATTTGAAATTATTAAGAGGATAGATAACCAAAAATAAAAAATAAAAAAAAATAATATAATTTTCTATTTTCAGTAATTTTTTGAAAAGGAGTTTAATACTACCTTTATAAACCAATCTCACCAACTTTCTCTCACAATCCTGACGTGACAATTCATAATTGATCAACTCGCAAATAGATTCTGTCTGCTAGCTATAAATCTCATCTACTCAATTACAAACTAACTAATTACGAATTATCACATCAAGGTTGTAAGAAAAAATTTATAAAATTGGGTTGTGAACTCTATTTTAAAATCTGGACTGAACCAACAGGTCCGACCAATCCAACCAAGGGCCAACTTTGACTCCAGTCCGGATAACTATAAAAACTGGGAATGTCATAAAACCTACTTTGGACCAGTAATGGACCGGTGGAACAATACAAAATCGCTGGTCCGACCGGTTCACTATTTTGGGGTTAATCTAATCCCTACAATAATCCTATTCCTAATTCCTAAACCAATTTACAGCACCGTTTCATTCTCCATTTCATTGAGCCAGCAAGCATTCTCCGTTTCATTTCAATAAAAAGACCAAATTGCATCTTTCATTTTCATCTTCTATCCTTCTTCACTTACTATAAAATCTACAATGTAAAGAAGAAGAAGAAAGGGGAGGGAAAGGAAGAAGTGGTCTATCCAATTTGGACCTCGTTTGGCCAGATTGTGACGGCCAAGGCTTCTTGGCCGTCAAGTAAAGTAAGGGGGAGGGGAAGGGGAAGGGGAAGGAAAAAGAAAAAAGAGAGGAGACGAAGGGAGAGAGTAAGGAAGAAGAATAAGGAAAGAAAAGAGAAGATGAAGAGAAAAGCGGAAGAGGAAGGAAGACGACAGAAAAGAGAGAAAAATTACAGCAGGGAGACGGAAATGTGTTCAAGAAGAAAGCGATGGGGAATGATGGAGCGAGAGCGAAAAAGAGAGAAGAAAATGATTCAAGAAGAAAGTGACAGGGAATGATGGAGAGAGAGAGAGAAAAAGAGAAAGAAGAAAATGATGGGAGAGAGAAAAAAGTAATTAATAATAAAAACCGTTTACTTTGTTTTAAACTTGCTGAGACTTATAAGTGAATTTTAGGGATGTATTGCCGGTTTTCAAACTCATAAGGAGTAAGGGAATTGTTGGAAGATGTGTCTATTGTATACCGGTCAAACGGGAACCAACCCTAAACCCTTGATCAAGTCAACGAGTCCATCTTCATTGTTACACAAAACAAACAAGAAAGTTAATTTGAGTGAAACAAGTAGTTCTATCATAGCTCAATTCACTGATGTACATGCACTTGATGCAATTCATTAGACAGCCAAAACCACAATTTTGCATGCCCTTTATCCAAGCTTTGACATAAAAATATTTAAATCTCCCCAGTTTCCATGTCCACGAAAACATAAGAAAGTTCTTTATTATCTCCTGCAAAACCAAGCAGGGAGAAGCCTACAACCACAGAAATGTTTACTCCAACTTCTCGTTATTTTGATTCAAAAATTTAGAATGATATCTACAAGTGCGCTAACATTAAGATTGCAACACAAATTTAGCAAAGCATCGGGTATTCATTTCAGCTGCCATAGAAAAACATAATATAATAGAAAAAAGAAAATAATTGAATAACATTTACTACTAACAAGCAACACATCATTTGTACAGGCCATTTAATAGTAATATGAACTGAAAGAATGAAATTTCACAATAACTTACAGAACTTAAAAAGCAAATCATTTATATGGTTCATGAGGTAGGAACAGTCTTCTCTGACCCTAGAGATCAATTGAGAAAAGCTACCCTATATAAATCCATGCCATGGAGGATCAGACAACAACCAACTAAGTCGAGCAGCAGCCAGATTTCTGGTTGACAGGTTGTCCTTTAATCTGCACTGTCGGTGGCCTTGCATTGTTCATTGCAGGTTGACTTGCCATCCTGTAACAACAAATTACAGGTAAATCAATTATACAACAAACAACAAACAAACATTCACTGAAAAGGGAAGCAAAAATTTGCTAAAAGAGAACATCACATCCAAATCATTTCTCTAACATTGTCGCACTTAAAAATAGTAAAAAGTCAATGATTTATACTACAGATACCTGTTTTTAATGTCAGCAGTCATGGCCATAAATGCCTGCTCCACATTAGTAGAATCCTTTGCACTGGTCTCCATGAAGGGGATGCCAATTTCATCGGCGAATGCCTTTTTAGTTGCAAAAAAGGGAGTCAATGTGGTCAATCAAGTTTCCAATAGTTCTGTCAAAGAATATATACCAAAAGTAGTAGAAAATCTTTTTACCTTGGCGGTTTCATAAGACACAACCTTCTTATCAGTGAGGTCAGACTTGTTTCCAACTAGAAGCTTGTTCACATTCTCACTTGCATAGCGATCAATTTCATTCAACCACTGCTTAACATTGTTGAAACTCTCTTGGTCCGTGACATCATAAACTATCTGCCACACATCCGTCAATATCATTTATGATGAAACCAGTCATGACACTTGAGCACAATGACAATGCAACTAAAGACAAATACGAAAGATAACACTCACTATTATGCCATGAGCCCCACGGTAGTAGCTGCTAGTTATTGTCCTGAATCTTTCCTGTCCTGCAGTGTCCCACTGCATGTTTAAAACCAAAATCCACAAAAAAGGATCATTAGCTGTTTGAAAACAATAGTAAGAAACATAAAATATGACACTGATGAGTACCAGTCAAACACACAAGGATCAATTCAGAATTCATTTAAAAAAATTAATAACATGCCAAAATCCAAACTAGATAATGCCCTAAATCATCAAAAAAATCCAAGAAAAGCAAATAATAATAAGAAAGCCTCACAATTTGAAGTTTAACAGTCTTGCCATCTTGCTCTACAGTACGAATTTTCTACAATACAGAAAAAAAAAAATCATATCGAGATGGTATACTTCAAATTAAGACAACATTCACTAGAATCCACAGCTTATTGATGCTTACAAAGTCAACTCCAATTGTGCTAATATAACTGTCCAGGTATGAATCATCCTGCATAAGAGTGACAGATTACAATAAAAGTCAGTACATGCATATAAATATGAAATAAGCACTACAAAATCAGCTAGAGTGCACTAGGATTCTTTAATTAATTCTGTGTCATCAATCACTGGAGACATTACAAAACATCTAACACATGATTGGTACATAAAACAAATTAGATATTACGCATAATATGCAAGTTCAATCTTCCCTATCTATAGTGAGTAACATGAATGTACCAAAAGAAGAATAGCATGTCATTTTCATTGATCATATTAAAATATAGTCAAACCATAAATAATCATTGGGTTCCACACTACTGCAGAAAATGCAAACAACCAAACAATAATGCAACAACAATCCCATTTGGATCTCCTTTAGTCTTTCAATAAACAAGAAAACGTTTTTTATAGTGAGGATAAGATACTTTCTGTTATCTCAACCAAGACACATGCACACCTGGGTCTGAATCTATTATAGAACTAAAAGAAGTAAAACATACACTATTAAAAAAACACAAGTGTAGATAAATTTTAACAAAGCTTTTAAGAAAGGAAAAGACAACCTATACCAACAAAACAGAAAAAGTAATAGAAGCAGTTGAGAAACGTAAATGATTATCATTTTATAAGCTTACAGCAAATCTCAGAAGAAGACATGATTTGCCAACACCAGAATCTCCAATCAGCAAAAGCTTGAACAAATAGTCACTGCATAAAACGTTAAAAAACAAAAGACATTAAACTTAACAGTAAGTAATTTGAGAATAAAAAACTCTAAAATACTCTTCTTCCCAACAAAATTTATTTTTTCTTGCAAACTATAACCCTCAAAAAACTTCAACTTATATTCTTATGTTTTCTTCATTACACCCAGCCAAATTACCCTCAATTCAATGATTCTTTATACAGACTAAACTAAAATCGATAAATTCTTCAGGTCCACATGTAAATTTCTAATTAATCAGAGATCACCACATAACTGCAACAATCAACCTCCAAGGAATACAAAATTCGATCACCCGGTTAATTTGGTTCTTATATACCAATCACGCTTCCAATTCAAAGGTATTTAACAAGTTTCAATGACCGATTGCAATAAAATCCAGCAAAATAAAATATCTGAGCTGACTACTGTCTAATTAAAATACACCCATTTCTTACCGAGCTTCTTATAAAAAAAAATTTAAACATCAGTACAAAATTATCTATAAATCCAAAAGAAAAACAAACCCATCATTATTAATACCATTACCAATCTAAAAAAATCATGAAATTCAAAATTTCACATTTAAGAACATCATACAAGAGCAAAAATTAAAAAAAAAAAAAAATCATAACTATGAATATGCAAATAAATACCATAAATCAAAAGAGACCCAACAGTTTTTAGCACAAAATAATTATAGATCCAACAAAATTAAAAACTTCGACAAACAACCATCACAGATCTTCTTTAAAAAAATAAAAATAAATAACAAACACAATAGTAAAAATGAAAAGTAATCGGTAAGATCTGGGGCTTACTATTCAGGATTCATGACTGCAAGAGATAGGATTATGCCCAGAATCAGACCGGCCCAGCAGGAGATTGGACCGGGTTTTTGCAGAGAAATACAGAGGTTAGGGGAGAGAGAGAGAGAGAAAGAAGCAAACAAATGATACGAATAAAGGTAACCTTTAGAATATAGAAACGAAATTCACGAAAAGTTGGGAGATTATATATACGGAGGTTGGTCAAACTATATTGAAATTACCAATTTGGCCATATTATTATATCATTTTCTTTTTTTGTATTTGAATTATATTAAGATGAGAGGATTAATTGCCAACTAATACAAGTGATTATCTATACAAATAATTAATTTTAAATTAGAGTTACAAGGCGTTTGTTTTGTTTCAATTTTCAATTTTGCAGAGAATATATGATACATATAAACTCATTAAAATATGTACTTTAAATATATAAAAAAATTGTTTTTATATATAAAAAAGAGAAAAACTTGCATAGCTTTTTCTTTTCTTTTAAGCTTTCTTGTTTGAGTAAAGAAGGATATAATATTAGAAAGGTATTGAATGGGTGCATTTAGGGTATTATTTTGGATAGGATTTTGGAAACAATATCGGATAGTTGAATAGGAGAGTATTACGAGGTAAAATTTAAAAATTTATAAAAAAAAAACTCATAGGTTTGCTAATTTAATTAAACGCCCCAATATATAAAATAACAAAAACACCCCCACCATCTACAGTGCTAGATTCCGGCCACCACCATTGGAATCTAACCGGAAAATTGCGTTATGACGTAGACCAGTCAAATCTATGTTGTAACGTGTTGATATGGCCTTTTCCGACTAGATCCACCATGGACTGGCCGGAAAAGGCTAGATCTACGACTGAATGTGGCCGTCGATGGCCTCAAAGATCCATCTTTGGCCATCAACAACTGCCAAAGATATGGTCGTCGTTTTAGGTCAACGACGGCCATTTCTTTGGTTGTCGCTAACGGCCAAATCGGTGAATAACCTGCTAGTTCCGGTTGTGGTGTAAGCATTGTGACAAATTCCGGCTACCACCTACGGTGGTTATCGGAATCTCGCAAGTATGGATGGGTAGGGATGTTTTTGCTAATTTTTAAACTTTTTTTGGGGGTATTTAGTGAAATTAATAAACTTAAGGGGGCTAAAAATAATTTAAAAATACACTAATATTTCTGGAATAATGTGTCAAACAATATTTGGGGAATAGGATTGAGAATATGGGTAGAAATAATGAACTAAACGCACCCATTTAGGTAAAATAGGAAGATATATATTATTATTTTTTTAATGACCGGGGGTTCGAACCAATTTAAGTGGACTTCAACTAATCTTTCAGGATTCTGAAATTACTATTGCTAGTTAGGTAAAAGATTTCATGTACTATGCAATTGTCACAGGTGATGTGTAAATTTATTTTAAAAATCTAAAGTTGCCTTCATATTTAGATATATACTTAAATTGTTGACATAAATTTTCAATCATTGATCTATTATAATCCAATGATTTAAGAGTTGATGAGATTCAACTTCTATCTCATTAGATTACAATAAATCATTCACCATAAGTTTGTGTTCTATTTAAATTAAATGATCTCATTTCGTGTTTAATTGTTTAAATATTATGTCATAGTTTATATAGAATAGAATAGTTCCTTCAAACTCGTCATTATATATATAACATTATTCAGAATAATACTTATTCTGAAACTACTATCTGCAAATTCAGAGTAATATCTTAGTTGAATCATAAACTATTGATGATTTGGCCAAACCTTTTATAAGTAAGAACTAAGAAGTGTTAATTAATAGGGAGGAATTAGGTAACAGCTACAACTACACGATGTACGCACACACCACATAAATAGCAATTATTATTACTATCCATCTACCAAATAAATCGATGGAAAATTGACGACTTTTGAAGACCAAATTAAAAGCCTACCGAATGGTTTCCATGTCAAACCAACTGAATTTTATTACTATCCATCTACCAAAACAAATCATTCAATCAAAATCGAAAATTTTCATAGTATTCTTTTATGAATTTTGTGTATTTTTTTTCTATTTTTTTTTAAATATTAAAATTAATGAAATGAAAAATGTGAAAAATAAAAACGCATTCAACATATTTGTTTAAAAAGATATTTGAAAACATGAAAACTGAAAATACATTAGACATATTTATATGAAAACACAATAAAAATAATGAAAACTACCAAATGAATCACTTCCACAATTTTAAAATTACCATTTATTTTGTCTATCTCAAGAAACTTACCTCAAATATGTCAACTATTGATTTTCGTTTGCAAATTTATGTTAAAGTTCTTAATTTAAAAAGAAAATTTATGGTTTAAGGAAAAGAATAATAAAATATTAAAAGAGAGAGAGAGAAAATATTGGGTGCGTTTAGTTTATTATTTTGGATAAGATTTTTTAAATAATATTAGATAGTTGAGTAGGGTAATGATTACGAGAATAAGATTTGAAAAATATGTGTTTGATAGAGTATTTTTACCTTGATATTTGTGTTGAATATTTGATTGATATATTTTTTTATAAATGATTTATTAATATAATATTTTGGTGGATTTTGTTAAAATAATGTATTATTATATATATAACTCATCAATTTACATTTTAATAATATTAAACATTTTATTGGTAATTTTGTCACAAGTAAATATTAAAAAACAAAAACTCATATTAATTTCAAGTACTAATTCAACTGTTTAAAAAAATCACATTAACACATATATGACAAAAGTACTAATTATCAACTCTTACAATCGTTCTTACACGTATACTCCATTAACAACTACGACATGGTCCACTGTGCTACCCACAGTGCATTCATTATGTTATCCCGTATAGTCGTCATATTGTCTATAATTCCTTGCTGCAGTTGACTCGGTCCTTCTCCATTTTGGCCATCTTTTGCCCCGTTTTGGCGATCACAATATACTTGCTCATTACCTGTATTTCCATTATATTGTTCGAAGATAGGGTCCTCTATATTGTACATTCTAATATAATTATGAAGCACACAACATGCCATAACAATTTTCCCTTGTTTGTCTAGCGGGTAATTGTTCATTCCATTCAAAATACGGAACTGTCTTTCAAAACACCAAAGGTTCTCTTGACAACATTGCGCAGTGAAACATGTCTGTAGTTAAACAACTGTTGTGGCACCCTTCGGTTACGGTGGTGATCAGAAATATGGTAAGCCACTCGCTTATAAGGGGCGAGGAACCCCTCTCTATTTGGATAACCCGCATCAACCAAATAGTATTTTTCTGTAATAAAATCATACATGTTATTTGAATTACAGGGCCTCAATAGTGGAGCAAATACGCTATAATACGTCAAGAAAATACTTATACCTGGTGGAGGATGTGGGAATCCAGAATTAGGATCATCAATAATTGAATTTAAAACTCTTGAATCATGCGCAGATCCTTCCCATCTAGGTAACGACATAAGTGAACAACATCCTAAAGTCGCATGCAGCCATTACATTCTGTGACAACGATCCTTTGCGATTCCGGTACCTATCAGCAAATTCATGTGGAACCGAAGTGTATACATGTGTGCCATCAATTGCTCCAATACAGTCCTATCATCAAAATTGAATTTTACTGATATTAACCGACTATGAACATGAATAACACAATGAACTAAACTATCCGCTAATTGAAAACATAATGAACCAGTACCTTAAAGAAAGGGTAATATTTTCGGTTGGCTAATATTTCCCATGGAACCTCACTGAAGTCAAGTGATCTGATAAACTCCGTCTTCAATGAACATATCGCCTCGTAAACTATGCCAACATATCTAGAGATCGTCTCACCTGAATGTTGGAAATCCTCCATCATTGTTCTGATTGTTAGAAATATCATAACTTGTTCTTCCAGACTCGTCCTCCTGGATGGTCACAATCCATGCGACACTTGTCAAATATCTTGTCAGCATGACCATTGAGTACTTCCAACATGTACTCATGACCAGTTAATATGGATGTATGTCGTGGTTCACGCCCAATTGTTTCTAACGCGGCAACACCGCATAGTGCAATGGCTATATCTGTTAGTATTTCTTCTTCGTCATCTGTAGAACGCCGTCTTCTTCCTGTACGGCTAGACGACGCCATTTAAACCTGCATATTTGCAAAACATTGATCCACAATTAACAAAATATAACAGTCAATATTTAATTCTAATGACAATCCAAAACGGGGTTGAAACATGTAATATCACATAAAACAGTAGCACAATTAATAAGTTCATATAATAGTGCTATAAATTCTAATTGTAATGACAAGTGCCCACTGACGCATACAAAAGGGCTAGCAAACACTTAGGAAATATAGTGTCATCTACAAATTCGGAAAGTTTTTATAAATCTAGTTTGCCTTTTCCTCGGGCGGGAGTTTCACGAATATCTCCCGCCACCCTAGATTTTCATACAAGTAGTTGACAACCGGGAGGTAAAACTGTGTGGGTACTTGCATGGCCATCATGATGTCAATACAATTGCTCATGGAAAACGGATCAGATGGACGACTGGTGTTCTCTTCGTCCCTTTCATTTGCACTACGATTGCTAGCCCTCGATCCCATAGTCCGCTTCTCCACAAGCTCATCCATCAATCTATTAATGACTGCCGCAAGTGAGTGTCCTGGGCCGCTTTGCCTGCTCCTATTTCTTGCTTTTCCATGGCCAAATGTGTTTGGTTGTTTTTCCTCTGTCGTCCGATTTGGATCAGGTTCAAAGTCGCTATCATCCAGGGGAATCACGCCCTGATTAGAATAACTGGAGGTCTCCACCGATTGAGATGTAGAGTTGTATGCATATCTCTCAGTGGCAGTTTGCTTCTCAAATATGATTTCATAAAGGTCTTTGTGAGAAAGGCCCTTGTGGTAGAATTGTTGCGCTAGTGGGTTTTGCTAGTAATGTAAAAGAATAATATATTAATATTTGGTAGTCTGAAAAAAAATATGCATACAATTACGGTGTCGTTGATTAATATTAGTTAAAAAAGTTGAAAATTTACCTTCACATATTCTTGCCAAATCTCTATGGGACACGTTGGACTTTGCGACTCATGATCCCACTCGAACCCCATGTGTTGCAGCAATTTTCATCATACGTGATATAGTCTTCGCAGGTGAAAGTACTTAGAGGTTAGCTGTGTGACGTTGAGTCTCCTCCCAGCCACTGATGATATGTTGTCCAACATTTCCTGGTAATCTGCTGTTTTAATTGAAGTACCATGGGTAGTTTTCGCCTGCTCAGACAGTAGGACCAGAAATTTGTGGGTCATCTCAGCAGACCAGTTCATGTTATCACCCATCTAGGGACAGTACGGTGAGAACGAAAACCAACATTGGGACATCATACGAATCACCAATCACATTACAAATAAACATACACACATGTAAATGTAATCAAGTAAACACAGATAAACTTATACCTCGTTCGAACCGACACTGCTTGAAGACGTCAATGAAGGGGAAGATGCAGGGGAAGATACAAACAATGTCGACCAATAGGGTGTATGACGAACTCCAAGTCTGGAAAAACGTCGAAACTTACGCCTCTACTGTAAGTAGTAATCAATCTTGCGACGTCGAGACAAATTATACTGACATTTGTGCATATGATCGTAATCTACAAAACAAATATATCAATTAGTGAAATCCCAACAAATTATTTCCAATAATCCAATAATTTTTTACTCCCAAAATTTATCCATTACATACAACATGTTACATAAACAACATATGAAACTGCACAATATTTTGACGCACGTGCTAAACATTGTAAGCAACATAGCACATACTGTAACCGTTAAACCCCACAAACAAATCCACAGATCCAATCGTGCTCACGTGCAGATATCAGTTTCAGTCAACCAATTATAAAACGCATAATTACAATCGAAATTAAAAGGATTAATGAAAACAAAAAACAGTAATAACATAAATTATTTCTAATAAAATAAAAATGAGGAAAATTGCGCCTCGGGTGACTTGAAACCCGAGACGTAATTTGTAAATTGATTAACAAAGGAGTTTATGTCTAAAAATGTACAAATTACACTTAACACTTTCCATATGATAAGTCAATGAACTAATCAACAAAAGCAAACACAAATTAAAAGTACAACAAACCCCACGATTTACCTCTACAGTATAACCTAACATACATCAAGTGGATGACACGTGGAGATTAAAAAGGAAGCATTTGATCTCACATGGCCTGTTTGGTAAATATACATCATCACCAACAAACATAGCATAACATAAGCATAGCAAAGGCAAAGTAAAGTAGAGTACAGCTCCACCATATTTGGTTACACTCTTACTAAATTTAGTAGAGCCCTTCATCTTGCGTATCACACTCCCATACTTGGTAACACAGATCTAAGACCAACACACACCAAAACAACAACAAACACCTGTAATTGCTTTTTATTGTCACATTTATTCTAATCTATGCCTCGTCCACCAAACTATGAGTTTCAAGAATGGTGGAACAAGCAAAGAGACAATGGTCACGAACAGTGGTGGGTGGGTTTCGCAAAAAAACTGACGTGGGACAGATCTGGTGGTGTGGGATGGTTCACGGTGATGGGTGGTTGACGGTGAATGTGCGACAGATCTGGTGGTGTGGGGTGGTTCACGGTGGTGGGTGGTTGACGATGAATGTGCGACAGATCTGGTGGTGTGGGGTGGTTGACGGTGAATGTGCGACAGATCTGGTGGTGTGGGGTGGTTCACGGTGTGAAGAAAACTGAGAAAATGAAATACAAATGAGAGAGGAATAAAAGCTACAAACTGTAACGGCTAGTGAAGAAAAACTGAGAAAATTAAATACAAATGAGAGAGGAATAAAAGCTGCAAACTGTAACGGTCAAAAACCTGTCAGGATCGAATTTTCAAAGTGCTATTGTCTGAATAATAAGCCAAACACTATTGGAAAAATCGGTTTGAGAATATGAAAATAAATAATAAGCCAAACAAACCCATTATTATTTATATAAAATTGGGGCCTCTTTCATTTTTCCCCAAACCGTTTCGTCTCTTTTCTGGATTAAATTGTAAAAGAAAATGAACGTGAATAACACCAATTCCAATACAGGAAAAATGAAAACAAAACGTCAAATTTGTAAATCAACACAACCTTCATCATTTATAAAGCCAATTTCATCCATGTCGGGTGGATAAGTTTTTTCACTCAATCTCCAATCAACTCCTAATACAAATAAAGAAAAGAGAAATGCTCTCTCTCTCTCACACACACATATACACACATATATAAACCTAGTAAATGGGCCAACCGGGGTATAAGCCGAGTAACAATAAGTATGCGTTAAACGGGTACGAGTCAAACCGGTAAAAAATGTGAACGGATAAGGAAATGCATTACCTGTCTCCGGTCATGCGGGTACGATGGACCCGCAGGTCACCCATTTATTTTACTTTTAAAAATTTTTCCTCTCCAATTTTTTCTTTTTAAGTTTTTTTCTCCCATGTATTTCTTTATTATTTTTCATCTCCACATATTTCTCCTTCATCTTCGTCTTATTATTCTCTCTCTCTCTCTCTCTCTCTCCAATTCTTCTTGTCTTTTTCTCCCTCTCCACTTTTTCATATATTTTCTTCTTTAGTTTCTCTTCTTCTTCTCCCACTTTCTAATTCTTCTTCGTCTTTTTCTCCCTTTCCACCTTTTCATATTTCTTCTTCTTCAGTCGTCTTCTTCTTCTCCCTCACTCCAATTCTTCTTTGTCTTTTTCTCTCTCTCCACTTTTTTAGATTTCTTCTTCTTTAGTCTTCACCCTTCCAATTCTTCTTTGTCTTCTTCTTCTCCCTCTTTCCTTCTGAAAAGAGATTTAAGTTTTTTCCTTTCTCATTTTTTTTCTTTGGTTCTTTGTGTCTCATTTTCCATTTTCCCTTTTCTTTTATAAACTAAATATATCATAGATCTATAATCTCCATTGTCACCACTTGTGAGGGTAAGCATGTGTTGGCGCCATGGAAGGCTGCCGACGAACAGCAACAACTTCACAGCTTGATCCATGTCTTCTCTTGTTGCTTTGTGGGTTTATTTTTGTTGGTATGAATGTTGATTTGTGAGTTTTTCTTAGTTGATATTACTGATTTGTTGTGTGAGATTTAAAGAAATTGTTGATTTCTTCTTCTTCAATCGTCACTTTACCCTTGTTGAATTTTTTTTTTTTTTCAGGTACCCGCAGGCATCACCCGACCCACCCATTATTTTCATGCTGGGGCCGGTATGGGTAAACCTTGTACATGTAATTATTATGGTTGTCCGTACCCACCCGTTTTACCCGGGCACTCGTGGACTGGGGGTACAGGTCCAAGTTTGCCAAGTTTACACTTATACAACAAATCCATGTAATCCATTTTATATATTAATTTAACTTTTCACTTATCCAATCACACAATGTCATATGATTATACATCAATTAATTTGATAAACAATAATTTCTTTTAAAAAAATTAGCTTCCAGGTCTAACATCATACTACTTGCATTTCGAGATAAATATGAGTAGGGATGACAACTTGTCCTAAGAATGGGATTTAAGTTAAAATTTCTAGGACAAGGTGGGGATGTTCGAGGATAAAGTACTAAGAAAAGGAGTATCAAATACTCAAGTGACTCCTGTTGAAACGATAGTGAGAGTGATGACAATGAAACAGAATATAAGTTAGAAGCTACTGATGGTGATATCCAAAATGTTGCAGATGAGGTCGATGATTCATCGTTACATAAGGTAAGATATGGAGGATATAACGTTAAATATAACTGAATTAGAAAGTACAATAGACAGAAATCGACATGTCAGTGACGAATTCATTGATGATGATGCATGGGACGAAAGCGCAGAAAGTATTGGAGAATATGTAATGGAGTCTGAGGCTGAATTAGAATATGACAATAGAGTTGATTTCGAGATATATTTATCATCTGAATTGGAACCAACAAAGTAATTAAAAGAAATTGCACCATCATTTATAAATTTTATATCCTTTTAATAAATAGTATTCATGAACTAGTATGTATGTCTAGGGGTGTATATGAGCTAAGCCAAGTTGAATAGTGCTTGGTTCACAATCATTTCATCAGGTTCGAGTACGAGCTCGAGCCTGACGAGCAGGGAAAACCGAGATCGAGATCGAGATCAGCAATTCGTTGTGGCTCGCGAACAGTTTGTTTGGCTCGTGATTTGGTCAAGCTCAATTCGAGCTCGAGCCTAGCTCGTTAATTGCGCTTGATATGTAGACCATTTTATAGCTTAGGTAGGAGCTTGTTATAAGGCTCGGAATCGAGCTCATTTAAAAGCTTGTTTAAGGTTTTTATATACAGATTTGCAACTGAAATTGAAATCAAATTAACCAATCAAATTACATTTTCAACTGAATCCAAGTTGAGATATCCAGGATTACAGAATCCAGAGGAGAAACTTGTTGATTAATATTTTCAAGATTAAGGAGCCAGTACATATTTACATAATACATAATTACAAGGAGCCAGTACATAATTACATTTTAAGTTTGGGACTTTGTATTTATCTCATTCACATTCACAATACAATGGCCAAGCCAATTGCTTCCAAAGTCCAAACTAACATAAAATAAAATTTACACTAGCCATGATACAACCTATTGGCAAAGCAACACCAAATTTACAGCAGTTGAGCAGCTGCAACAGCCAGGTCACCTTTATCTTTCACCAGACTTTTACGCTTTGAACTTGTAGCAACAAAATATATACATCATTAGAATTATAGAATATCTAAATTTCAGGCCAACATATTCTGCCCAGCAAAGAGCAAAAGACCTTCCAGCAAAGTCTAGAATACCATATTCAAAAAACCTACAGCAACAATAAATACCCCTAATTAGAATTATAAAATATCTAAATTTCAGGATAAACATATTTTGCCCAACAAAGAGCAAAAGACCTTCCAGCAAANGTTCGGTCATATGGGTCGGGTCCACGGGTCAACTTGACCCATTTTTTATTTGGGTTATGGGTTGGGCCGGATAGGAATATAATGGGTTTGTGAGTATGGTTAACACTAAAACAAAACTAGCCTAGTGGTTATAGTACTGGGTTTCAACCATGGAGACTTGGGTTCAAGTTGCACCAACCACGCTGATTTGAAATTTTTTTTCAAAAGGAAGTAAATCAGGAAAAAACGACATGTCATTCATAAGGGTGGATAAAAAACGACATGTCGGTTTATGTCATCTTCAACCTCTAGTCGGGTCTGCAACTGGGTACTCGACCCGGAAATCAACCCATTCGAAACCCAAAACTTCAAAGAGGCATATCTAAGTCATTTTAACTCCATTTTTTATGATTCAAAAACCATTTTCTTCATAATTTCATAAGGAATTTAATGGTCTAATAATCATTACCAAAAAGACAACTTTTTATGTACAAAATTTGAAAAAATCAGAACTGCATTTGACAAACCAATAACATGCTTCAACATTACAGTATGAATTTCAAACAATATGAAACAAGGCTCTGATACCAATGTTGGAAATAAAATAGAATAACATATATCCTAACATAATCCCAAGATCATAGTCGCCATTGCAATCACATTTGTATATAAATGAACTACAATGAATCAACACAGCATAAATACCTCATTTCCTTATCTCTGAAGCAACAAAGATAATTTGGAAGAAAAACCACAAAATGTATTTCTGTTTTCCAAATTCTAAAGAGAGAGAGCATATTTTTTTTTTTTTTTTGTTTTTGAGAGTGACCGTGTATTACTAAAAGAAAGAACTTTTTCTTTATATGTAGCGGTTAGAGAGAAACTGCATTTGGCAGTTTCATTTCACACACGTCGCTTGGGGTAACCCATCATGGGTGTACCCTTATCCAATACAGCAAAGTCTAGAACTCCATACTAAAAAAACCTACAGCAACAATAAATACCCCTAATTAGAATTATAGAATATCTAAATTTCAGGACAAAACATATTTTGCCCAGCAAAGAGAAAAAGACCTTCCAGCAAAGTCTAGAACTCCATATTCAAAAAACCTGCAGCAATAATAAACACCCCTACTTAGAATTATAGAATATCTAAATTTCAGTACAAACATGTAAGTTAAAATTAAGTCTCCAGTTTAAAACTCAAGCCAACAATAATACATTAATACTTATACTTCATTACAATTCAATTAACAGAACAGTGAACAAGACAAATCATTATAACATTTTCCAAAATCTGAGTTCATAGATATCATCATAATCTTTATTTAATCTACTGAACTCCAAATAGAAGAATGGTTTTTAGTATCTTATCAGCAACCAAACCAATAGATAAACCCAGAAACAACAAGGGAACACAACAACAAGAAGGAAACACATCTTTTCTGCATAGTCTGCCCTCGATAAAAACATCACAAGTTCAACAATAACATCACATAAATAAACACTTCACAAGAATCACAACAATATCATCACAGCTTAGGTTCACAAGAACACTTAAAAAAACCAACCTTTATATTATGAAACATATCTCTTCTCCACCCTCTCAAACAACCAACATATCTTTACAAAAACCAATCTTTATATTAAAAAAACCTTGAAAATTTAGACAAAAGGGCAGTTGTAAATGACTTGTAAATTAAGAATAAAAACTGTTATATTATGAAATATAAATACATAAGTGATTGAGAGCTGATGTATTACCTCAGGATTCTAGCAAAAAAAAGCATTCAAGCTTCATAAGCTTCACTCGATTGGAAGCCGAATCTCCACTTGTTTTTGCTAATTACATCAAGGGAAAATATTAGTTTCAATTACAAAAATGAAAGCAACTACTAACTAGTAAGTGAAAATGCATAAATAATAATCACTCGTTACAATTTACACTTACTTTGTTCTTTCTCTGAACTCCATAGAATTGGCAACACCAATCACCTCCACAAAGGAGCACTTGTATTGTTTTTGGAGACAATAAGGCCCGATACGTTTCTATTACTCTACTACCAGCACTAAACGAGGCCTCCAAAGCCATTGTGGTTATAGGGATGGCTAGTATATCACGAGCCGTCCTAGACAAGATTTGATACTTCATTGTATTAACCTTCCACCACTCCAATGCTTCAAATTTCGTACAATCCCCCTCCGCAAACATGAAACAAACCTCTCCCAAACAACTATCTAACTTTGATTCCTCTAGTGGAATACTTTGAACCATTTCCATATGTTCTACAAACATTGCAAAACAAGACGCATTAGGTTATGTATGTTCATTACCCCGAGGAACCATTGCAGTTGGTTGTTCAATGTTTAGGGATTGAGATTGATAATCATCAACATACTCACGGTAAATTTGATACAACACATCTTTAACTTTGCTCTTATGTACTTGGGCATCAATCTCACCATACATTTTAGGTAAACAAAAGTCCAACACTACCATTTTACCCCTAAGATCTAGGGCAACCGCTACACACATCAACAAGTTGCATTCTCCCTAATACTTGTCAAATTTATGTTTCATTTCATAACCATATGTCAAATAAAATCATTTTCATCCATTGACTTATGATCTAGCATGACCTTAACCCGAAAAATCTCACTGAGATATAGATTTGTAGTTGGGTATTCACTCCCAGAAACAATATTAGTAATGGTACTTGTTGAGTTGTACAGAATCATGTTAGGATTAGGATGTTGAGTTGTATACTATCACATTAGAGATAAAGATCAAATTTACTAGGAATAGAATTACTTCATTTCCTTATTTTGTTGATTACTGGGTGTATATATAATTGTTGTACATTATTCACAATAATATTAAGAATTATCTCTTCTGATTTCACATGGTATCAGAGCAAAGAAATCAGACACCCTAAAATTTTTTTTCTTCTTTTCTGTTTTGGCAATTTTTTTTTTTTCCGGCGAAGTTCAAGGCAACCTCCATCTAGTGTTGACTTTGAAATCTAACAACACTAGCTTGTTCGTCTCTCTCTCACCGTCAAACCCTCAAAAGATCATTGTCGTTCGCTATCCCACATGTCTCCACGCGTTGATCATCTTTCCTACAGCTTCTTCTTTGGTGAGCATGACATCTCTCTACTAGCACCAATGGCCTCAGACAATGCCGACGAGTATAACCTTAGGTCTCATCACTGTCTGACACCTGCCACATCATCACCGTTGCCAGAAAACATCCTATGTCGTCGAAAATATATTTTTTTGCTGCCCAGATCAGTTTTCATCTCTATCATACATTAAACATGTCTACTGAAAGGTCTAGCTCTAAATCAGGTTCTGTTTCATTCTTCTCTCTTCCTCCAATCACAATTGAAAAGTTAATAGGTAGCTCTAATTATTCCTTCTAGGACGCTTCTGTTGAATTTGGACTATGGGACAAGGCTTGGCGGATCACTTAACTACTAAGGCCGAAGATATCAAAGAAGATAAGGCAGTTTGGGTAAAAAAGATAAGGCAGTTTGGGTAAAGACTGATACTTTATTATGTAGTTTATTATGGCAGACGAATGACCCTCCCCTTCACCCTATTTATAAAATATACAAAACTTGTTTTGAGATATGGCATCGGGCCAAATTACTTTATACAAATGATATCCAACGCTTATATTCTGTTGTGTCTAGTATGGTTACTCTCAAACAACAAGATATGGGTATGTCAAACTTCCTTGGCAGAACGGCTTCTCTTAAGGTATAATTTAATTTGTTATTGCTCGTCGGTAAGTCTATAGCAGAAGATCTGGCCCAACGAGACAATTTTTTCATGGTTCTTACTTTTGTTGTTATCAGCACTGATCTCACTTCAATACAAGATCAGATTCTGGCTAGTGCCACTATGCCATCTCTTGATGAAGTGTTTGCTTGATTACTTTGTGTCTCCTCTCCTGGTGTTGTGACAAGATCTCCCTTGGTTGACTTTTTAGTTTTGGCTTCTTAGACTCAGAACACTTATAAACGAGACCAGGGAGACCATGGTGGCAAGGGAGGTCGACCTAAGTGTGGCTGCTATAATTGATGGGGACATACTAGGGAGAAATGCTACAAGTTGCATGGTCGCCCTCCTTGAGCCTCTAATGTTGTTTAGACTGATCACTTTTATCAACATTCAGCCGTCCTTGACTCTCACTTGTGCTGATTATGAAGAATATCTCAAGTATCAAGCAAATAAGCAGTCTTCCTCATCTGTTGCCTCTATCACTCACTCGTGTAATTCAGTTGCATGCCTCACTCAGTCTTCCCCTATAGAGCCTTGGGTACTTGATTTTTGTGCTTCTAATCATATTTTTGGTAACCCTCATTTACTTTCTCACATTACTACTGCTATAACTCTGTCTTCTGTCTTTTGTCACTATGGCTAATAGGTCCAAAACAATTGTTAAAGCAGTGGGCCGTGCACATCCACTTTCATCCTTGGCCTTAGACTCTGTTCTTTATATTCCTAATTGTGCTTTTAATCTTATGTCTGTCAGTGAACTTACACGGTCTTTAAATTGTTCTATCACTTTTGATAATGCTTCTGTTGTTATATAAGACCGAGAAAAGGGACAGATGATTGGCGTAGGACATGAGCACAGGGCCTTTACCATCTCAATTTGCCTTTTGCCTCTATTGCATCCATTGTTTCAGAATCTCTGATTCTCCTTCATAATCGTTTGGGCCATCCTAGTTTATTGAAGCTTCAGAAGATGGTTCCAAGTCTATCTAATTTATCATCTTTCAGTTGTGAGTCGTGTCAACTTGGGAAACATTCTTGTAGTTCATTTCCCAAGCTTGTCAATAAATGGGTTGCGTCCATTTTGAGTTAGTTCATTCAGATGTGTGGGGTCCTTGTTGTGTTTCGTCTATTTTGAGTTTTTAGTATTTTGTTACATTTATTGATGACTATTCTCGTTGCACCTGGTTATTTTTAATGAAAAGCTCGTTTTGAATTATTTTCCACACTTGAATCCTTTTGTACTGAAATTAAGACTCAATTTAATACTAATATTTGTGTGTTGCAGAGTGATAATGCTCGTGAATACTTTTCTGCCTCCTTTACAAAATTCATGTCCTCCTAGGGATTCCTCCATCAGTCATCTTGTGCTTATACCCCATAACAAAATGGGGTTGCTAAGCGTAAGAGTAGACATCTCATTGAAACTTCCTACACTTTGCTTTTACATAATTAGGTTCCTTTCCAGTTTTGGGTAGATGTTGTGCTGACAGTTTGTTTCTTGATCAATCGGATGCCTTCTTCTCTCTTACAAAACAAGGTACCTCATTCTATTTTGTTCCCTGACTAGTTTTTTACTCTTCCTCCCTATGTCTTTGGTTGCACTTATTTTGCCCATGTCTTCTCCCTTGGTCAAGATAAACTGTCTGCCAAGTCTAGCAAATGTATTTTCTTGGGTTATTCGCTTCTTCAAAAAGGTTATAAGTGTTACTGTCCCACATTAAATCGATATTTAATATCTGTTGATGTTACATTTTTTTAGTCTTCTCCTTTCTTCTCTTCATCTCCACCAGAATGTGCCTCTATAACTGCAATCCTCCCCGTACCTTACATTGCTCCCCTTTCTAGTCAATCATCTGCATCTGTCCCTTCTCATAGTTTTCTTCACCTACAGGAGTGTTCCCTCCTGTAGATGATGCTCTTATTCCTCTTACAGGTATTGACATTATCATTGACCCTGTTTTTTAGGCTTTTGTTACAAGTCTTGCTCTAGATTCCTCTCATGCCGCGATCCTACTCCTGATGATTAGTTTCTGATTGCCATTCGTAAAGGTATATAGTCCACTCGCAATTCTCACCCAATTTATAATTTCCTTAGTTATCATTAATTATCTTTACCATATTTGGTTTTGCGTCCACAATTTCGTCTATGTTTGTTCCTTCCAATAATCATGAGGCGTTAACCGATCCCAAGTGGCGTCATGCAATGGTTGAAGAGATGATTGCTTTGCATAATAATAACACTTGGGAATTGGTTCATTTGCCTCTAGGGCAGTCGACTATTGGTTGTCATTGGATTTATACTGTCAAAGTTGGTCCGAATGGGGAGGTTGACCGCTTAAAAACTTGTCTAGTAGCCAAAGGGTACATTCAAACTTATGGGTTGGATTATTATAACACTTTTTCTCCTGTGGTGAAGATGTCTTATGTCTGCTTGTTCTTATCTATGGCTACCATTTAACTATGGCCTCTGTACCAACTGGACATTAAGAATGCATTTCTGCATGGTGAGCTTCAAGAAGAGATACATATAGAGCAACCGCCTGGTTTTTTGCTCAGAGGGAGTCTACCTAAGTTTGTAAACTTCGTCGCTCACTATATAGCTTGAAGCAATGTCCTCGTGCCTGGTTTGGCTGTTTTAGTACTGTCATCCGAGAGTTTGCTATGGTGCAGTGTGAATCTGATCATTCGGTCTTCTATAAACATATATCACTAGAGCAATGCATCTATCTGGTTGTCTATGTCGATGATATTGTCATTACAGGAAGTGATCAAGATGGTATTGAGTAGTTGAAGAAACACTTGTTTAGCCACTTTCAAACCAAAGATTTGGGGCTACTTAGATACTTCCTTGGTATAGAAGTTACTCAATCTAGCTTTGGTATTGTTATCTCTCAAAGAAAGTATACACTAGATATTCTAGAAGATACAGGGATGTCAGATTGCAAACCCATAAACTCTCATATGGATCCTAATTCAAAACTTTCACCTGGACAGGGGGATCCTTTGGCTGATCCTGGAAGATACTGAAGACTGGTTGGTAAGCTTAATTATCTCACCATCACATGACCCGATGTATCCTTCTTTGTCAATGTCGTAAGTCAGTTCTTACAGTCTCCATGTGATAGTCATTAGGATGCAGTTGTTCGAATTCTAAGGTATATAAGGTGCACCCGGTAAAGGTTTGTTATATGAAAACATGAGTTATACACAACACAGGTTGTTAGGTATTCTGATGCTAATTGGGCAGGTGCTCTGTCTGATAGACGCTCCACTTCAGGATTTTGTGTTCTTATTGGGGGAAACCTTGTATCTTGGAAGAGTAAGAAGCAAGATGTTGTTGCTAGATCGAGTGCAGAGGCAGAATATCATGCAATGGCCTTAGCGACTTATGAACTCATTTGGTTGAAGCAACTAATTTAAGAAGTGAAATTTGCAGAAGTATCACAAATGAAGTTACATTGTGATAATCAAGTCGCTCTCCATATTGCCTCTAATTCGGTGTTTCACGAGAGGACTAAACATATAGAAATTGATTATCATTTTATTCGGGAGAAAATTTTGCCCAGTTGTATTATTACTAGTCATGTCAACTCAAACAACCAACTAGCGGATATTCTCACTAAATCACTCAGGGGTCCTCGTATTAGTTTTATTTGTAGTAAGCTTGGTGCATATGATCTATATGCTCCAACTTAAGGGGGAGTGTTGAGTTGTATAGAATCATGTTAGGATTAGGATGTTGAGTTGTACACTATCACATTAGAGATAAGGATCAGATTTATTAGGAATATAATTATTTCATTTCCATATTTTGCTGATTACTGGGTGTCTGTATAATTGTTGTACATTATTCACAATAATATTAAGAATTAACTCTTTTGATTTCATAGTACTAAACACCCCCAACACTTCACAAACTTGCTACACCTTTACCCATTCCTCTATGGTGGGACAACAATTATAATGTGGGTCTTTCTCTTTATACCTTTGAAAGACATTTTTAAACTTCACTACAGTTGACAATATCCCAAAAGTGGAATTCCACCTTGTTCTGCAGTCCAGGATTAGCTTCCAGTTTGGCAAACGTAACATTTGCACTATCTCTAAAAAGACAGTAAGCCTGCTCTCTATCTATTTCACATAAGCCACACTATCATGAACATCATCAATAATGGACCTTATTTGGGATAGCCCATCTTGAACAATAAGGTTCAAGATGTGTGCGCAACATCTAACATGAAATAATCTCCCTCCACAAGGTAGCCTATTGTCGATTGCCAAATTCTCTTTAAAATCTTGATTGCTACATCATTACTTGATGCATTATCCATTGAGATCGTGTACACCTTGTTCTCTATACCCCATTCCTTCAAACACTTATAAATTAAATATGCAATTTGGGAATTAGTGCGAGGAGGAGCTATGTACAGGAAGTTTAGAATCTGTTTTTACAACCTCCGATTACCATTTACGAAATGCCCCGTCAATACCATGTACTCAATCCTCTGATTACTTGACGACCAATTTTACTTGACTTCCATAAATTGGTCGTCAAGCTTATTCTGTCAACATCCTTCAACAAAGTCTTCAGCCTTATCTTCTCCTTTTCAAACAAAGTAATAGCATCATTTTTACACATCTTGTGGCTACTGTTTTCCCACTAAGGGATCACATAAAGATCTTTATGTTATTAAATCATTCTTCCTCCACAATAGTAAAGGGATGCTCATGCATCAGCACCTAAGTGGCCACTAATTCTCGCATTTTCGCCATGTCAAATTTACCTACGGTAAGAATAGGGATAACATTGCCTGCATCTGATAGATTTGTTTCTTGAAAAAACCTTAGTTGTTGCCTTTCAAAGAGCTTTCGCCATATACAAGTCTTCAAATGCCTTGAAAGGTGAGTAGTACTCCCGGTGACCATTATCGCAATCCTCCTTTTTGCAATGGATGCATTTGGCCTTTTTCAGTCCGTTAGGAACATCAATTTCTCTAAAATCCTTCCACACTGCATATGTCTTAGTTCTCTTTTTCCTTGCAAAAGGGTTAACATCCGTTTGTTCTGTATCTTCTTCATTAACAACAGCTACAGTTGCTGCATCACTATCAGTGGGGATCGATCCTCTACCTAATAAGTCACTTTGAGTGTCACTTCCAATTGGCTGTTCTATACCTAGCACTGGTGAGGGTCGTGCCCCTTATGGAGTGGAACTCGAAGGAGTCGATGCCATATCTGTTTGCAAATAAGAAAAACACATGATTAGTTATTATTGTAATATAATTTAGAAACTTGGAATAAAAAATTTCACAAGATTATTATCATACAAGAAAAATGTAAGGGACTGGACTATCTTGTTGATTAGCCCAGCCTGATATAAACATTGACATTATCCTATTTTATGCTAAAAATGAATATTGAATTCGTAGAATTTATAATACAAAAAGAAAGACAAATGTAAGGGAGATTTCCTCAAGGCAAATTACATCTATGGTAGCCCCATTTGGATGAGCATGTAATATGAAATCTTTCCACACAACAACAAAAGCGCATGAGATGTAATTCTATCTAATCACTCTAACTAAGTGATCAGTATTTAATATCAATAATCAATAATCAGTAGTATACTTACTAGTGTTATCAGTACCTCAAGTTATTATGCCAAGAAAAAATACTTGATGTTCACAGGTTCACGATGAAATCAAGCAAGGATTGATGTTCACAGTCACAGCTTCAAGGCATAAAGCTAAAATCGGCCTCTTTCTAGCGAGTGATGGGTTTGATGACAAAACAAAATCTCAAGTGTCAACTTTCAACAAAATCAACACAATATAAAGAAAAATTAACCCTAAATCGAACAAGGATTGGAGATTGATATTTAAAAAGTTACAAACAAATACCTCTACTTGATACTATTCGAGAATCAAGAGAGATAAACGATTCAGACTTGAAACTTCAGAGAGAAAGCTGATTTCTTCGATTGGTTTTGGGTTGGGGACTTGGGGTTGAGAATCGAGTCTTCGAAAGAGAGAGACAAATTGAGAATCGATTTTTTGGCTTGCTTTGTAGGAAATCAGGGTCTGTATTTTGATGTGAGGGTTGAAGCTTCAGAGAGGAATATGTTTTCTCCCTTCTTCGATTGGTTCTGGGGTTCGGGTTGGGGTTGGGGTTGGAAGGGAGAGTCTCTCTCGGTCTATGTTTAGAAAGTTAGGGATTTGGGGTATTTGGGATTTTTTTTTTTTTTTTTTTTTGAGGGAGACTAGGAGTGGGAGAGCGCCGTTTTTATCAAATATGCGAGCCTTTCGAGCTCGCAATCATTTTCAAGCTTGAAGCTTGTTTAGCCGCGAGCTTCCAAAAGCTCGACGATCCTTTGAGTCAAGTACTCTTGTATTTGGAACTCGGTTTGTATACGAATCGAACGCTTCGAGATTACGCTCGACTCGACAGACTTTGAGTCAAATTTGAACCTCTGCGAGCCAAGCTCGAGCAGTTTGCAAACTGCTCAGTTCGTGTATAGCCCTATGTATGGCTTCTTTCATCAAATAATTTTTATAGTGCAAATATGAGTTCAATATGTTGCATTTATTGTACGGAAAAAAATAATGTATTTAACTGTTGATTGATTAATATATACAGGTGTTTCTATGACAAAAGAATTGATCCAAGGGGAAAATATCATGCTTTTCAATCTTGAAATCGTATTTCATATAGAGGATTTCTCTACAATGACATTATGTATTTTTCTTAGTTTGTAAGTTTACGTATGTTTGTGATATCATTGAAGCATATTCAGAAATGCATAGGAATCTAAATATTGCAATTGCTAACAGGTTTCCAAGTGTTCTATTATTATTTTTTAAATTCCATTTTGCATACACGGAATGATGCTACACATGTGTCACTCTACTTATACTTATACAACACCTAAATGGTATTGTCCTACAAAACGATACTGAATTGGTGTTGTTTCATTAATGTGGCCTTGCACCTCTCATGAAAGGCCTCAACAACAAGAGCTTAGCACAACTGTTAGTATATGACGCCAGCTTTATGCCGGTTAATGACTTGATCTACCAAGTTAAACGAAGCCAACTTGGAACTATCTTCGAAGGCAAAATTTTGTTGGATTTAGGCTATTAAATCATCATAGAAGGGCCTAAGTTGACACATAGTTGGTGTCGTTCTTCATAAACGACGCTAACTTATTGTCGAATTAAGACCATGTTGAATTAATATTGCTATTTCAAAAAGAATTTGTGAGGCCCATTTTTATTTTTATCCTATTGACCTTATTATTCCTCAACTTTAGCAAGACGCTATACTAATTGTTGAAGTTAACATTATCCTTATCTTATAACGTTATAGTTTTACACTATAAAAAAAGTTATTTGTTCTTTAGAATTTTACTAGTCATCAACCTTCCTTTCTGAACTTCTTTTAGGGGTTAATTAAAATTTTCCTACTATTCTGTGTACCTGGAATTTATTTAAGAAGAACTTGTTGAATCCTAAGGGATTTTCATATTCTTAAATAATTGTTGTAGCGAAATAATCTTTAAGAACAATGTTTATAACACATCTCAGGTTTTCTACCTTTCCCTATTTTCTAAAATATTTTACAACAATCTTAAGGATTATGGAGTTTACTTTCGACAGCAATCCTTCAGTTGCTGCCGCCAACAATTCTTGTAATGCTGCTACTATTAACAATTATGTTGTTGTAGCTTCTGGCAACTCCTCCACTACTGGCCTTCATGGAGTGTCCCATTTGGTTGCCTTTGCTATTCCAGTAGTCACCGTAGTTTCATATGCTAAACCTTTTTTTGACATCTCCAAAATTGAAATGTTTAGAGAAAAAAAATTAAAAAGATGGCAAGAAAGCATTATTTCGATCCTTGAAATGCTTGGTGTAGCTGCTGCTCTCATAGATCTTAAACTTGGACCATCATCTTATCCAAAACAATTGGAAACATAGACTCTTGCTAATAAGGTGTGTAGGCATACAATCATTAGCACCTTATTTAAAGAAGCCAAGGATATATAAGATTCAATGAAACTAAACTATACTACTGAAGATGTTAGGAGCAAAAATTTGTTACTGGCAACTTTTACAATTAGGAGATGACAAATGACAAAGATATCAAGATGCAAATCAATGAATACCACAAATTACTGGAAGATCTCAAGGTTGAAAACATCAATTTGCAAGATGAGTTTATTACAGGATTGCTTATTGAAAAGCTGCCAGAATCTTGGAAGATTACGAGCAACAACTCAAACATAAGCACAAGCAATCTTCACTTGTAGATTTGACCACCCACATCATAATTGAGGACACTAACAGAAAGGAACTCAAAGCTACTGTCGAACTGCCGGTCATCATGACAATAAAATTAACCTAAGTATTGTTGTTAGTGGTAAGTAGGGTTGAATCCACAGGAGCAATTACTAAAAACTTGATGCATATTTGAGTAAACAAAAGTAAGATGGCAAAGTGATTGATTAAAACTAGGAAAACTAATTGCTAATATTGAAGAACTTAATTAAAAATAAACAAACTAAATGCAAATAATAAAAGCTTGACATTAAAATGAATTAAGACTTCATAATAAAAATGTTTCCGCTACGGTTTTGGTTCCACACAAGACCAACTCTCACAATTCTCCTCCACACTCTACCATCCCTAAACCTACAAGGCAAGGTGAACCAATGAAATTGATTTCCGACACTCTAGGTATAATCTATCCTGTCTTCTCCAATTACTCAAGTTCGATTTGTTAAAAACTATCATTGAATATTGACAAACGCTACAAGACAATACCACTAGTTGGTATATCAATAACACATACAACATGTTAATGCATAACATCCAATCAATCAACTTCACAATAAACGCAACAAAAGAAAAAATGGCATTAAATGTGAATACAACTCACTTACAATCGATGCAAAGTAATGAATAGCAATATCCATCATTTAATTATCTCAAACCAATGTTTATCATTCAGTAAGTTCAATGTAAACATTTAATCGAAATGGACAACCATATTCATCACAAATTATGCACAAACTACATTAAAGTATCAAAATCAAACATGAAACGAAAACAAATATAGTTTGATACACAATACTACAGAATGTTTGATGATCGAGTTCATCCAACTAGTCGAGAGCTTATGAGGAGAGCGGTGGAGTTAATCTCAATCACACCTATGTCGTAACGAGCAACTGAAAGCTCCGCTGCTAATGGGTGTGTCGATGAAGGCTACAGCGGTGGAAATGAACCTAGTTATGGAGAAAATAAAGTCATTGACGGTTGGAGGGAATGGATCATGGTTGATGAAGCGATGGTCGGCAGCTAGGAAGTCCAAGGGATGCCGGAGCAACTAAATCGATGGCGATCAACAGCGGTGGGATGCGAATCACGGCTAGGGAAGACGAACTAACTCTGGAGAAGACGAATAAACTGTGGGAAGCTCATGGGAGGTAGATAGGCATAAAGGCAAACAAATCAGCGTCAGAAAGTGGAAGAATCGCAGTTGGAATGCAAAGAGA
Organism: Pistacia vera; assembly: GCF_008641045.1. Classification (NCBI taxonomy): domain Eukaryota; kingdom Viridiplantae; phylum Streptophyta; class Magnoliopsida; order Sapindales; family Anacardiaceae; genus Pistacia; species Pistacia vera. Next base: position 20,439 of record NW_022196281.1, on the reverse strand, counting down.
CACGACGATGCAAATGGACTCACAATGATGATGGGTGAAATGGTGACGGGAGGCTTAGGTAGTGATGGATCTGAGCTGGGGGAAGGTGAATCGATGCCAGAGAAGCTCCAAAGTCATCGAAATGTGAAGAGGCGTGGTGGTGGAATGCGTAACGTCGTCAAAAAACGAAGGAATCATGGTGGGGGTGATGGTGGAAGGTGAACCAACACTTGGAGGAGATGAATGGTTGTCGAAATCCAATGAGATGAGCTCGGGTATTGGGTTTTGTGATCGCTCCCGTTCTGGCACTATTCATCTTCTTTTATATTAAATCTTGCAAATTTTTGGCAGTCCCTATAAGAATGAAAACTGACAAAATCAACCCCTAAAAATATGACAATTTACCCCCTAGACAGAATAAATGAGACAAATTCAGACCTAATCAATAAATCACAACCTAATGTTGACTCACAACATCTCAAAAATCATTCCAAACATGCACAAATTGTAAGGAAAAATTAAAATGTGATTTTCCATTAATAATTTCATAATTTCTTCAATTGTCTCAATATGAATTCAATTTAATTACACAGAGAGTCTTTTTATTACCAAAATAGAGTCACTTTCATGACTCTGACTATTGCAGAAGCAAAAGACATGGCTTCAAAAGCACACTTGGTGCAAGATAAGTCTCACTAGTAGAATAAGAGGTATGATAACAAAAAACCTGATTACAAGTCTAAAGCTACTAACCCCACCTTAAAAAAGAAGAGAAATTGTTTTGTTTGTGGAAAGCCAATTCATCATGCATCTCAATGCAGAAAGAGAATAAGAAATGACAATCCTCCTAAGCCAAAGGCAAATTTGGTTAAAGGAGATGATATAATTGCTACAGTCATTTCTCAGGCTTATCTTGTGGCCAATGTGAAAGAATGGGTGGTAGACTCTAGTGCTACCAGACATATTTGTGTAAACAAATATGCTTTTACCTGCTACACTTCTGTAGGGGGATGGAGAAGAATATGTATATCTTGGTGATTCTTGAACTGCTAATGTTCTTGGAAAAGGAAAAGTTGTTCTGAAGCTCACATCTGGCAAGGCTTTGGCTCTCAATGAATGTTTTGTGTGCCTAATATTAGAGCACATTTAATTTATGTGGCTTTGTTAGGAAAGGCTGGGGTTAAGGTGTCATTTGAATATGATAAAATTGTAATGATAAAGAATAATGTTTTTGTGGGCAAAGGTTATTGTAATTAGGGACTCTATACTCAATGTTTCTAAAATTATGAATGAAAATGCATCTTCTTCTACTTACCTGATTGATTCTATCCATATTTGGCATGTTAGTATTTCTTATATTAAGAAAATGCAATATCTTCATTTAATTTATGCTATTATTAATACATGCTTGAATAAATGGGAGGTATGTGCTAAAGCTAAACTAGCTAAGAAATCTTGCCCTTCCATACAAAGAGAAACTAAATTGTTTAGTTTTATCCATACTGCCCTAGGAGATTTGAAACAAACAATGACTAGAGGTGGTAAAAAATATTATATGACTTTATTGATGATTTTTCTAGGTTCACTAAGGTATATTTGCTTAGAAATAAAGATAAGGCTTTTGACATGTTTCTTTTGTATAATGCTGAAGTAGATAATCGATTAAATAGAAAAATTAAAAGGGTTAGATTAGATAGAGGTGGTGAATATGTCTTGTTTAATGATTTTTGTGAGAAGGTAATGATTTTTGTGAGAAGGAAGGAACAATACGTGAAACTACTCCTTCTTATTCACTTGAATCCAGTGGAGTAGCAAAAAAAAAAAAAAAAAAAAAAAATAGAGCCTTGAAATGATGAATGCTTTGCTTGTTAGTTCTTCTGCACCTGATAATCTTTAGGGTGAGGCTTAATTCATTATTCGCATGTCATTTACAAAATAGAACTCCTTATAAGAGAACCGGTAAGACACCATATGAGTTATGGAAGAGATATACGCCTAATCTAAAATATTTGAAAGTGTGGGGGTGTGAGAGCCCCCTCATCTTGGACCATGGGCTATCCTAGTCTTGGCCTACTATGGCCTCATGGGCTTTCCACATGCACCCCCTCATCTTGGGCCTCACTCACTTGGATATCCCCACCCTTGCAAGTGGGTTTCTTTCGCCTTCCCCATCTCTCGAACACAAGACCTGCAGGCTAAGTACTTGTGACAAGAGAGATGAGTACCATCAGGCTAGCAGGGGTGGGGATATCCGAATGAGTGAGGCTCAAGATGAGGGCACGCATGTGGAAAGCCCATGAGGCCACAGTAGGCCAAGACTGGGATAGCCCATGGTCCAAGATGAGGGGTCTGTCACAGGGGGTGTCTTGCTAAGGTGATCCTTTTTGACCCTAAGAAAAGGAAAATAGGTTCTAAGACATCTTATTGCTTGTTTATTGATTATTCTGAGCATAATGATGCTTATAGATTTCTTGTTTTGAAAAGTGATGTGCTTATTGCAATAGTATAATAGAGACAAAGAATGTTGAATTCTTTTAACATATTTTTCCTTCAAAATTTGGGAACATTTCTTATGCACCTTTACAAAATGATTTTGGAAACCAAAAAATCTATGCTTGTGTTTTCCCAAATCTTTTTGTAATATGTGGGGGATTATTGAATTAATATTGGTATTTCAAAAAGAATTCGTGGGGCCTATTTTTATTTTTATCCTACTGACCTATTATTCCTAAACCTTAGCAAGAAGTTATACTAACCGTTGGAGTTAACATTATCCTTATCTTTATAACGTTATAGTTTTTACACTATAAAAGAGTTATTTGTTTTTAAGAATTTTACATGTCATTTGCCTTCCTCTCTGCAATTCTTTCCAAGATTAATTAAAATTTTCCTACGGTTTTGTGTACCTAGAATATATTTCAAAAGAACCTATTAAATCCTGGGGGATTTTTGCATTCTTAAAATGATTGTTGTGGTGAAATAATCCTTAAGGATAATGTTTATAACACGTCTCAGGTTTTCAACCTTTCCCTGTTTTCTAAAATATTTTACAACAAACCTTTCAATTCATTATGAAATGCCCTAAATTGACATGTTGTTTATGTCGCTCTTAACAAATAACACAAGCTTGGTGTCATTCTTCATAACTGACATCGACTTGTTGTCGGATTTGAGCCTCACAACATCAATATAAAAAGCCTTAAACTGACAAAAGCTTGCTGTCCTTTCTGAAGAATGACATCAATGTAGAGTCATTTCAGTACCTTGTTGTTGGAAATAAAGAGGCCATTGAAACGACACTGTGCTGACCTCGTTCTTCAAAAATGACTCTTATTGGCGTCGTTTTATTTTGAGTCCAATGGGCTAGTTGCTTTGTATATAATAATAACATTGTTTTGCGTCGTACTATGTTATTGTTAATAATGTTGATGGATGGTGTTGTGGCACAGTTGCTATGACAAATGTTATAGACCGATGCTAATGCCTTATTTTTCATCGATATGTGTTCGATGATGCCAAGTCGTAATAACATAAGTTTGGGTAGAAAGAAGTTAACTTTCCTATGGTGAAATTGTTTTAGACTTCTAAAAATTATACAATATATATATATTATATATATAATATATAGATATAATATATATAAAGGGTGCGTTTGGATCGGGGGCATATAAGATAACAGAAGTAATCTTCATTTATTTTGCAAGATTCCGGTGTTTGGTTTGCAAGTAATAAAATATTACAGGAATCTTTGTTGCAAATATTGTTTACTATTGGTAATGTGGGGGGTAATCTGATACCCTCCCCCACCCTTGGAATTAAAATATTGCTAGGGTAATATGATTTTTATACCCATTTTTCCTTTAATTAAAAACCATTTATGACACAATTGCCCTCAAATGTCTACCAAATACTAATTATCCAGCCCCCCTATATTTGAGAAATTAGCTAAAACACCCCAATGACAAAAAAAGTTTAAAAGTTAACAAAATACCCCAGTCACCCAAGATCACCGTCGATCGCCAGTGTCAATCATCGTAATGGTACACGACTGGCGGGATTTGGCTAGTCTTGCATCAGTAAGGCCTTTTTAGGCCATGAATCTATGATCTATGGCTGGAAACGACTAAATCTGGCCGTTTCTATGGCATTTCATAGCCAAAGATGTGGTCGTTGCCATAGATTTAGTCGTGAAATGGCCATGGATTTGTGATCCATGGCCAAAAATGGCTTTTTCGGCCATATACGACCAATCCTGCCCCATTCCATCGACTGCCGGCAGTGGCAGAAGATGGTGGTTGGCTGCCGGCAGTGGCTTGGGGGTGGGTAGAGGTGATTTTACTACAAATTAAAGTTTTATATGGCTAAGGTGTTTTAGCAAAATTTCAAATGTAAGGGGTTAAAATAAATGATTCAAAAACTAATAATAAAAAATAATATTATATTAATATTTAAAAAAGAGGGCAATTTAGTAATCTACATAACATACCCACCCATTTATCCTCTCAACCAAACATATTATTCACCAATTTATTCGAACAAATCAAAAACATTTCTAAATATTCCTAGTAATCTTCAAGATGATCTATCTTTCCGTTAATATAACATTCCCTTATAATAAACAATTATATGATCCAAACGCCCTTAAATGTAACTTTCTTGCTTGTTTTGCATAACAATCAAGATTTGTTCATGACCCAATCTTCACAACCTTGATGTGACAATTCTTAATGAAGTGTGGTGTGTAAGTTTTGATGGAAGAGAAAGGGCCAACCTTGACTTTCGTTTCATAAGGGAGGTTGAAGATGTGAAACTGGGAAAAAGAAGGAAAAATACTTGTGTATTTCATGTATTATTGATGAAAAAGTACATCTATATATACTTGTTTACACTTCTGTATAATTGTAAACATAATAACCTATAATAATCTAATTTCCTCTTCTATTGATTCATTCCTATTATACAGATATTATACAAATTCATTCCTTGTATAACTCAACACTTCCCCTCAAGCTGGAGCATATAAATCATATGCACCAAGCTTGCTCCAAATATAACCAATATGAGGACCCTTGAGAGATTTAGTGAGAATATTCGCTAGTTAGTCGTTTGAGCTAACATGACTAGTGGTAATACAACAGGACAAAATTTTCTCTTGAATAAAATAAAAATCAATTTCTATATGTTTAGTCCTCTTGTGAAACACTGGTTGGAGGCAATATGGAGAGCAGCTTGATTATCGCAAAGTAACTTCATCAGCGATACTTCTGCAAATTTCAACTTTTAAATTAGTTGCTTCAACCAAATCAGCTCACAAGTTGCTAAGGCCATTGCACGATATTCTACCTCTACATTTGACCTAGCAACAACATCTTGCTTCTTACTTTTCCAAGATACAAGGTTTCCCCTAACAAGAACACAAAAACCTGAAGTGGAATGTCTATTAGATGGAGCACCTACCCAATCAACCTCAGAATGCCCAACAATCTGTGTATGACCCCTGTTTTCATATAACAAAACTTTGCCGGGTGCACCCTTGATATACCTTAGAAATCAAACAATTGCATCCCAATGACTATCACATGGAGACTATAGGAACTGGCTAACGACACTAATAGAGAAGGAGATATCAGGTTGTGTGATAGTGAGATAATTAAGCTTACCAACCAATCTTCTGTATCTTCTAGGGTCAGCAAAAGGCTCTCCCTGTCCAGGTGAGAGCTTTAATTTAGGATCCACAAGAGAGTCTATTGGTCTACAATCTGACATCCCTGTTTCTTTTAGAATATCCAGTGTATACTCTCTTTGAGAAATAACAATACCAGAACTGGATTGAGCAACTTTTATGCCAAGGAAGTATCTAAGTAACCCCAAATCTTTGATCTAAAAATGGTTGAACAAGTGTTTCTTCAACTATTTAATACTATCTTGATCACTTCCTGTAATGACAATATCATCAACATAGACAACAAGATAGATGCATTGCTCTGGTGATGTATGTTTATAGAAAACTGAATGATCAAACTCATACTGCACTATACCAATTCTTGGATGACAGTACTGAAACATCCAAACCAAGCACAAGGAGATTGTTTCAAGCCATACAGTGACCAAAGAAGTTTACATACTAAGGCGAGCAACAAAGCTAGACGGTTGCTCTATATAGATTTCTTCCTGAAGCTCACCATGAAGAAATGTGTTTTTAATGTCCAATTGGTACAAAGGCCACTGTCAGATGGTAGCCATCAATAAGAGCAAGCAGACCGAAGACATCTTAGCGACAGGGAAATTTTTTTTCATAATAATCCAACCCATAAGTCTGAATATACCGTTTTGCTACCAAACAAGCCTTTAATCGATCAACCTGGCCATTCGGACCAATTTTGACAGTATAAACCCAACGACAACCAACAGTCTACTAGCCTAGAGGCAAAGAAACTAGTTACCAAGTGTTATTATTATTCAAAGAAGTAATCTCCTCAACCATTGCATGATGCCATCCGGGATCAGTCAACACCTCATGAATATTGGAAGGAACATAAACATACAGAAGTGTGGACACAAAAGCAAAATATGGTGAAGATAAGCGATGATAACTAAGGAAATTATAGATCAGGTGAGGGTTGCGAGTGGACCGTATACCTTTACGAATGGCAATGGGAAACTGATCATCAGGAGAAAAGACCTCAGTTATAGAGGCACGTTTTAGTGGAGATGAAAAGAAGAAAGGAGAAGACTCAAAAAATGTAACATTGGCAAATATGAAATAACGATGTGTTGTAGGAGAGTAACACTTATAACTTTTTTGAAGATGAGAGTAACCTAGGAAAATACATTTGGTAGACTTGGCAAACAGTTTATCCTAACCAGGGAAGAAGACATGGACAAAACTGGTGCAACCAAAGACACGAGGTGGAAGAGAGAATAAAGATTGGTCAGGGAACAAAATAGAATGAGGTACCTTGTTTTGTAGGATAGAAGAAGGCATCTGATTGATCAAGAAACAAGCAATCAGCACAGCGTTTGCCCAAAACTGGAAAGGAACCTGATTGTGTAAAAGCAAAGTGCAGGCAGTTTCAATGAGATGTCTATTCTTACGCTCAATAACCCCATTTTGTTGTGGAGTATAAGCATAGGATGGCTGATGGAGGATTCCCTGGGAGGACATGAATTTTGTAATGGGGGCCAAAAAGTATTCACAAGCATTATCACTCCGCAACACACGAAAAGTCTTAATTTTAGCACAAAATGATTCAAATATGGAAAATAATTCAGCACGAGTTTTCATTAAAAATAACTAGGTGCAACGAGAATAATCATCAATAAATGTAACAAAATACTGAAAACCCAAAATAGAAGAAACATGACAAGGACCCCACACATCAGAATGAACTAGCTCAAAAAGGGACGCAACCCGTTTATTGACACGCTTGGGAAATGAGCTATAAGAATGTTTCTCAAGCTGACACGACTCACAACTTAAAGACAACAAATTAGATAGACCTGGTATCATCTTCTGAAGCTTCAATAAACTAGGATGACGCAAACGATTATAAAGGAGAACAAGAGATTCAGAAGCAGTGCATGCTATAGGGGCAAAAGGTAAATTGAGATGGTGGAGGCCCTGTGACTCGTGTCCTGCGCCAATCATCTGTCCCATGTCTAAGTCCTGTATAACAACAGACACATTATAAAAAGTGATAGAATAATTTAAAGATCGTGTAAGCTTACTGACAGACATAAGATTAAAATGACAATTAGGAATATAAAGAATAGAGTCTAAGGCCAAGGAGGGAAGTGGATGTGCATGACCCATTGCTTTAACAACTGTTTTGGACCCATTAGCCATAGTAACAGAAGACATAGATGTAGCATTAATGAGATGAGAAAGTAAACGAGGGTTACCAAAAATATGATCAGAAGCACCAGAATCAAGTACCCAAGGCCTTACAGGGGAAGACTGAGTGAGGCATGCAACTGAATTACCCAAGTGAGCTATGAAGGCAATAGATGAGGAAGATTGCTTATTGGCTTGATACTTGAGATATTCTTCATAATTAGCACCAGTGAGGCTGAATGTGTCCTTCAGATGATTATGAATGAAGATTAGGGTGATAAGTCTGAACAACATTAGTGGCCTGAAAAGGGTGGTCATTCAACTTGTAGCATTTCTCTCTGGTATGCCCCCATCGATTACAGTAACTACACTTGGGTCAACCTTGCCTAGCACTATGGTCTCCCTGATCCCTTTTCTAAGTATTCTGAGACTAAGAAGCCAAAACTGAAGAGTCAACAAAGGGAGATCCTGTCACAACACTAGGCAAAGAGACACTAACTAATCGAGCGAACACTTCATCAAGAGAGGGCATAGTGACACTAGCCAAAATCCGATCTCGTATAGGAGCAAGATCAAGACTAACAACAGTAAGAGTTAAAACCATATAAAACTTACTTGTTGTGCCAAATCTTCTGCTGCAGACTTACCCGTAGGTAGCAATAAGTTAAATTCTACCTTAAGAGAGGCCATCTTACCAAGGAATTCTAACATGCTCAACTCCTGTTGTTTCAAATTAACAAGGTTTGACACAACATAATATAGTCATTGAATATTATTAGTATAAAGTAATTTCGCCTGACTCCAAACCTTAACATAGGTTCTGTAGGTTTTATATATAGGATGAAGTTGAGGGTCAGTAGTTTGCCATAAGAGACTACATAACCAAAGCATCAGTTTTAACCCAATTAGAACTATCTGATTTTACATATGCGGCCTTAATGGTCAAATGATCCTCCATACCTTGTCCCATACACCATATTTCAACAGAGGCAGCCCATGAGGCATAATTAGCACTCCCTATTAATTTATTAGTTGTGATTGGAAGGAGAGGAGAGATAAAAGGAGAAAGAACTTGATTTAGAGCTAGATCCGTCGGATTCTATTGTGAGATAAAAGAAACAGATCAGAATAGTAATAGAACAGTAGCATGATGAAACAGTGATGGTGATGATGTCGGGCTATGTCAAACAGAGATGGAACCTTAGGGGTTTTGCTCGCCAGAGTAGATTGAGTATGCTAGTGCCAATAGTGAGAAGTCACGCTCGCCGAAGAAGGAGATCAAAAAAGAAAAAAATTCTACTAGAAAGATGATTGATGCATGGGGCACATGAGGTGGCGAATAGTGTTGATCTTTCTGAGGTTTTGTTGGCGAGAAAGAGACGATCAGGCTAGTGTGGTCAGATTTTTGGATCGCCAGACAACGGGAAATACACGGTTTAAAATTTCTGATTTCCCAGCTCTGATACCATGTGAAACCAAGAAAAAGGAGGAAAATACTTGTGTATTTCATGTATTATTGATGAAAAAGTACATCTATATATACTTGTTTACACTACTCTATAATTGTAAACATAATAACCTATAATAATCTAATTTCCTATCCTACAGATTCTTTCCTCTTCTATTAATTCATTCCTATCATTAGGGATGGGCACAGGTCGGGGTAGGGCCAGGGACCCCTCTCTCCAGTCCTGGCCCTAGCCCAAAAGCCCAAGGGGATTCCTTGATCCCGGCATGTATCCCGAACAGGGAATTCGGGGAATCCCCAAATTAGGCCCAATCCCCAAATGGGGAATTCGGGAACCCCCAAAATCCCCGTTTGGGGTTTTACATTATAATTTTTTTTAAAATTTTTAATGATTAAAAAAATTATAATGAATCAAAATATCAAAATTATAATTATGATACATTATACACATATGTAAATATATTATATATTAATGGTATAATATTATGTATTATTGTATTAAGTAGCAAGTATTACGTATGAATAAATGATATTATGATTACGGATAATAATATATTATGTATAATGTATAATGTATAATATATAATATATTATAATAAATTCTAAACAAATTATACCATATATATTACAATGTCTCATTAATATTCTAAATAATACATAATATTATACATAATGAATTACATATGATACATTATACATATATATTATAACAAATTCTAAATAAATAACTAGCATAATATAACAAGGGCAATTAGGTAATGGAATTAAAATAATGATTCAATGAGAGACAAATAAAAATTTATAATGATTTATTGATTTATTATAATCAATCAAAATATCAAATGATACATTATACATAAATGACATATACATTATGTATATTAAATGATACATTATACATATATATTATGTATTACAAATATTTATAATGATTTATTATATTTAATCTAGTTTTATTTATTACCTATTTGTATATGATTTCGTAAAATACTCACACAATTATAATTTGTTCTTATATAATTTATGGTTTCATTGATTGATTTTCAACTATTAAAATTAATATAGGATTAAATGTTTAAAATTATATATATATTGTACGGGGCAGGGACGGGCCGGGGTAAGACCAATCCCATCCCCGAATTTGGGGACCGATTGTCGCCCCAAGCCCGACCCAAATCTGGAATAATTTGGGGAAACTCCACCCCGTTCGGGGCGAGGCAGGACAAGTCCCTATGGGGACGGGTATTATGCCCATCCCTACCTATTATATAGATATTATACAGATTCATTCCTCCTCTATTGATTCATTCCTATTATACAGATATTATACAGATTCATTCCTTGTATAACTCAATAGAAGAGATGATTTGAGAAGGAATGAAGTTTCCTGTAAAGATCTTTGGAGACTCCATGGTTGGTGATATAGAAGAAAGCCTATTCTTTGCAGGCTGCAGAGAGGGTGAACAGGTTGGAGAGGCTTAAAGGCTGAGAAATATCAAGTACAAGAAGCTCTACAGTAGTCTATGATCAGCAATTAATTAATTTATCAAGATATGAAAATGATGAGGTAGTTTGTTCAGTTGGGATGTGGTGGCTTTTATAGGTAGTTGGTTACCTCAAATTTCTTAAATTATAATCTGTTGGTTTATTTTTTAATAAGAAGATTTTATTAGAAAAACTGGTTTGACCACGTCTTACTCCTCAAATCATGAAGACTACATGAGCTTATTTTTAGACTTAAAAAACCAACGTTAACTTTTATTCTTTTATCCAGTAGTAGATTTTTACAAATCATGAAGACTACATGAGCTTATTTTTAGACTTAAAAAACCAACATTAACTTTTATTCTTTTATCCAGTAGTAGATTTTTATGGGATATATTTGATTTTTATTTTATTTTTTAGAGAGTTGAATAAGAGAATAACTTCTCTTCTTAAAGGAACAAGTTTAAGTAAAACAAAAAGTTCTCTCCATGTTTATTATTGATTTTCGGGTATTAACAAGATAGTTTAAAATCTATCTTCTTGCATTGTGTAGACGTAGAAAGAGTACAAAGATAGTTTGGACTATTGTATCCATAAGACGCATGCCGAGGAGTCTATGCACCGAAATTTCAACCGCAGAGGCACAAAATCGTCTTAAGAGAGTGACGTCTGTAATGTGCCTTATCCTAATCTGTCTTTGGTGGTACTGTTTTGGTAACTTTTTTGGGTTCAAGCGATTGAGGGAAATCTGTATCACTCTACAGTTTATTATTATTAAACTAACGATTTAAGACGATTTCAAGATGGCTATGGAGAATTCTTCTACAAACATGACCACATCCAATGACCAAAATAAACCTTTTTAAGTTTTCTGGAGTAAACTTCAAACGTTGGAAATTAAAAATGTTCTTTTATTTAACATTGATGAAAGTTGCTTATGTGTTGGAAGGGGAGAAACCAAAAACAAAGCTTACACCAATTGTTGCTAGTGCATCAGACATTGAAACTGCCACCGTGACTCCTGCGTCTACAAGCTCTGTTGATGATGGTAAAATGATAAAATGGGAAGTTGATGATTACTTGTGCAAAAATTATATTCTCAATTGTTTGACTGATGATTTATATGATTATTATAGTCGAACTTTTACTTCTACTAAATCTATTTAGGTAGCTCTGCAAAAGAAATACGATTTAGAAGATGCTGGTAGTAAAAAATACATTGTATCAAGGTATTTTAAGTTTCAGATGGTAGACGGTAATCAGTCGTGACCCAAACTCATGATCTTCAATGGATTGTGTATAACTATTTTGATTGTAATAAAGTAAGCACTCCTTTTGACCCTAACGTTCAACTTTTTCTTACTGAGCATGAATATGAAATTGTTGATCAAAATGGATATGCCAACATTGTTGGTAGTCTTAGATATATTGCAGATTGTACTAGACCTGACATTGCTTACGATGTGGGTATGCTTGGTAGATTTACTTCTAAGCCTAATTTGAGTCATTGGAATGTTGTTAATCGAGTGATGAAATATTTGAAAAAGACTACGAATTATCGTTTGAATTATAAGAGGTATCCCGCTGTACTTGAATGGTATTGTGATGCTGACTGGAACACCATGTCAACCACTGGTTATATCTTTACCATGGGTGGTGGGATTGTAACTTGGAAATCCAAGAAGCAGCATATTATTTCACAATCGACTATGGAAGCAGAATTAAACTCTTTAGCTTTTGCTAGTGAAGAAGCCAGTTGGCTTAGAGATCTCTTATCTGAGATGGCTATGTGGGTAAAACCAATTCCATCTTTTTTAATTCGTTGTGATAGCACTGCTTGTATAGGAAGAACACAAAATAAATATTAGAATGGAAAATCGAGATCCATTAGGAGAAAACACAATACTGTGAAATCTTACCTAACGAATGGTACCATAAATGTAGATTATGTAAAGATTGAATAAAAATTTGGCTGATCCATTAACCAAAGCTCTATCTAGACATAAGGTTTGGAATACATTAAGGGGGATGGGACTTAAGCCTGTTAAAGATTAAATTACTGTTGATGCTGGTTTTCGGCACCAACCAATTGTCACGTGGGTTTTGTTCTTTGACGAATTATTGCACGTGATAATAAATATATGAAATGAAATAAATGCACGGAAAACTTTTAAAGTGGTTCGGATGCTAAGGTAGCAAGTCCTACGTCCACTGAGTTGTATTGATTTTAGTGTGGGTCAGGTCGCGAAGCGGACTGACGTACAAAAAGTTATGAAAAGCAAGTGTTTTCTTTTACAAGAGAGAGAGTTATTTTTTGTAAAGAATGGCCGAATCCCCTTAATGGAGGGGTCTTCTTCATTTTATAACAAATTGAGGCGTGTAATCATCATTAAATCCATGGGTTGGTGTGATTGTCAGGATGTAATCCGGCTTTACGTCCCATTTTCCTTTTTCCAAGCTGATTTCGCACGACTTGCTGCAGAGGAATGGACGCGTGTGAGCTCCACATTACTTTGCAGGTCTGACGTGTGCATGTTGCCCTGACGGGAGCAGGTCACCCGTAACGTGACTCTTCCCACGTCAGCCCTTTGCTTTCCCGGGTATAACAATTACCTATGAGGATAACTAGCCTGCGACTGGAGATCCTAAGAATTAGGTTCAAAGGGATAAATGAATCATAGAGTAATTTGTAATACTATGCACATGTGACTTTATTATTTGTCCATCCCTATGGTGTGGTGCATAGGATCCTGTGATGGTAGTGAAAGGTTGAGTATAATCTCTTGATAGTGTCTATAGCCCATTAGAGTAGGATGTTGGATTACAGGAGCATCCTTGATAGACAACAACCTATATGAATGATGAAAGTGAGGCCGCTCTCCTTGAGAATCGGGCTAATTTTCTAAGACGTGAATGAATTGGATAAAGCACATGGCCGTAAATGTGCTAGCTTAAAGAACTCCTATGATACCTGAAATTTTATGTGTTCTAACTTCTAAGTAGTTGTTGTGCCCTCAAGTTGTCTTGGTTCAAGACTTGATCACCTTGGCACTAGTGCAATAAGTTCTTATTGACTAAGCAATGGTTCAAGCCATTGGCACCATTGTTATTCATAACATTTCTGTTTATACCCGGTTAATCTATAATGTTTTTTTTATTTTTTATTTTTTATTTTTATTAAATAATAAGTGGGGGATTGTTGGCTTATTTTTTAATAAAAAAGATTTTATTAGAAAACCTATTTTGACCACGTCTTACTCCTTAAATCATGAAGACTACGTGAGCGTATTTTTGGACTTGAAAAAACCAAGGTTAACTTTTATTCTCTTATCCAGTAGTAGATTTTTATGGGATATATTTGATTTTTATTTTATTTTTTAGATAGTTAAATAAGACAAAAATTTCTCTTTTTAAAGGAACAAGTTTTGGTAAAACAAAAAGTTCTCTTTGTGTTTATTATTGATTATCGGATATTAACAAGAAAGTGTGAAATTCTATCTTCTTGCGTTGTGCAAACGTAAAAAGAGTACAAAGATAGTTTGGGTTGTTGTACTCATAAGATGCGTGCCAGGGAGTCTACTGCACCAAAATTTCAATAGCAGAGTCACCAAATCGTCTTAAGAGGGCGACGTCTATAACGTGCCTCATCTTAATCTGTCTTTGGCGGTATTGTTTTGATAACTCTTTTGGGTTCAAACAGTTGAGGTAAATCTGTATCACTCTATAGTTTATTATTATTAGAGTAACATAATCTATAAATTTGGAATTACTGGAGTGTGAAAACAAAAGCAGAAAAAGAAACAAGAATTAGTTATGCAAAACAACATAAACACATGCTTAATAAATTAATTACATTGGGATTAATTAGAGTAACATCTTTGAATTGTTAAGTTATTTTATATAATAATATTATGCTTACTCATGAATTTACTAACTGTTTTATTACCTTTGTTTTATTATCTTTGTTAAAATTATATATAATACATATATTATATATATAATATCTACACTATACATTATACAAAGGATATTAAAATAGTTAACAAGATACGTAGCTTACTCTATTTTATATTGAGTTTCGGAAAGAGTTTACACGGTTGTTGAATACTCCGACAGCCAATTTTAATGAAGTGTTGACTATCTCTTATCTCTATCACCATGTCAAACAAACATCAAATTTTAATAAACTAGCCAACTGTTCTTGTTCTCAGAAGAGACAAAACCAGTGTTGTATACTTTAGGTTCGACAAAAAGTCAAAAATTCAGCTAGATGGACTAGCCTGTATACAATGAAATGTTCAGGAGTTGCGATGTCAAATACCATTAAAGGTTTTGACCTCCAAAAATTCACAGACATGGCTGCTGTAGGTGGCATTTAGTACAATGTATAACTGCAGAAGCTTGAGGCTATACTGAGTAATGTTTATTTCGAAATAATCGGTTTGTTTAATTATCTTTTCCTATTCTATTAACACTATTTCCAAAATACACCCTTATTTTTCTATTTTGAAAATAGTATTATATTTTATTTAACTATTTTAAACCTCTTAAATTTATTAATTTAACTAGATACAAAAAAAAAAAAAAAAAAAAAAGTTTAGAACACTATCGTTGACGACCAAACACGGCCAGATCTGACCGTAGATCTAACATTTTTCAGCTAGATCTACGGTGGATCTAGCTAGAAAAAGTCATCTTACCGCACAATCGGCCAGATTCAGTCGGTCATGAGCCGTAACGCCAGATTTTGGCCAGATTTCGATAGTGGTGACCGGAATCTGACAACTGTATGTGGTGGGGGTGTTTTTATCATTTTACAAAATTTATACATTGGGGTTTTTAGTTAAATTAGCAAACCTAAGATGTTTTTTTTGTTAATTTGTAAATTCTACCTCGTAATAATCACCTAACTCTACCTACCAATAATATTTCAAAAATACTACTCAAAATAATAAAACAAACACACTCATGTATATCATGCTTGTTAGATTGCATATGGTTGCTACTAACTCCGTACCAATTTGACATTGATATTAGTAACAGAGAACCACGTACATCATACAAGAATTAAGATTATTAAAGAGATATCCTGCAGAATATATAAATTAAGGCAATTGGCAATTAATTGATCATTTATGGAATAGTAGTGTATGGTTTTTTTGTGGAAAGCATATGCATTTTGAGATTGACAATGGCAGAAATGAATTCAGACGATAGCCAGGGAGGATGTAGCAACAATACAGCCATGTGACTTGATCAAGCAAAAGGAAGAAGAAGTAGAAGATCCATTAAAGTACAATTTAATTGATTACAAAAAGAATAAAACCTTGTTATATAAAATTAACAACCTGTGGCTGCTAATATACATGTATTGTCTCCGGATGTTAACGAAGGGCAAAGTTGCATTAACAGGCAGCATTCAAAACCACAACCACAGGCAATGTGTGAAGCTTCGTAATAGTATCAAGAGATATAGCAAAGTCCAAGATGAAGAATGAGAATTGTGTTACCATTAATGAGTTTGCTTTTATGTTTGCTGTTATTATCTAGACCTTGTTACGCAAGATTTTATAGATTGCTGCAAGATCCTATATATTCAAACACATGAAAGCCATCAACTTCGATTGTGATGAATATTTATAATAAAGTGTTAACTAGGTTGACATAACATTTATAATAACTCATGATTGTTTAAATAAATAAATAAATATTTGGAATGTTGGCTGTGTTTGGTTGAGTATTTACTATTAATTAGGTTGACATAACATTTATAATAACTCATGATTGTTTAAATAAATAAATAAATATTTGAAATGTTGGCTGTGTTTGGTTGAGTATTTACTATTTAGAGTGGTATTTTTGAAAAATTTAAGATGAGCTGTTATTATAAGAATAGAATTTGAATTTGAAAATATGTTTGGTAAATTTTTAGAAAACATTTTTTGAAAACATTTATATTATTTTTTTAATCTCATATATTTGTTAATTTACCTAAACATCCCCTACAATAAAACATTGAAAATTAACAAAAACACCCACACCCATCCATTAAATGTTGGTAACTGGCCACCACTGTCGAATGGTGGTTGGAAGTCGCCGAAATGGCGCATGACCTACCAGATCTGGCCGGCCATGTGCCATTCTGGTGCCTTTTGGCCACCCTCTAGCGATGATGGCTGACTGTTGGGAATATGTGGGTGAATGGGAGTGTTTTTGTCTATTTATAAACTTTTATTATTGGGGGTATTTAGTTAAATTAACAAACATAAGGGGTTAAAAAAATCTAAATATTTTGAGTTGAATATAATAAAATTGGATTTTGAAAATATTGAATCAAATATGTATTTGAATAGGATTGGATAAGATAATATTTAGAATAATGAAACAAACACAACCTTAACTTCTCAGGAAATATTAATAAACTGAGTACAGTTGAATAAACTCCAACACAATTTCACCTTCTTCAAATGAAGTATAAATGTTAATCACTTGGTTGTGGCTGGATGATAAGACTTTAGGCTACCTAGAGGTTTTGTGTTCGAGTTCCATCAAGTAGTCACTTACCACATTTGTGACTTCTTTAGCCCATTAATCTTGTAAGGTGTTCATTTTTCAATGAATCTTGAAGATTAGTCGATGTGCTCGTAAGTTGACCCAAACAACTTGGTCACAAAAGTAAGGTGTTCAATAGACCTCGGGGATTAGTTACCGATGATTAGTTGAAGCACGCGTAAACTGACCCAGATAATCCGGTCACAAAAGTGGGGTGTTCAATGGATCATAAAATTAGTTAATATGTGCGTAAACTGGCTTGTCACCAAAAATAATAAATAAATAAATGATATTAAGAAATGATAAAGGGCTTGTACGATTTTATATAGGAATTGTATTGGCACTGTACCCAAAAACCCCTAAAAATGATCAAGTATGTCTCTCATACTTTTTATTAATATTAAATAATGCGACACTTTTAGCAAGGGTATTGCAAGACTCGAGCCCCTTCAATTTATTTAATCTTGCTCGAGTTTGTTCATTATATTCGAATTTTCAATTCCATTTGAATTAACACAACTGTTCTTGTTTTCGTTATACACAAAATACATTTTCGACATTTTATGTTTTTTTAATATTATATCATTTAAAACCAAAAACAAAAAGCACAATAATTACTACATTTTAATTTTAATTCAGTTTTTTTTTTTTTTTTTCACTTGTATATTGAGGATAAGGATTTTGTGTTATTTGGTGATAAAGACATAGATAAAATTTTAAAAAATAATAATAATAACATAAGACGTCTTACCTAAAATGTTTATTAAATTTGGGTAATTTTTTATTTAACTAATAAAAAAGTTTAAATAATTAAAAACTATTTAATGATCTGATACAATTTATTTCTTATAAACGGATGTGACAATACATCATATTGATGGATAATCCCATCTTATTACTAATTTAAAATCAAGAGTAATGTTACAGCTAACGATGGTAGTGCATCAAATTTGTACACCGAATGATGTGATAAAATCTTAACTGTTGATTAATATTAAGTTAAAAATAATCAATAGTCAATATTTTACTACGTTATTCGGTGCACAAATTCGATGCACTACTGTCAATGACTGTATTATTTTCCTAAAATCAATAAAGCATTATTGAACCAAAATATGAACCTCTAGAAACCAAGTCAAACATGACAAAGCGAGAATATTTGACTCCACATTAACTTGCGCCGACCCTGACCTGGACCCGGACTCGGCCCAACTTGCAATTACCCACTTCGTCTTTGACAGTCGAGTAAATAGCAGCCAGCTCCAACTAAACTCATCTCTAATTCTTAAACTCTGTCTCTGTTCCGTCCCATTCGTTCTCCATTCATCGTATTTTGCAAAATGGAGACGAACTTGTGGGAGTGGGACCACTGGGTCGAAGCAGCACTCTCAAAGCTTCAAATTTAAAAAGTGCTTCGCTCCCTAAGGCCCATTTACGTCTCCTCCAATGAACGACAGAAAGAACAATCTCCACCCGTCGAAGAACGTGACGATGATTACGAGGTGTTCGATGAAATGCAACCCTGGGATCGATCTGCCGTTGAAATATCAATCTCTGACTCCACCTTTCACAGATGGCTCCATGGCATTCCTTGTTCTGGTACTTTTGCTCCCTTTCTTTGTCTTATGTTGATTGGTTTTAATGATATTCATTATACTTGGTTTTGCTTGACTTTATCCATTGGTTTTTTAGGGATAATATTGCCAAGATTTTAGTTAACGTTTTGTAGGATTGTACAATGGCCCCGTATCATATTCATAGGGAATAAATTAATACATATTGTATTAATTAATACCGTGTATACTTAATGTATACATAATTCTGTACAATAGGTTTAGGTTGTAAAATTTATTAAAATTAATCAAAAAATACTTTATGATTAAAATATACCCAATATAATATTCATTATAGTATTGCAAATGCTACAGGACAGTTTGGCTTACCAAACATTGTCATATAGTTATTGGTGAACGATTTATGCACTAGAGTCGCTCCTTGGATTTTACTTGGACAGGGCTATTAACAATATGAGTGGAGACTTTATTTGATACTTAACCGTTTCTTTTTGGATTTTCAGGAGATGAGATTGTCTCCAGAGATGAGTATCTAATGGTAAGGCCACCACATGCTCAAGGCAGTTCAAGAAGCTACTTCTGTTAAATCTCCTAATAAGATTGTAAACTTCAGATGCATGGCTGACACCATTTATGAGTGTATTATACCTTGGATATTTTGCATCTTGTCTACGAAACCTTACTGCTCTGTGGTTCACAGTCCTCTGAGTGACTTCAACGAGTCTTTTGGAAATATTTGCTAGGTGTTTTGGTAATATACCATATGTTTGACAGATTGCTGGTCTTACTATGTTTATATGTTGTGTTATTTATTTATTTATTTTTTAATGTTTTTACCGCTGAAAATCCTGATGTTTTAACTTCTGGCATATTTATTGACGATGTGCTTAATTCGCTTCTTTCTGCAGCTTGTTTAGTATGGATGGAGACTTTGCACCAATGGTTGAACTTGTGAAGCTTCGCAAGAAGTATGGCTTTTTGTTAGTCTTAAATGATGTAAGTTTTCTTGATTGTCCAGTGTTCTACCCTTTTGTTTGACTTCAAGGGTTGGGTTAAGCGGTATAGACTTTTGGAATCAACCAAGAGGTTAGGCGTAAAACACTCCCGAAAGAACTTACTTGGATACATCCAATAAGTTTCTTGTAATCCCCAGTTTAAAATTCATGAAAATTTAAGAAAGGTTGGGGAATTTCTAGGCATAAAAGAAAATGTTCAAGTATTTATCACTTGAAGAAATTGTTAAGAGTTTGTCTTTTACATGACACTTGTTGAGGAATTGGACTACATACTCATTTATCTCTTGCACACTTAAAGCCTTTAAATTATGCTACATAAAAAGGTCTAACATTTCAGTTTTTCAAAAACTATTCTAATTATATTGATTCTTCAATAAATCATTTTTCAGTTGATATATATATTCTCTTTCCTCTCTTTCATATGCTAAAAAGCTTGTCCAAAATTTTATAGTGTATGGCATAGGGAAAGATGGTATCTTCTTCATAAATTAGCTCCAGGTGCATGCCAGCACCAAGTAACTATTCCTTAAC